>NW_027667917.1:0-351000 GCF_963924665.1 Micromys minutus | reverse complement strand
TTTATGGCAAAAGGTATACTTTCTTCTTATTTTCAGGCAAAAAGGCAAAATTCCCCGTATTTTGAAGCAAAATTGCAGAAATTCCCCTAATTGTGTGACAAAGAGCAGAAATTTCCTATATGTTAGGGCAAAAAGACAGAAATTCTCCTTATTTTGGGGCAAAACTCAGTAATTCCACTTATTTTGGGGCAAAATTCCAGAAATTTCCCTTATTTTGGGGCAAAATTGCAGAAATTTCACTTATTTCAGAAAAGAAGGGAAGAAATTTTATATTTTGGGGCAAAATGGCAGAAATTCCCCTTATTTTGAAGTAAAAAGGCTGAAATTTCCCTTATTTGGGGACAAGAAGGCAGATATGTCCCTTATTTTGGGAAAAAATTGAAGAAAATTCACTTATTTCAGGTTAATAAGTCAGAAATATTTTTTAATTTGGGGCCAAAAATATAGAAATTCCCTTTGTTTTGGGGGAAAAAGACAAAAATTCCAGTTATTTTTAGGAAAAAAAGCAGAAATTTCATTTATTTTGGAGCAAAAATGAAGAAATTTCCCTTTTTTATGGCAAAAAGTTATGCATTCTTCTTATTATCTGGCAAAAAGGCAGAAATTCCTTGTATTTTGGAGCAAAATTGCAGAAATTCCCCTAATTGTGGGGAAAAAGGCAGAAATTCTCTATATCTTGGGGCAAAAAGACACAAATTCTCCTAATTTTGGGGCAAAACTCAGAAATTCCACTTATTTTGGGGCAAAATACCAGAAATTTCTCTTAATTTGGAGCAAAATTGCAAAAATTTCACTTATTTTGGGGCAAAGTTGCAGAAATTTCACTTATTACAGGGAATAAAGTCAGATATTTTCTTTATTTTGGGGCAAAAATGCAGAAATTCCTAATATTTTGTGGCAAAAATGCAGAAATTTCCCTTATTTTGAGGTAAAAATGCTGAAATTCCCCTTATTTGGGGGCAAAAAGGCAGAAATTTCCCTTTGTTTGGGGCAAAATTGCAGAAATTTCACTTACTTCAGGGTAATAAGTCAGAAATTTCCCTTATTTGGGGGCAAAAAAGACAGAAATTCCCTTTGTTTTTGGGGAAAAAGACAGAAATTCCACATATTTAGAGGCAAAAAAGCAGAAATTCCCCTTGTTTTGGATCAAAAATAAAGAAATTTTTCTTTTTTATAGCAAAAAGGTATGCATTCTTCTTATTTTCAGGCAAAAGGGCAGAAATTTTTCATATTTAGGAGCAAAATTGCAGAAATTCCCCTAATTGTAAGGCAAAAAGGCAGAAATTTTCTATATGTTAGGGCAAAAAGACAGAAATTCTCCTTATTTCGGGCAAAACTCAGTAATTCCACTTATTTTGGGGCAAAATTCCAGAAATTTCCTTTATTTTGGGGCAAAATTGCAGAAATTTCACTTATTTCAGGGAAGAAGGGCAGAAATTTTATATTTTGGGGCAAAAAGGCAGAAATTTCTCTTATTTTGAGGTAAAAAGGCTGAAATTTCCCTTATTTGGGGACAAAAAGGAAGAAATTTCCCTTATTTTGGGGCAAAAAGGCAGAAATTTCACTTATTTCAGGGTAATAAGTCAGAAATATTTTTTATTTTGGAAGAAAAAATACAGAAATTCCCTTTGTTATGTGGGAAAAAGACAGAAATTCCACTTATTTTGATGCAAAAAAGCAGAAATTCCCTTATTTTGGAGCAAAAATGAAGAAATTTCCCTTTTTTATGGCAAAAAGTTATGCATTCTTCTTATTATCGGGCAAAAAGGCAGAAATTCCTTGTATTTTGGAGCAAAATTGCAGAAATTCCCCTAATTGTGGAGAAAAAGGCAGAAATTCTTTATATGTTGGGGCAAAAAGACAGAAATTCTCCTTATTTTGGGGCAAAACTCAGAAATTCCACTTATTTTGGGGCAAGATTCCAGGAATTTCCCTTCTTTTGGGGCAAAATTGCAGAAATTTCACTTATTTTGGGGCAAAGTTGCAGAAATTTCACTTATTAAAGGAAAAAAAGCAGTTATTTTCCTTATTTTGGGGCAAAAAGGCAGAAATTTTTGATATTTTGTGGCAAAAATGCAGAAATTCCCCTTATTTTGAGGTAAAAAGGCTGAAATTCCCCTTATTTGGGGGCAAAAAGGCAGAAATTTCCCTTATTTTGGGGAAAAAATTGCAGAAATTTCACTTACTTCAGGGTAATAAGTCAGAATTTTTCCTTATTTTGCGGCAAAAAGACAGAAATTTCCTTTGTTTTGGGGGAAAAAGACAGATATTCCACTTATTTAGAGGCAAAAAAGCAGAAATTCCCCTTATTTTGAAGCAAAAAAGAAGAAATTTTCCTTTTTTATGGCAAAAAGGTATGCATTCTTCTTATTTTCGGGCAAAAAGGCAGAAATTCCCCGTATTTAGGAGCAAAATTGCAGACATTCCCCTAATTGTGGGGCAAAAAGACAGAAATTTTCTTTATTTTGGCGCAAAACACAGAAAATCCACTTATTTTGGGGCAAAATTCCAGAAATTTCCCTTATTTTGGGGTAAAATTGCAGAAATTTCACTTATTTTGGGGCAAAATTGCAGAAATTTCACTTATTTCAGGGAAAAAAAGCAGAAATTTTCTTATTTTGAGGCAAAAAGGCAGAAATTCCTAATATTTTGTGGCAAAAATGCAGAAATTCCCCTTATTTTGAAGTAAAAAGGCTGAAATTACCCTTATTTGGGGGCAAAAAGGCAGAAATTTCCTTTATTTTGGGGCAAAATTGCAGAAATTTCACTTATTTCAGGGTAATAAGTCAGAAATTTTCTTTATTTTTGGGGCAAAAAAGACAGAAATTCCCTTTGTTTTTGGGAAAAAAGACAGAAATTCCACTTATTTAGAGGCAAAAATGCAGAATTTCCCCTTATTTTGGAGCAAAAATGAAGAAATTTCCCTTTTTAATGGCAAAAAGGTATGCATTCTTCTTATTTTCGGGCAAAAAGGCAGAAATTCCTCGATTTTTAAAGCAAAATTGCAAAAATTCTCCTAATTGTGGTTCAAAAAAACAGAAATTCTCCTTATTTTGGGGCAAAACTCAGAAATTCACCTTATTTTGGAGCAAAATTCCAGAAATTTCCATTATTTTGAGGCAAAATTGCAGAAATTTCAATTATTTTGGGGCAAAATTGCAGAAATTTCATTTATTTCAGAAAAAAAGCAGAAATTTTCTTATTTTGTGGCAAATAGGAAGAAATTCCTAATATTTTGTGGCAAAAATGCAAAAATTCCGTTTATTTTGAGGTAAAAAAGGCTGAAATTCCCCTTATTTGGGGGCAAAAAGGCAGAAATTTCTTTTATTTTGGGGCAAAATTCCAGAAATTTCACTTATTTTGGGGCAAAATTGCAGAAATTTCACTTATTTCAGGGAAAAAGGCAGAAATTTTCCATATTTTGGGGCAAAAAGGCAGAAATTCCTAATATTTTGTGGCAAAAATGCAAAAATTCCTCTTATTTTGAGGTAAAAAGGCTGAAATTCCCCTTATTTGTGGGCAAAAAGGCAGAAATTGCTATTTTTTGGGGCAAAATTGCAGAAATTTCACTTACTTTAGGGTAATAAGTCACAATTTTTCCTTATTTTGGGGCAAAAAAGACAGAAATTCTGTTTATTTTGGAAGAAAAAGACAGAAATTCCACTTATTTAGAGGCAAAAAAGCAGAAATTCCCCTTATTTTGGAGCAAAAATGAAGTAATTTCTCTTTTTTATGGCAAAAAGGTATGCATTCTTCTTATTTTCGGGCAAAAGGCAAAAATTCCCCGTATTTTGGGCAAAATTGCAGAAATTCCCCTAATTGTGGGGCAAAAAGGGAAAAATTCACTATACGTTGGGTCAAAAAGACAGAAATTCTCCTTATTTTGGGGCAAAACTCAGAAATTCCACTTATTAGGGGGAAAAATTCCAGAAATTTCCCTTACTTTGGGGCAAAATTGCAGAAATTTCACTTATTTTGGGGCAAAATTGCAGAAATTTCACTTATTTCAGAGAAAAAAGGCAGAAATTTTCGTATTTTGGGGCAAAAAGCTGAAATTACTAATATTTTGTGGCAAAAATGCAGAAATTCCCCTTATTTTGAGGTAAAAAGGCTGAATTTCCCCTTATTTGGGGGCAAAAAGGCAGAAATTTCCATTATTTTGCAGCAAAATTGCAGAAATTTCACTTATTTCAGGGTATGAGTCAGAAATTTTTTTTATTTTGGGGCAAAAAAGACAGTACTTCTCTTTGTTTTGGGGGAAAAAGACAGAAATTCCACTTATTTAGAGGCAAAAAAGCAGAAATTCCCATTATTTTGGAGCAAAAATTAAGAAATTTCCCTTTTTTATGGCAAAAAGATATGCATTCTTCTTAATTTCGGGCAAAAAGGCAGAAATTCCCTGTATTTTGGAGCAAAATTTCCGAAATTCCCATAATTGTGGGGCAAAAAGGCAGAAAATCTCTCTATGTTGGGGCAAAAAGACGGAAATTCTCCTTATTTTGGGGCAAAACTCAGATATTCCACTTATTTTGAGGCAAAATTCCAGAAATTTCCCTTTTTTTGGGCAAAATTGAAGAAATTTCACTTATTTTGGGATAAAATTGCACAAATTTCACTTATTTTGGGGCAAAATTGCAGAAATTTCACTTATTTCAGGGAAAAAAGGCAGAAATTTTCCTTATTTTGGGGCAAAAAGGCAGAAATTCCTAATATTTTGTGGCAAAAATGCAGAAATTCCCTTTATTTTGAGGTAAAAAGGCTGAAATTCCCCTTATTTGGGGGCCAAAAGTCAGTAATTTCCCTTATTTTGGGGAAAAAATTGCAGAAATTTTACTTACTTCAGGGTAATAAGTCAGAATTTTTCCTTATTTTGCGGCAAAAAAGAAAGAAATTTCCTTTGTTTTGGGGGAAAAAGACAGAAATTCCACTTATTTAGAGGCAAAAAAGAAGAAATTCCCCTTATTTTGGAGCAAAAATGAAGAAATTTTCCTTTTTTATGGCAAAAACGTATGCATTCTTCTTATTTTCGGGCAAAAAGGCAGAAAATCCCTGTATTTAGGAGCAAAATTGCAGAAATTCCCCTATTTGTGGGGCAAAAATGCAGAAATTCCCTATATGTTGGGGCAAAAAGACAGAAATTTTCTTTATTTTGGGGCAAAACTCAGAAAATCCACATATTTTGGAGCAAAATTTCTGAAATTTCCCTTATTTTGGGGCAAAATTGCAGAAATTTCTCTTATTTTGGGGCAAAATTGCAGAAATTTCAATTATTTCAGGGAAAAAAAGCAGAAATTTTCTTATTTTGGGGCAAAAAGGCAGAAATTCCTAATATTTTGTGGCAAAAATGCAGAAATTCCCCTTATTTTGAAGTAAAAAGGTTGAAATTCTTCTTATTTGGGGGCAAAAAGGCAGAAATTTCCCTTATTTTGGGGCAAAATTGCAGAAATTTCACTTATTTCAGGGTAATAAGTCAGAAATTTTTCTTATTTTGGGGCAAAAATACAAATATTCCCTTGTTTTGGGGGAAAAAGACAGAAATTCCACTTATTTAGAGGCAAAAAAGCAGAAATTCCCCTTATTTTGGAGCAAAAATGAAGAAAGTTCCTTTTTTGATGGCAAAAAGTTATGCATTCTACTTATTTTCGGGCCAAAAGGCAGAAATTCCCCGTATTTAGGAGAAAAATTGCAGAAATTCCTCTAATTGTGGGGCAAAAAGGGAGAAATTCCCTATATGTTAGGGCAAAAAGACAGAAATTCTCCTTATTTTGGGGCTAAACTCAGAAAATCCACTTATTTGGGGGCAAAATTCCAGAAATTTTTTTTATTTTGGGGTAAAATTGCAGAAATTTCACTTATTTTGGGGCAAAATTGCAGAAATTTCACTTATTTCAGGGAAAAAAAGCAGAAATTTTCTTATTTTGGGGCAAAAAGCAGAAATTACTAATATTTTGTGGCAAAAATGCAGAAATTCCCCTTATTTTGAAGTAAAAAGTTTGAAATTCCCCTTATTTGGGGGCAAAAAGGCAGAAATTTCCCTTATTTTGGTGAAAAAATTGCAGAAATTTCACTTACTTCAGGGTAATAAGTCAGAATTTTTCCTTATTTTGCGGCAAAAAAGACAGAAATTTCCTTTGTTTTGGGGGAAAAAGACAGAAATTCCACTTATTTAGAGGCAAAAAAGCAGAAATTCCCCTTATTTTGGAGCAAAAATGAAGAAATTTTCCTTTTTTATGGCAAAAATGTATGCATTCTTCTTATTTTCGGGCAAAAGGCAAAAATTCCCCGTATTTAGGAGCAAAATTGCAGAAATTCCCCTAATTGTGGGGCAAAAAGGGAGAAATTCCCTATATGTTAGGGCAAAAAGACAGAAATTTTCTTTATTTTGGGGCAAAACTCAGAAATTCCACTTATTTTGGGGCAAAATTCCAGAAATTTCCCTTATTTTGGGGCAAAATTGCAGAAATTTCACTTATTTTGGGGCAAAATTGCAGAAATTTCACTTATTTCAGGGAAAAAGGCAGAAAATTTCCTTATTTTGGGGCAAAAAGGCAGAAATTCTCAATATTTTGGTGCAAAAATCAGAAATTTCCCTTATTTTGATGTAAAATGCTTAAATTCCCCATATTTTGGGGCAAAAGGCAGAAATTTCCCTTATTTTGGGGCAAATTTGCAGAAATTTCACTTATTTCAGGGTAATAAGTCAGAAATTTTCATTATTTTTAGGGCAAAAAAGACAGAAATTCCCTTTGTTTTGGGAGAAAAAGACAGAAATTCCACTTATTTAGAGGCAAAAAAGCAGAAATACCCCTTATTTTGGAGCAAAAATGAAGACATTTCCCTTTTTAATGGCAAAAAGGTATGCATTCTTCTTATTTTCGGGCAAAAAGGCAGAAATTCCCCGTATTTTGTAGCAAAATTGCAGAAATTCCCCTAATTGTGGGGCAAAAAGGCAAAATTTTCCTATATGTTGGGGCAAAAAGACAGAAATTCTCCTTATTTGGGGCAAAACTCAGAAATTCCACTTATTTTGGGGCAAAATTCCAGAAATTTCCCTTACTTTGGAGCAAAATTGCCGAAATTTCATTTATTTTGGGGCAAAATTGCAGAAATTTCACTTATTTCAGGGAAAATAAGCAGAAATTTTCTTATTTTGGGGCAAAATAGCAAAAATTCCTAATATTTTGTGGCAAAAATGCAGAAATTCCCCTTATTTTGAGGTAAAAAGGCTGAAATTCCCCTTATTTGGGGGCAAAATAGCAGAAATTTCCCTTATTTTGGGGCAAAATTGCAGAAATTTCACATATTTCAGGGTAATAAGTCAGAAATTTTCCGTATTTTGAGGCAAAAAAGACAGGAATTCCTTTTGTTTTGGGGTAAGAAACAGAAATTCCACTTATTTAGAGGCAAAAAAGCAGAAATTCTTCTTATTTTGGAGCAAAAATGAAGAAATTTCCCTTTTTTATGGCAAAAAGGTATGCATTCTTCTTATTTTCCGGCAAAAAGTCAGAAATTCCCCGTATTTTGGAGCAAAATTGCAGAAATTCCCCTAATTGTGTTGCAAAAAGGCAGAAATTCCCTATATGTTAGGGCAAAAAAACAGAAATTCTTCTTATTTTGAGGCAAAACTCAGAAATTCCACTTACTTTGAGGCAAAATTCCAGAAATTTCCCTTATTTTGGGGCAAAATTGCAGAAATTTCACTTCTTTTGGGGCAAAATTGCAGAAATTTCACTTATTTCAGGGAAAAAAGGCAGAAATTTTCTTTATTTTGAAGCAAAAAGGCAGAAATTCCTATTATTTTGTGACAAAAATGCAGAAATTACCCTTATTTTGTGGTAAAAAGGCTGAAATTCCCCTTATTTGGGGGCAAAAAGTCAGAAATTTCCCTTTTTTTGGGGCAAAATTGCAGAAATTTCACTAATTTCAGGGAAATAATTCAGAATTTTTTTTTATTTTGGGGCAAAAAAGACAGTAATTCCCTTTGTTTAGAGGGAAAAATACAGAAATTCCACTAATTTAGAGGCAAAAAGCAGAAATTCCCATTATTTTGGAGCAAAAATGAAGAAATTTACCATTTTTATGGCAAAAAGATATGCATTCTTTTTAATTTCGGGCAAAAAGGCAGAAATTCCCCCTATTTTGGAGCAAAATAGCAGAAATTCCCCTAATTGTGGGGCAAAAAGGCAGAAATTCTCTATATGTTGGGGCAAAAAGACAGAGATTCTCCTTATTTAGGGGCAAAACTCAGAAATTCCACTTATTTTGTGGCAAAATTCCAGAAATTTTTCTTTTTGGGGGGCAAAATTGAAGAAATTTCACTTATTTTGGGGCAAAATTGCAGAAATTTTACTTACTTTGGGGCAAAATTGCAGAAATTTCACTTATTTCAGGGAAAAAAGGCAGAAATTTTTCTTATTTTGGGGCAAAAAGGCAGAAATTCCTAATATTTTCTGGCAAAAATGCAGAAATTCCCCTTATTTTGAGGTAAAAAGGCTGAAATTCCCATTATTTGGGGGCAAAAAGGCAGAAATTTCCCTTATTTTGGGGAAAAAAATTGCAGAAATTTCACTTATTTCAGGGTAATAAGTCAGAATTTTTCCTTATTTTGCGGCAAAAAAGACAGAAATTTTTTTTGTTTTGGGGGAAAAAGACAGAAGTTCCACTTATTTAGGGGCAAAAAAGCAGAAATTCCCCTTATTTTGAAGCAAAAATGAAGAAATTTTCCTTTTTTATGGCAAAAAGGTATGCATTCTTCTTATTTTCAGATAAAAGGCAGAAATTCCCCGTATTTAGGAGCAAAATTGCAGAAATTCCCCTAATTGTGGGGCAAAAAGGCTGAAATTCCCTATATGTTGGGGCAAAAAGACAGAAATTTTCTTTATTTTGGGGCAAAACTCAGAAAATCCACTTATTCTGGGGCAAAATTCCAGAAATTTCTCTTATTTTGGGGCAAAATTGCAGAAATTTTACTTATTTCAGGGTAATAAGTAAGAAATTTTTCTTATTTTGGGGCAAAAATACAGGAATTCCCTTTGTTTTGGGGGAAAAGAACAGAAATTCTACTTATTTAGAGGCAAAAAAGCAGAAATTCCCCTTATTTTGGAGCAAAATGAAGAAATTTCCCTTTTTAATGGCAAAAAGGTATGCATTCTCTTATTTTCGGGCAAAAATGTAGAAATTCCCCGTATTTTGGAGCAAAATTGCAGAAATTTCCCTAATTGTGGGGCAAAAAGAAAGAAATTCCCTATACGTTAGGGCAAAAAGACAGAAATTCTTCTTATTTTGGGGCAAAACTCAGAAATTCCACTTATTTTGGGGCAAAATTCCAGAAATTTCCCTTATTTTGGGTCAAAATTGCAGAAATTTCACTTATTTTGGGGCAAAATTGTGGAAAATTCACTTATTTCAGAGAAAAAATGCTGAAATTTTCTTTATTTTTGGGGCAAAAAAGACAGAAATTCTCCTTATTTTGGGGCAAAACTCAGAAATTCAACATATTTTGGGGCAAAATTCCAGAAAATTCCATTATTTTGAGGCAAAATTGCAGAAATTTCAATTATTTTGGGGCAAAATTGCAGAAATTTCACTTATTTCCGGGAAAATAAGCAGAAATTTTCTAATTTTGGGGCAAAATGGAAAAAATTCCTAATATTTTGTGGCAAAAATGCAGAAATTCCCCTTATTTTGAGGTAAAAAGGCTGAAATTCCCCTTATTTGGGGGCAAAAAGGCATAAATTTCCCTTATTTTGGGGCAAAATTGCAGAAATTTCACATATTTCAGGGTAATAAGTCACAAATTTTCCTTATTTTAGGGCAAAAAAGACAGGAATTCCTTTTGTTTTGGGGTAAAAAACAGAAATTCCACTTATTTAGAGGCAAAAAAGCAGAATTTCTTCTTATTTTGGAGCAAAAATGAAGAAATTTCCCTTTTTTATGGCAAAAAGGTATACATTCTTCTTATTTTCCGGCAAAAAGGCAGAAATTCCCCGTATTTAGGAGAAAAATTGCAGAAATTCCCCTAATTGTGGGGCAAAAAAGCAGAAATTCCCTATATGTTGGGGCAAAAAGACAGAAATCTCCTTATTTTGGGGCAAAACTCAGAAAATTCACTTATTTTGGAGCAAAATACCAGAAATTTCCCTTAATTTGGGGCAAAATTGCAGAAATTTCACATATTTTGAAGCAAAAATGCAGAAATTCCCCTTATTTTGAAGTAAAAAGTTTGAAATTCCCCTTATTTTGGGGAAAAAAGGCAGAAATTTCCCTTATTTTGGGGAAAATTGCAGAAATTTTCCTTATTTCATGGTAATAAGTCAGAAATTTTTCTTATTTTGGGGCAAAAATACAGGAATTCTCTTTGTTTTGGGGGAAGAAGACAGAAATTCCACTTATTTAGAGGCAAAAAAGCAGAAATTCCCCTTATTTTGGAGCAAAAATGAAGAAATTTTCTTTTTTGATGGCAAAAAGGTATGCATTCTACTTATTTTCGGGCAAAAAGGCAGAAATTCCCCGTATTAGGGAGAAAAATTGCAGAAATTCCTCTAATTGTGGGGCAATAAGGCAGATATTCCCTATATGTTGGGGCAAAAAGACAGAAATTTTCTTTATTTTGGGGCAAAACTCAGAAAATCCACTTATTTTGGGGCAAAATTCCAGAAATTTCCTTTATTTTGGGGCAAAATTGCAGAAATTTCACTTATTTTGGGGCAAAATTGCAGAAATTTCACTTATTTCAGGGAAAAATGCAGAAATTTTCCTTATTTTGTTGCAAAAAGGCAGAAATTCCTAATATTTTGTGGCAAAAAGTCAGAAATTCCCCTTATTTTGAGGTAAAAAGGCTGAAATTCCCCTTATTTGGGGGCAAAAAGGCAGAAATTTCCCTTATTTTGGTGAAAAAATTGCAGAAATTTCACTTACTTCAGGGTAATAAGTCAGAATTTTTCCTTATTTTGCGGCAAAAAAGACAGAAATTTCCTTTGTTTTGGGGGAAAAAGACAGAAATTCCACTTATTTAGAGGCAAAAAAGCAGAAATTCCCCTTATTTTGGAGCAAAAATGAAGAAATTTTCCTTTTTTATGGCAAAAAGGTATGCATTCTTCTTATTTTCGGGCAAAAGGCAAAAATTCCCCGTATTTAGGAGCAAAATTGCAGAAATTCCCCTAATTGTGGGGCAAAAAGGGAGAAATTCCCTATATGTTAGGGCAAAAAGACAGAAATTTTCTTTATTTTGGGGCAAAACTCAGAAATTCCACTTATTTTGGGGCAAAATTCCAGAAATTTCCCTTATTTTGGGGCAAAATTGCAGAAATTTCACTTATTTTGGGGCAAAATTGCAGAAATTTCACTTATTTCAGGGAAAAAGGCAGAAAATTTCCTTATTTTGGGGCAAAAAGGCAGAAATTCTCAATATTTTGGTGCAAAAATCAGAAATTTCCCTTATTTTGATGTAAAATGCTTAAATTCCCCATATTTTGGGGCAAAAGGCAGAAATTTCCCTTATTTTGGGGCAAATTTGCAGAAATTTCACTTATTTCAGGGTAATAAGTCAGAAATTTTCATTATTTTTAGGGCAAAAAAGACAGAAATTCCCTTTGTTTTGGGAGAAAAAGACAGAAATTCCACTTATTTAGAGGCAAAAAAGCAGAAATACCCCTTATTTTGGAGCAAAAATGAAGACATTTCCCTTTTTAATGGCAAAAAGGTATGCATTCTTCTTATTTTCAAGCAAAAAGGCAGAAATTCCCCGTATTTTGTAGCAAAATTGCAGAAATTCCCCTAATTGTGGGGCAAAAAGGCAAAATTTTCCTATATGTTGGGGCAAAAAGACAGAAATTCTCCTTATTTGGGGCAAAACTCAGAAATTCCACTTATTTTGGGGCAAAATTCCAGAAATTTCCCTTACTTTGGAGCAAAATTGCCGAAATTTCATTTATTTTGGGGCAAAATTGCAGAAATTTCACTTATTTCAGGGAAAATAAGCAGAAATTTTCTTATTTTGGGGCAAAATAGCAAAAATTCCTAATATTTTGTGGCAAAAATGCAGAAATTCCCCTTATTTTGAGGTAAAAAGGCTGAAATTCCCCTTATTTGGGGGCAAAATAGCAGAAATTTCCCTTATTTTGGGGCAAAATTGCAGAAATTTCACATATTTCAGGGTAATAAGTCAGAAATTTTCCGTATTTTGAGGCAAAAAAGACAGGAATTCCTTTTGTTTTGGGGTAAGAAACAGAAATTCCACTTATTTAGAGGCAAAAAAGCAGAAATTCTTCTTATTTTGGAGCAAAAATGAAGAAATTTCCCTTTTTTATGGCAAAAAGGTATGCATTCTTCTTATTTTCCGGCAAAAAGTCAGAAATTCCCCGTATTTTGGAGCAAAATTGCAGAAATTCCCCTAATTGTGTTGCAAAAAGGCAGAAATTCCCTATATGTTAGGGCAAAAAAACAGAAATTCTTCTTATTTTGAGGCAAAACTCAGAAATTCCACTTACTTTGAGGCAAAATTCCAGAAATTTCCCTTATTTTGGGGCAAAATTGCAGAAATTTCACTTCTTTTGGGGCAAAATTGCAGAAATTTCACTTATTTCAGAGAAAAAAGGCAGAAATTTTCTTTATTTTGAAGCAAAAAGGCAGAAATTCCTATTATTTTGTGACAAAAATGCAGAAATTACCCTTATTTTGTGGTAAAAAGGCTGAAATTCCCCTTATTTGGGGGCAAAAAGTCAGAAATTTCCCTTTTTTTGGGGCAAAATTGCAGAAATTTCACTAATTTCAGGGAAATAATTCAGAATTTTTTTTTTATTTTGGGGCAAAAAAGACAGTAATTCCCTTTGTTTAGAGGGAAAAATACAGAAATTCCACTAATTTAGAGGCAAAAAGCAGAAATTCCCATTATTTTGGAGCAAAAATGAAGAAATTTACCATTTTTATGGCAAAAAGATATGCATTCTTTTTAATTTCGGGCAAAAAGGCAGAAATTCCCCCTATTTTGGAGCAAAATAACAGAAATTCCCCTAATTGTGGGGCAAAAAGGCAGAAATTCTCTATATGTTGGGGCAAAAAGACAGAGATTCTCCTTATTTAGGGGCAAAACTCAGAAATTCCACTTATTTTGTGGCAAAATTCCAGAAATTTTTCTTTTTGGGGGGCAAAATTGAAGAAATTTCACTTATTTTGGGGCAAAATTGCAGAAATTTTACTTACTTTGGGGCAAAATTGCAGAAATTTCACTTATTTCAGGGAAAAAAGGCAGAAATTTTTCTTATTTTGGGGCAAAAAGGCAGAAATTCCTAATATTTTCTGGCAAAAATGCAGAAATTCCCCTTATTTTGAGGTAAAAAGGCTGAAATTCCCATTATTTGGGGGCAAAAAGGCAGAAATTTCCCTTATTTTGGGGGAAAAAATTGCAGAAATTTCACTTATTTCAGGGTAATAAGTCAGAATTTTTCCTTATTTTGCGGCAAAAAAGACAGAAATTTTTTTTGTTTTGGGGGAAAAAGACAGAAGTTCCACTTATTTAGGGGCAAAAAAGCAGAAATTCCCCTTATTTTGAAGCAAAAATGAAGAAATTTTCCTTTTTTATGGCAAAAAGGTATGCATTCTTCTTATTTTCAGATAAAAGGCAGAAATTCCCCGTATTTAGGAGCAAAATTGCAGAAATTCCCCTAATTGTGGGGCAAAAAGGCTGAAATTCCCTATATGTTGGGGCAAAAAGACAGAAATTTTCTTTATTTTGGGGCAAAACTCAGAAAATCCACTTATTCTGGGGCAAAATTCCAGAAATTTCTCTTATTTTGGGGCAAAATTGCAGAAATTTTACTTATTTCAGGGTAATAAGTAAGAAATTTTTCTTATTTTGGGGCAAAAATACAGGAATTCCCTTTGTTTTGGGGGAAAAGAACAGAAATTCTACTTATTTAGAGGCAAAAAAGCAGAAATTCCCCTTATTTTGGAGCAAAATGAAGAAATTTCCCTTTTTAATGGCAAAAAGGTATGCATTCTCTTATTTTCGGGCAAAAATGTAGAAATTCCCCGTATTTTGGAGCAAAATTGCAGAAATTTCCCTAATTGTGGGGCAAAAAGAAAGAAATTCCCTATACGTTAGGGCAAAAAGACAGAAATTCTTCTTATTTTGGGGCAAAACTCAGAAATTCCACTTATTTTGGGGCAAAATTCCAGAAATTTCCCTTATTTTGGGTCAAAATTGCAGAAATTTCACTTATTTTGGGGCAAAATTGTGGAAAATTCACTTATTTCAGAGAAAAAATGCTGAAATTTTCTTTATTTTTGGGGCAAAAAAGACAGAAATTCTCCTTATTTTGGGGCAAAACTCAGAAATTCAACATATTTTGGGGCAAAATTCCAGAAAATTCCATTATTTTGAGGGAAAATTGCAGAAATTTCAATTATTTTGGGGCAAAATTGCAGAAATTTCACTTATTTCCGGGAAAATAAGCAGAAATTTTCTAATTTTGGGGCAAAATGGAAAAAATTCCTAATATTTTGTGGCAAAAATGCAGAAATTCCCCTTATTTTGAGGTAAAAAGGCTGAAATTCCCCTTATTTGGGGGCAAAAAGGCATAAATTTCCCTTATTTTGGGGCAAAATTGCAGAAATTTCACATATTTCAGGGTAATAAGTCACAAATTTTCCTTATTTTAGGGCAAAAAAGACAGGAATTCCTTTTGTTTTGGGGTAAAAAACAGAAATTCCACTTATTTAGAGGCAAAAAAGCAGAATTTCTTCTTATTTTGGAGCAAAAATGAAGAAATTTCCCTTTTTTATGGCAAAAAGGTATACATTCTTCTTATTTTCCGGCAAAAAGGCAGAAATTCCCCGTATTTAGGAGAAAAATTGCAGAAATTCCCCTAATTGTGGGGCAAAAAAGCAGAAATTCCCTATATGTTGGGGCAAAAAGACAGAAATCTCCTTATTTTGGGGCAAAACTCAGAAAATTCACTTATTTTGGAGCAAAATACCAGAAATTTCCCTTAATTTGGGGCAAAATTGCAGAAATTTCACATATTTTGAAGCAAAAATGCAGAAATTCCCCTTATTTTGAAGTAAAAAGTTTGAAATTCCCCTTATTTTGGGGAAAAAAGGCAGAAATTTCCCTTATTTTGGGGAAAATTGCAGAAATTTTCCTTATTTCATGGTAATAAGTCAGAAATTTTTCTTATTTTGGGGCAAAAATACAGGAATTCTCTTTGTTTTGGGGGAAGAAGACAGAAATTCCACTTATTTAGAGGCAAAAAAGCAGAAATTCCCCTTATTTTGGAGCAAAAATGAAGAAATTTTCTTTTTTGATGGCAAAAAGGTATGCATTCTACTTATTTTCGGGCAAAAAGGCAGAAATTCCCCGTATTAGGGAGAAAAATTGCAGAAATTCCTCTAATTGTGGGGCAATAAGGCAGATATTCCCTATATGTTGGGGCAAAAAGACAGAAATTTTCTTTATTTTGGGGCAAAACTCAGAAAATCCACTTATTTTGGGGCAAAATTCCAGAAATTTCCTTTATTTTGGGGCAAAATTGCAGAAATTTCACTTATTTTGGGGCAAAATTGCAGAAATTTCACTTATTTCAGGGAAAAATGCAGAAATTTTCCTTATTTTGTTGCAAAAAGGCAGAAATTCCTAATATTTTGTGGCAAAAAGTCAGAAATTCCCCTTATTTTGAGGTAAAAAGGCTGAAATTCCCCTTATTTGGGGGCAAAAAGGCAGAAATTTCCCTTATTTTGGTGAAAAAATTGCAGAAATTTCACTTACTTCAGGGTAATAAGTCAGAATTTTTCCTTATTTTGCGGCAAAAAAGACAGAAATTTCCTTTGTTTTGGGGGAAAAAGACAGAAATTCCACTTATTTAGAGGCAAAAAAGCAGAAATTCCCCTTATTTTGGAGCAAAAATGAAGAAATTTTCCTTTTTTATGGCAAAAATGTATGCATTCTTCTTATTTTCGGGCAAAAGGCAAAAATTCCCCGTATTTAGGAGCAAAATTGCAGAAATTCCCCTAATTGTGGGGCAAAAAGGGAGAAATTCCCTATATGTTAGGGCAAAAAGACAGAAATTTTCTTTATTTTGGGGCAAAACTCAGAAATTCCACTTATTTTGGGGCAAAATTCCAGAAATTTCCCTTATTTTGGGGCAAAATTGCAGAAATTTCACTTATTTTGGGGCAAAATTGCAGAAATTTCACTTATTTCAGGGAAAAAGGCAGAAAATTTCCTTATTTTGGGGCAAAAAGGCAGAAATTCTCAATATTTTGGTGCAAAAATCAGAAATTTCCCTTATTTTGATGTAAAATGCTTAAATTCCCCATATTTTGGGGCAAAAGGCAGAAATTTCCCTTATTTTGGGGCAAATTTGCAGAAATTTCACTTATTTCAGGGTAATAAGTCAGAAATTTTCATTATTTTTAGGGCAAAAAAGACAGAAATTCCCTTTGTTTTGGGAGAAAAAGACAGAAATTCCACTTATTTAGAGGCAAAAAAGCAGAAATACCCCTTATTTTGGAGCAAAAATGAAGACATTTCCCTTTTTAATGGCAAAAGGTATGCATTCTTCTTATTTTCGGGCAAAAAGGCAGAAATTCCCCGTATTTTGTAGCAAAATTGCAGAAATTCCCCTAATTGTGGGGCAAAAACGCAAAATTTTCCTATATGTTGGGGCAAAAAGACAGAAATTCTCCTTATTTGGGGCAAAACTCAGAAATTCCACTTATTTTGGGGCAAAATTCCAGAAATTTCCCTTACTTTGGAGCAAAATTGCCGAAATTTCATTTATTTTGGGGCAAAATTGCAGAAATTTCAATTATTTCAGGGAAAATAAGCAGAAATTTTCTTATTTTGGGGCAAAATAGCAAAAATTCCTAATATTTTGTGGCAAAAATGCAGAAATTCCCCTTATTTTGAGGTAAAAAGGCTGAAATTCCCCTTATTTGGGGGCAAAATAGCAGAAATTTCCCTTATTTTGGGGCAAAATTGCAGAAATTTCACATATTTCAGGGTAATAAGTCAGAAATTTTCCGTATTTTGAGGCAAAAAAGACAGGAATTCCTTTTGTTTTGGGGTAAGAAACAGAAATTCCACTTATTTAGAGGCAAAAAAGCAGAAATTCTTCTTATTTTGGAGCAAAAATGAAGAAATTTCCCTTTTTTATGGCAAAAAGGTATGCATTCTTCTTATTTTCCGGCAAAAAGTCAGAAATTCCCCGTATTTTGGAGCAAAATTGCAGAAATTCCCCTAATTGTGTTGCAAAAAGGCAGAAATTCCCTATATGTTAGGGCAAAAAAACAGAAATTCTTCTTATTTTGAGGCAAAACTCAGAAATTCCACTTACTTTGAGGCAAAATTCCAGAAATTTCCCTTATTTTGGGGCAAAATTGCAGAAATTTCACTTCTTTTGGGGCAAAATTGCAGAAATTTCACTTATTTCAGGGAAAAAAGGCAGAAATTTTCTTTATTTTGAAGCAAAAAGGCAGAAATTCCTATTATTTTGTGACAAAAATGCAGAAATTACCCTTATTTTGTGGTAAAAAGGCTGAAATTCCCCTTATTTGGGGGCAAAAAGTCAGAAATTTCCCTTTTTTTGGGGCAAAATTGCAGAAATTTCACTAATTTCAGGGAAATAATTCAGAATTTTTTTTTATTTTGGGGCAAAAAAGACAGTAATTCCCTTTGTTTAGAGGGAAAAATACAGAAATTCCACTAATTTAGAGGCAAAAAGCAGAAATTCCCATTATTTTGGAGCAAAAATGAAGAAATTTACCATTTTTATGGCAAAAAGATATGCATTCTTTTTAATTTCGGGCAAAAAGGCAGAAATTCCCCCTATTTTGGAGCAAAATAGCAGAAATTCCCCTAATTGTGGGGCAAAAAGGCAGAAATTCTCTATATGTTGGGGCAAAAAGACAGAGATTCTCCTTATTTAGGGGCAAAACTCAGAAATTCCACTTATTTTGTGGCAAAATTCCAGAAATTTTTCTTTTTTGGGGGCAAAATTGAAGAAATTTCACTTATTTTGGGGCAAAATTGCAGAAATTTTACTTACTTTGGGGCAAAATTGCAGAAATTTCACTTATTTCAGGGAAAAAAGGCAGAAATTTTTCTTATTTTGGGGCAAAAAGGCAGAAATTCCTAATATTTTCTGGCAAAAATGCAGAAATTCCCCTTATTTTGAGGTAAAAAGGCTGAAATTCCCATTATTTGGGGGCAAAAAGGCAGAAATTTCCCTTATTTTGGGGAAAAAAATTGCAGAAATTTCACTTATTTCAGGGTAATAAGTCAGAATTTTTCCTTATTTTGCGGCAAAAAAGACAGAAATTTTTTTTGTTTTGGGGGAAAAAGACAGAAGTTCCACTTATTTAGGGGCAAAAAAGCAGAAATTCCCCTTATTTTGAAGCAAAAATGAAGAAATTTTCCTTTTTTATGGCAAAAAGGTATGCATTCTTCTTATTTTCAGATAAAAGGCAGAAATTCCCCGTATTTAGGAGCAAAATTGCAGAAATTCCCCTAATTGTGGGGCAAAAAGGCTGAAATTCCCTATATGTTGGGGCAAAAAGACAGAAATTTTCTTTATTTTGGGGCAAAACTCAGAAAATCCACTTATTCTGGGGCAAAATTCCAGAAATTTCTCTTATTTTGGGGCAAAATTGCAGAAATTTTACTTATTTCAGGGTAATAAGTAAGAAATTTTTCTTATTTTGGGGCAAAAATACAGGAATTCCCTTTGTTTTGGGGGAAAAGAACAGAAATTCTACTTATTTAGAGGCAAAAAAGCAGAAATTCCCCTTATTTTGGAGCAAAATGAAGAAATTTCCCTTTTTAATGGCAAAAAGGTATGCATTCTCTTATTTTCGGGCAAAAATGTAGAAATTCCCCGTATTTTGGAGCAAAATTGCAGAAATTTCCCTAATTGTGGGGCAAAAAGAAAGAAATTCCCTATACGTTAGGGCAAAAAGACAGAAATTCTTCTTATTTTGGGGCAAAACTCAGAAATTCCACTTATTTTGGGGCAAAATTCCAGAAATTTCCCTTATTTTGGGTCAAAATTGCAGAAATTTCACTTATTTTGGGGCAAAATTGTGGAAAATTCACTTATTTCAGAGAAAAAATGCTGAAATTTTCTTTATTTTTGGGGCAAAAAAGACAGAAATTCTCCTTATTTTGGGGCAAAACTCAGAAATTCAACATATTTTGGGGCAAAATTCCAGAAAATTCCATTATTTTGAGGCAAAATTGCAGAAATTTCAATTATTTTGGGGCAAAATTGCAGAAATTTCACTTATTTCCGGGAAAATAAGCAGAAATTTTCTAATTTTGGGGCAAAATGGCAAAAATTCCTAATATTTTGTGGCAAAAATGCAGAAATTCCCCTTATTTTGAGGTAAAAAGGCTGAAATTCCCCTTATTTGGGGGCAAAAAGGCATAAATTTCCCTTATTTTGGGGCAAAATTGCAGAAATTTCACATATTTCAGGGTAATAAGTCACAAATTTTCCTTATTTTAGGGCAAAAAAGACAGGAATTCCTTTTGTTTTGGGGTAAAAAACAGAAATTCCACTTATTTAGAGGCAAAAAAGCAGAATTTCTTCTTATTTTGGAGCAAAAATGAAGAAATTTCCCTTTTTTATGGCAAAAAGGTATACATTCTTCTTATTTTCCGGCAAAAAGGCAGAAATTCCCCGTATTTAGGAGAAAAATTGCAGAAATTCCCCTAATTGTGGGGCAAAAAAGCAGAAATTCCCTATATGTTGGGGCAAAAAGACAGAAATCTCCTTATTTTGGGGCAAAACTCAGAAAATTCACTTATTTTGGAGCAAAATACCAGAAATTTCCCTTAATTTGGGGCAAAATTGCAGAAATTTCACATATTTTGAAGCAAAAATGCAGAAATTCCCCTTATTTTGAGGTAAATAGGCTCAAATTCCTTTTATTTGAGGGCAAAAAGGCAGAAATTTCCCTTATTTTGGAGCAAAATTGCAGAAATTTTCGTATTTTGGGGCAAAAAGGCAGAAATTTCTTTTATTTTGGTACAAAATTGCAGAAATTTTTCTTATTTTGGGGCAAAAAAGCAGAAATTTCCCATATTTTTGGGGCAAAAATGCAGAAATTCCTTTTATTTTGAGGTAAAAAGGCTGAAATTTCCCTTATTTGGGGGCAAAAAGGCAGAAATTTCCCTTATTTTGGGGCAAAATTGCAGAAATTTCACTCATTTCAGGGTAATAAGTCAGAAATTTTCCTTATTTTGGGGCAAAAAAGACAGAAATTTTATTTCTTTTTGGGGAAACAGACAGAAATTGCACTTTTTAGAGGCAAAAAAGCAGAAATTCCCCTTATTTTGGAGCAAAAATGAAGAAATTTCCCATTTTATGGCAAAAAGGTATGCATTCTTCTTATTTTATAGGCAAAAAGGCAGAAATTCCCCGTATTTTTGAGCAAAATTGCAGAAATTCCCCCAATTGTGGTGCAAAAAGGCAGAAATTCCCTATATGATGGGGTAAAAGTGAGAAATTCTTTTTATTTTGGGGCAAAACTCAGAAATTCCACTTATTTTGGGGCAAAATTGCAGAAATTTCCCTTATTATGGGGAAAAATTTCAGAAATTTCCCTTATTTTAGGGCAAAATTGCAGAAATTTCACTATTTGTGTGGCAAAAAGGCAGAAATTCTCTTTATTTTGGGGCAAAACTCAGAAATTCCACTTATTTTGGGGCAAAATTCCAGAAATTTCTTTTATTTTGGGGCAGAATTGCAGAAATTTCACTTATTTTGGGGCAAAATTGCAGAAATTTCACTTATTTCAGGGAAAAAAGGCAGAAATTTTCTTTATTTTGGGGCAAAAACACAGAAATTCATAATATTTTATGCCAAAATTCAGAATTTCCCATTATTTTGAGGTAAAAAGGCTGTAATTCCCCTTATTTGGGGGCAAAAAGGCAGAAATTTTCCTTATTTTGGGGCAAAATTGCAGAAATTTCCTTATTTCAGAGTAATAAGTCAGAAATTTTTCTTATTTTGGGGCAAAAAAGACAGAAATTCCTTTTGTTTTGGGAGAAAAAGGCAGAAATTCCACTTATTTAGAGGTAAAATAGCAGATATTCCCCTTATTTTGGAGCAAAATTTCAGAAATTCCCCTAATTGTGGGGCAAAAAGGCAGAAATTCCCTATATGTTGGGTCAAAATAACAGAAATTCTCCTTATTTTGGGGGCAAAACTCAGAAATTCCACTTATTTTTGGGAAAAATTCCAGAAATTTCTTTTATTTTGGGGCAAAATAGCAGAAATTTCACTTATTTTGGGGCAAAATTGCAGAAATTTCACTTATTTCAGAAAAAAAGGAGAAATTTTCTTATTTTGGGGCAAAAGGGCAGAAATTTCCCATAGTTTGGGGCAAAAATGCAGAAATTCCCCTTATTTTGAGGTAAAAAAGCTGAAATTCCCCTTATTTGGGGGCAAAAAGGCAGAAATTTCCCTTATTTTGGGGCAAAATTGCTGAAATTTCACTTATTTCACGGTAATAATTAAAATTTTCCTTATTTTGGGGCAAAAAAGACACAAATTCCCTTTGTTTGGGAAAAAACAGAAATTTTACTTATTTAGAGGCAAAAAAGCAGAAATTCCCTTTATTTTGGAGCAAAAATGAAGAAATTTCCCTTTTTTATGGCAAAAAGGTATACATTCTTCTTATTTTCGGGCAAAAAGGCAGAAATTCCTCGTATTTTGGAGCAAAATTGCAGAATTTCGCCTAATTGTGAGGCAAAAAGGCAGAAATTCCCTATATGTTGGGGTATAAAGACAGAAATTCTCCTTATTTTGTGGCAGAACTCAGAAATTCCACTTATTTTGGGGCAAAATTACAGAAATTTTCCTTATTTTGGGTCAAAATTGAAGAAATTTCACTTATTTTGGGTCAAAATTGCAGAAATTTCACTTATTTCAGGGAAAATAGGCAGAATTTTTTCTTATTTTGGGGCAAAAAGGCAGAAATTGCTAATATTTTGTGGCAAAAATGCAGAAATTCCCCTTATTTTGAGGTAAAAAAGCTGAAATTCCCCATATTTGGGGGCAAAAATGCAGAAATTTCCCTTATTTTGGGGCAAAATTGCAGAAATTTCACTTATTTCAGGGTAATAAGTCAGAAATTTTCTTTATTTTGGGGCAAAAAAGACAGAAATTTCCTTTGTTTAGGGGGAAAAAGACAGAAATTCCAGTTATTTTGAGGCAAAAAAGCAGAAATTCCCCTTATTTTGGAGCAAAAATGAAGAAATTTAGCTTTTTTATGGCAAAAGGTATGCATTCTTCTTATTTTCTGGCAAAAAGGCAGAAATACCCCGTATTTTGGAGCAAAATTGCAGAAATTCCCTTAATATTGGGGCAAAAAGTCAGAAATTCCCTATATGTTGAGGCAAAAAGACAAATTCTCCTTATTTTGAGGCAAAACTCAGAAATTCCACTTATTTTGAGGCAAAATTCCAGAAATTTCCTATATTTTAGGTTAAAATTGCAGAAATTTCACTTATTTTGGGTCAAAATTGCAGAAATTTCACTTATTTCAGGGTAATAAGTCAGAAATTTTCCTTATTTTGGGGCAAAAAAGACAGAAATTCCCTTTGTTTTGGGAGAAAAAAGCAAAAATTCCACTTATTTAGAGGCAAAAAAGCAGAAATTCCCCTTATTTTGGAGCAAAATTTCAGAAATTCTCCTAATTGTGAGGCAAGAAGACAGAAATTCCCTATATGTTGGGGCAAAATAACAGAAATTCTCCTTATTTTGGGGTCAAAACTCAGAAATTCCACTTATTTTGGGGCAAAATTCCAGAAATTTCACTTATTTTGGGGCAAAATTGCAGAAATTTCACTTATTTTGATGAAAATTGCAGAAATTTCACTTATTTCAGAAAAAAAAAGAAGAAATTTTCTTATTTGGGGGCAAATAGGCAGAAATTTGTATTATTTTGGTACAAAATTGCAGAAATTTTTCTTATTTTGGGGCAAAAAGGCAGAAATTTTCCATATTTTGCGGCAAAAATGCAGAAATTCTTCTTATTTAGAGGTAAAAAGGCTGAAATTCCTATTATTTGGGGGCAAAAAAAAAGAAATTTCACTTATTTTGTGGCAAAATTGCAGAAATTTCACTTATTTCAGGGAAAAAGGCAGAAATTTTCCTTATTTTTGGTCAAAAAGGCAGAAATTCCTAATATTTTGTGGCAAAAATGCAGAAATTCCTCTTATTTTGAGGTAAAAAGCTGAAATTTCCCTTATTTGGCGACAAAATGGCAAAAATTTCTCTTATTTTGGTGCAAAATTGCAGAAATTTCACTTATTTCAGGGTAATAAGTCAGAAATTTTCCTTATTTTGGGACAAAAAATTCAGAAATTCTCTTTGTTTTGGGGGAAAAAGACAGAAATTCCACTTATTTTGAGGCAAAAAAGCAGAAATTCCCCTTATTTTGGAGCAAAAATGAAGAAATTTCCCTTTTTTATGGCAAAAAGTTATGCATTCTTCTTATTTTCGGGCAAAAAGGCAGAAATTCCCCGTATTTTGGAGCAAAATTTCACAAATTCCCATAATTGTGGGGCAAAAAAGCAGAAATTCCCTATATGATGGGGCATACAGACAGAAATTCTCCTTATTTGGGGGCAGAACTCAGAAATTAAACTTATTTTGGGGCAAAATTCCAGAAATTTCCCTTATTTTGGGGCAAAATTGCAGAAATTTCACTTATTTTGGGGCAAAATTGCAGAAATTTCACTTATTTCAGGGAAAATAGGCAGAAATTTTTATTATTTTGAGGCAAAAATGCAGAAATTCCTAATATTTTGTGGCAAAAATGCAGAAATTCCCCTTATTTTGAGGTTAAAAGGCTGAAATTCCCATTATTTGGGGGCAAAAGGCAAAAATTTCCTTTATTTTGGGCAAAATTGCAGAAATTTCACTTATTTCAGGAAAATAAGTCAGAAATTTTCCTTATTTTGGGGCACAAAAGACAGAAATTCTTTGTTTTGGGGGAAAAAGACAGAAATTCCACTTATTTAGAGGCAAAAAAGCAGAAATTCCCCTTATTTTGGAGCAAGAATAAAGAAATTTCCCTTTTTTATGGCAAAAAGTTATGCATTCTTTTATTTTCGGGCAAAAAGGCAGAAAAACCCCGTATTTTGGAGCAAAATTGCTGAGATTCCCAATTGTGGGGCAAAAAGGCAGATATTCCCTATATGTTGGGGCAATAAGACAAAAATTCTCATTATTTTGGGGCAAAACTCAGAAATTCCACTTATTTTGAGGCAAAATATCAGAAATTTCCCTTATTTTGGGTCAATATTGCAGAAATTTCACTTATTTTAGAAAAAAAAGAAATTTTCTTATTTTGGGGCAAAAAGGCAGAAATTTCTTTTATTTTGGTACAAAATGGCAGAAATTTTTCTTATTTTGGGGCAAAAATGCAGAAATTCCCCTTATTTTGAGGTAAAAAGGCTGAAATTCCCCTTATTTGGGGGCAAAAAGGCAGAAATTTCCCTTATTTTGGGGAAAAATGGAAAAAATTTCTCTTATTTCAGGGAAATAAGTCAGAAATTTTCCTTATTTTGGGGAAAAAAGTGAGAAATTCCCTTTGTTTTAGGGGAAAAAGACAGAAATTCCACTTATTTAGAGGCAAAAAAGCAGAAATTCCTTTTATTTTGGAGCCAAAATGAAGAAATTTCCCTTTTTTATGGCAAAAAAGTATACATTCTTCTTATTTTCGGGCAAAAAGGCAGAAATTCCCCGTATTTTGGAGCAAAATTGCAGAAATTCCCCTAATTGTGGGGCAAAAAGGCAGAAATTCCCTATATGTTGGGGCAGAAAGACAGAAATTCTCCTTAATTTGGGGTAAAACTCATAAATTCCACCTACTTTGGGGCAAAATTCCAGAAATTTCCCTTATTTTGGGGCAAAATTGCAGAAATTTCACTTATTTCAAAAAAAAGAAGGAGAAACTTTTTTATTTGGGGGCAAAATGTCAGAAATTCTTAATATTTTGTGGCAACAATGCAGAAATTCCTAATATTTTGTTGCAAAAATGTAGAAATTTCCCTTATTTTGAGGTAAAAACTCTGAAATTCTCTTTATTTGATGGCAAAAATACAGAAATTTCCCTTATTTTGGGGCAATTTTCAGAAATTACACTTATTTCAGGGTAATAAGTCAGAAATTTTCCTTATTTTGGGGCAAAAAAAACAGAAATTCCCTTTGTTTTGGGGGAAAAAGACAGAAATTCCCTTATTTAGAGGCAAAAAGGCAAAAGTTCCCCTTATTTTGGAGCAAAAATGAAGAAATTTCCTTTTTTTATGGCAAAAAGGTAGGCATTCTTCTAATTTTCGGACAAAAAGGCAGAAATTCCCCATAATTTGGGGCAAAAGGCAGATATTCCCCATATTTAGGGCAAAATTGCAGAAATTTCCTTAATTGTGGGGAAAAAACAAAAATTCCCCTTATTTTAAGGCAAAATTGCAGAAATTTTTCTTATTATGGGGGAAAATTGCAGAAATTTCCCTTATTTTAGGGCAAAATTGCAGAAATTTCAATAATTGTGGGGCAAAAAGGCAGAAATTCTCTTTATTTTGGGGCAAAACTCAGAAATTCCACTTATTTTGGAGCAAAATTCCAGATATTTATTTTATTTTGGGGCAAAACTGCAGAAATTTCACTTATTTTCGGGCAAAATTGCAGAAATTTCACTTATTTCAGAGTAATAAGTCAGAAATTTTCTGTATTTTGAAGCAAAAAAGACAGAAATTTCCTTTGTTTTGAGGGAAAAAGACAGAAATTCCACTTATTTAGAGGCAAAAAAGCAGAAATTCCCCTTATTTTGGAGCAAAAATGAAGAAATTTCCCTTTTTTATGGCAAAAAGGTATGCATTCTTCTAATTTTCGGGCAACAAGGCAGAAATTCCCCGTATTTTGGAGCAAAACTGCAGAAATTCCCCTAATTGTGGGGCAAAAAGGCAGAAATTCCCTATATTTTGGGGCATAAAGACAGAAATTCTTCTTGTTTTGGGTCAGAACTCAGAAATTAAACTTATTTTGGGGCAAAATTCCAGAAATTTCCCTTATTTTGGGGCAAAATTGCAGAAATTTCACTTATTTTGGGGCAAAATTGCAGCAATTTCACTTATTTCAGGGAAAATAGGCAGAAATTTTCCTCATTTTTGGGCAAAAAGGCAGAAATTCCTAATATTTTGTGGCAAAAATGCAGAAATTCCCCTTATTTTGAGGTAAAAAGGCTGAAATTCCCCTTATTTAAGGCCAAAAATGCAGAAATTTCTTTTATTTTGGGGCAAAATTGCAGAAATTTCACTTATTTCAGGGTAATAAGTCAGAAATTTTCCTTATTTTGGGGCAAAAAATACAGAAATTCCCTTTGTTTTTGGGGGAAAAAGACAGAAATTCCACTAATTTAGAGGCAAAATAGCAGAAATTCCCCTTATTTTGGAGCAAAAATGAAAAAATTTCTCTTTTTTATGGCAAAAAGGTATGCATTCTTCTTATTTTCGGGCAAAAAGGCAGAAATTCACCATATTTTGGAGCAAAATTGCAGAAATTCCCCTAATTGTGAAGCAAAATGCAGAAATTCCCTATATGTTGGGGCATAAAGACAGAAATTCTCTTTATTTTGGGGCAAAACTCAGAAATTCCACTTATTTTGGGGCAAAATTCCAGAAATTTTCCTTCTTTTGGGGCAAAATTGCAGAAATTTCACTTTTTATGTGTCAAAATTGCAGAAATTTCACTTATTTCAGAAAAAAAGGAGAAATTTTCTTATTTTGAAGCAAAAAGGCAGAAATTTCCTTTATTTTGTTACAAAGTTGTAGAAATTTTTCTTATTTTGGGGCAAAAGGGCAGAAATTTCCCATATTTTGGGGCAAAAATGTGGGAATTCCTCTTATTTTGAGGTAAAAAGGCTGAAATTCCCCTTATTTGGGGGCAAAAAGGAAGAAATTTCTCTTATTTTGGGGCAAAATTGCTGAAATTTCACTTATTTCACGACAATAAGTCAGAAATTTTCCTTATTTTGGGGCAAAAATACAGAAATTCCCTTTGTTTGCAAAAAAAAAAAAAAAACAGAAATTCAACTTATTTAGAGGCTTATAAGTAGAAATTCCCCTTATTTTGGAGCAAAAATGAAGAAATTTATTTTTTATGGCAAAAAGGTATGCATTCTTCTTATTTTCGGGCAAAAAGGCAGAAATTCCTCATATTTTGGATCTAAATTGCAGAATTTCGCCTAATTGTGGGGCAAAAAAGCAGAAACTCCCTATATGTTGGGGCATAAAGACAGAAATTCTCATTATTTTGGGGCAGAACTCAGAAATTCCACTTATTTTGGGGCAAAATTCCAGAAATTTCCCTTATTTTGGGGCAAAATTGCAGAAATTTCACTTATTTTGGGGCAAAATTGCAGAAATTTCACTTATTTCAGGGAAAATAGGCAGAAATTTTTCTTATTTTGGGGCAAAAAGGCAGAAATTCCTAATATTTTGTGGAAAAATGCAGAAATTCCCCTTATTTTGAGGTAAAAAAGCTGAAATTCCCCTTATTTGGGGGCAAAAAGGCAGAAATTTCACTTACTTCAGGGAAATAAGTCAGAAATTTTCCTTATTTTGGGGCAAAATAGACAGAAATTCCCTTTGTTTTGGGGGAAAAGACAGAAATACCACTTATTTAGAGGCAAAAAAGCAGAAATTCCCCTTATTTTGGAGCAAAAATGAAGAAATTTCCCTTTTTTATGGCAAAAAGGTATGCATTCTTCTTATTTTCTGGCAAAAAGGCAGAAATACCCCGTATTTTGGAGCAAAATTGCAGACATTCCCCTAATTGTGGTGCAAAAAGGCAGATATTCCCTATATGTTGGGGCAAAAAGACAGATAATCTCCTTATTTTGGGGCAAAACTCAGAAATTCCACTTATTTTGAGGCAAAATTCCAGAAATTTCCCTTATTTTGGGGCAAAATTGCAGAAATTTCACTTATTTTGGGGCAAAATTGCAGAAATTTCACTTATTTCAGAGTAATAAGTCAAAAATTTTCCGTATTTTGAAGCAAAAAAGACAGAAATTTCCTTTGTTTTGGGGGAAAAGGACAGAAAATTCACTTATTTAGAGGCAAAAAAGCAGAAATTCCCCTTATTTTGGAGCAAAAATGAAGACATTTCGCTTTTTTATGGCAAAAAGGTATGCATTCTTCTTATTTTCAGGCAACAAGGCAGAAATTCCCCGTATTTTGGAGCAAAACTGCAGAAATTCCCCTAATTGTGTGGCAAAAAGGCAGAAATTCCCTCTATGTTGGGGCACAAAGACAGAAATTCTTTTTGTTTTGGGTCAGAACTCAGAAATTAAACTTATTTTGGGGCAAAATTCCAGAAATTTCCCTTATTTTGGGGCAAAATTGCAGAAATTTCACTTATTTTGGGGCAAAATTGCAGCAATTTCACTTATTTCAGGGAAAATAGGCAGAAATTTTCCTCATTTTTGGGCAAAAAGGCAGAAATTCCTAATATTTTGTGGCAAAAATGCAGAAATTCCCCTTATTTTGAGGTAAAAAGGCTGAAATTCCCCTTATTTAAGGCCAAAAATGCAGAAATTTCTTTTATTTTGGGGCAAAATTGCAGAAATTTCACTTATTTCAGGGTAATAAGTCAGAAATTTTCCTTATTTTGGGGCAAAAAATACAGAAATTCCCTTTGTTTTTGGGGGAAAAAGACAGAAATTCCACTTATTTAGAGGTAAAAAAGCAGAAATTCCTCTTATTTTGGAGCAAAAATGAAGAAATTTCTCTTTTTTATGGCAAAAAGGTATGCATTCTTCTTATTTTCGGGCAAAAAGGCAGAAATTCACCATATTTTGGAGCAAAATTGCAGAAATTTCCCTAATTGTGAAGCAAAATGCAGAAATTCCCTATATGTTGGGGCATAAAGACAGAAATTCTCCTTATTTTGGGGTAAAAAATATAGAAATTTCCTTTGTTTTTGGGGGAAAAAGACAGAAATTCCACTTATTTAGAGGCAAAAAAGCAGAAATTCCCCTTATTTTGGAGCAAAAATGAAAAAATTTCTCTTTTTTATGGCAAAAAGGTATGCATTCTTCTTATTTTCGGGCAAAAAGGCAGAAATTCACCATATTTTGGAGCAAAATTGCAGAAATTCCCCTAATTGTGAAGCCAAATGCAGAAATTCCCTATATGTTGGGGCATAAAGACAGAAATTCTCCTTATTTTGGGGCAAAACTCAGAAATTCCACTTATTTTGGGGCAAAATTCCAGAAATTTCCCTTCTTTTGGGGCAAAATTGCAGTAATTTCACTTTTTATGTGTCAAAATTGCAGAAATTTCACTTATTTCAGAAAAAAAGGAGAAATTTTCTTATTTTGAAGCAAAAAGGCAGAAATTTCCTTTATTTTGTTACAAAGTTGTAGAAATTTTTCTTATTTTGGGGCAAAAGGGCAGAAATTTCCCATATTTTGGGGCAAAAATGTAGGAATTCCTCTTATTTTGAGGTAAAAAGGCTGAAATTCCCCTTATTTGGGGGCAAAAAGGAAGAAATTTCTCTTATTTTGGGGCAAAATTGCTGAAATTTCACTTATTTCACGACAATAAGTCAGAAATTTTCCTTATTTTGGGGCAAAAATACAGAAATTCCCTTTGTTTGCAAAAAAAAAACAGAAATTCAACTTATTTAGAGGCTTATAAGTAGAAATTCCCCTTATTTTGGAGAAAAAATGAAGAAATTTATTTTTTATGGCAAAAAGGCATGCATTCTTCTTATTTTCGGGCAAAAAGGGAGAAATTCCTCGTATTTTAGATCTAAATTGTAGAATTTCGCCTAATTGTGGGGCAAAAAGGCAGAAACTCCTTATATGTTGGGGCATAAAGACAGAAATTCTCATTATTTTGGGGCAGAACTCAGAAATTCCACTTATTTTGGGGCAAAATTCAAGAAATTTCCCTTATTTTGGGGCAAAATTGCAGAAATTTCACTTATTTTGGGGCAAAATTGCAGAAATTTCACTTATTTCAGGGAAAATAGGCAGAAATTTTTCTTATTTTGGGGCAAAAAGGCAGAAATTCCTAATATTTTGTGGAAAAATGCAGAAATTCCCCTTATTTTGAGGTAAAAAATGCTGAAATTCCCCTTATTTGGGGGCAAAAAGGCAGAAATTTCCCTTATTTTGGGGCAAAATTGCAGAAATTTCACTTACTTCAGGGAAATAAGTCAGAAATTTTCCTTATTTTGGGGCAAAATAGACAGAAATTCCCTTTGTTTTGGGGGAAAAGACAGAAATACCACTTATTTAGAGGCAAAAAAGCAGAAATTCCCCTTATTTTGGAGCAAAAATGAAGAAATTTCCCTTTTTTATGGCAAAAAGGTATGCATTCTTCTTATTTTCGGGCAAAAAGGCAGAAATACCCCGTATTTTGGAGCAAAATTGCAGAAATTCCCCTAATTGTGGGGCAAAAAGGCAGATATTCCCTATATGTTGGGGCAAAAAGACAGAAAATCTCCTTATTTTGGGGCAAAACTCAGAAATTCCACTTATTTTGAGGCAAAATTCCAGAAATTTCCCTTATTTTGGGGCAAAATTGCAGAAATTTCACTTATTTTGGGGCAAAATTGCAGAAATTTAAATTATTTCAGAAAAAAGGGAGAAATTTTTTTATTTTGAAGCAAAAAGGCAGAAATTTCTAATATTTTGGTACAAAATGGTAGAAATTTTTCTTATTTTAGGGAAAAAGGCAGAAATTTCCTATATTTTGGGGAAAAAATGCAGAAATTCCTTTTATTTTGAGGTAAAAAGCCTGAAATTCGCCTTATTTGGGGGCAAAAATGCAGAAATTTCCCTTATTTTGGGGCAAAATTGCAGAAATTTCACTTATTTCAGGGTAATAAGTCAGAAATTTTCTTTATTTTGGGGCAAAAAAGACAGAAATTCCTTTTGTTTTGGGGGAAAAAGACAGAAATTCCACTTATTTAGAGGCAAAAATGCAGAAATTCCCCTTATTTTGGGGCAAAAATGAAGAAATTTCGCGTTTTTATGGCAAAAAGGTATGCATTCTCCTTATTTTCGGGCAAAAAGGCAGAAATTCCCCGTATTTTGGAGCAAAATTGCAGAAATTCCCCTAATTGTGGGGCAAAAAGGCAGAAATTCCCTATATGTTGGGGCAGAAAGACAGAAATTCTCCTTATTTTTGGGTAAAACTCATATATTCCACTTACTTTGGGGCAAAATTCCAGAAATTTTCCTTATTTTGGGGCAAAATTGCAGAAATTTCACTTACTTTGGTGCAAAATTGCAGAAATTTCACTTATTTCAAAAAAAAGGAGAAATTTTCTTATTTTGGGGCAAAAAGGCAGAAATTCCTAATATTTTGTGGCAAAAATGCAGAAATTCCTAATATTTTGTTGCAAAAATGCAGAAATTTCCCTTATTTTGATGTAAAAAGGTTGAAATTCCCCTTATTTGGGGGCAGAAATGCAGAAATTTCCTTATTTTGGGGCAATTTTCAGAAATTTCACTTATTTCAGAGTAATAAGTCAGAAATTTTCTTTATTATGGGGCAAAAAAAAAAACAGAAATTCCCTTTGTTTTGGGGGAAAAAAACAGAAATTCCACTTATTTAGAAGCAAAAGGGAAAAGTTCCCCTTATTTTGAAGCAAAAATGAGAAATTTCCCTTTTTTATGGCAAAAGGTAGGCATTCTTTTTATTTTTGGAAAAAAGGCAGAAATTCTCCATATTTTGCGGCAAAAGGAAGAAATTCCCCTTACTTAGGTCAAAATTACAGAAATTTCACTAATTGTGGGGCAAAAAACAGAAATTCCCCTTATTTGGGGGCAAAATTGCAGAAATTACCATTATTATGGGGAAAAAATGCAGACATTTCTCTTATTTTAGGGCAAAATTGCAGAAATTTCACTAATTGTGGGGCAAAAAGGCAGAAATTCTCTTTATTTTGGGGCAAAACTCAGAAATTCCACTTATTTTGGGGCAAAATTCCAGAAATTTCTTTTATTTTGGGGCAGAATTGCAGAAATTTCACTTATTTTGGGGCAAAATTGCGGAAATTTCACTTATTTCAGGGAAAAAAGGCAGAAATTTTCCTTATTTTGGGGCAAAACCGCAGACATTCATAATATTTTGTGCCAAAATTCAGAAATTCGCCTTATTTTGAGGTAAAAAGGCTGTAATTCCCCTTATTTGGGGGCAAAAATGCAGAAATTTCCCTTATTTTGGGGCAAAATTGCAGAAATTTTACTTATTTCAGAGTAATAAGTCAGAAATTTTTCTTATTTTGGGTCAAAAAAGACAGAAATTCCCTTTGTTTTGTGAGAAAAAGGCAGAAATTCCACTTATTTAGAGGCAAAAAAGCAGAAATTCCCCTTATTTTGGAGCAAAATTTCAGAAATTCCCCTAATTGTGGGGCAAAAAGGCAGAAATTCCCTATATGTTGAGACAAAATAACAGAAATTCTCCTTATTTTGGGGGCAAAACTCAGATTTCCACTCATTTTTGGGCAAAATTCCAGAAATTTTTTTTATTTTAGGGTAAAATTGCAGAAATTTCACTTATTTCAAAAAAAAGGAGAAATTTTCTTATTTTGGGGCAAAAAGGCAGAAATTCCTAATATTTTGTGGCAAAAATGCAGAAATTCCTAATATTTTGTTGCAAAAATGCAGAAATTTCCCTTATTTTGAGGTAAAAATGTTGAAATTCCCCTTATTTGGGGGCAGAAATGCAGAAATTTCCTTATTTTGGGGCAATTTTCAGAAATTTCACTTATTTCAGAGTAATAAGTCAGAAATTTTCTTTATTATGGGGCAAAAAAAAACAGAAATTCCCTTTGTTTTGGGGGAAAAAAACAGAAATTCCACTTATTTAGAAGCAAAAAGGGAAAAGTTCCCCTTATTTTGAAGCAAAAATGAGAAATTTCCCTTTTTTATGGCAAAAGGTAGGCATTCTTTTTATTTTTGGAAAAAAGGCAGAAATTCTCCATATTTTGCGGCAAAAGGAAGAAATTCCCCTTACTTAGGTCAAAATTACAGAAATTTCACTAATTGTGGGGCAAAAAACAGAAATTCCCCTTATTTGGGGGCAAAATTGCAGAAATTACCATTATTATGGGGAAAAAATGCAGACATTTCTCTTATTTTAGGGCAAAATTGCAGAAATTTCACTAATTGTGGGGCAAAAAGGCAGAAATTCTCTTTATTTTGGGGCAAAACTCAGAAATTCCACTTATTTTGGGGCAAAATTCCAGAAATTTCTTTTATTTTGGGGCAGAATTGCAGAAATTTCACTTATTTTGGGGCAAAATTGCGGAAATTTCACTTATTTCAGGGAAAAAAGGCAGAAATTTTCCTTATTTTGGGGCAAAACCGCAGACATTCATAATATTTTGTGCCAAAATTCAGAAATTCGCCTTATTTTGAGGTAAAAAGGCTGTAATTCCCTTTATTTGGGGGCAAAAATGCAGAAATTTCCCTTATTTTGGGGCAAAATTGCAGAAATTTTACTTATTTCAGAGTAATAAGTCAGAAATTTTTCTTATTTTGGGGCAAAAAAGACAGAAATTCCCTTTTTTTTTGTGAGAAAAAGGCAGAAATTCCACTTATTTAGAGGCAAAAAAGCAGAAATTCCCCTTATCTTGGAGCAAAATTTCAGAAATTCCCCTAATTGTGGGGCAAAAAGGCAGAAATTCCCTATATGTTGAGACAAAATAACAGAAATTCTCCTTATTTTGGGGGCAAAACTCAGATTTCCACTCATTTTTGGGCAAAATTCCAGAAATTTTTTTTATTTTAGGGTAAAATTGCAGAAATTTCACTTATTTCAAAAAAAAGGAGAAATTTTCTTATTTTGGGGCAAAAAGGCAGAAATTCCTAATATTTTGTGGCAAAAATGCAGAAATTCCTAATATTTTGTTGCAAAAATGCAGAAATTTCCCTTATTTTGAGGTAAAAAGGTTGAAATTCCCCTTATTTGGGGGCAGAAATGCAGAAATTTCCTTATTTTGGGGCAATTTTCAGAAATTTCACTTATTTCAGAGTAATAAGTCAGAAATTTTCTTTATTATGGGGCAAAAAAAAAACAGAAATTCCCTTTGTTTTGGGGGAAAAAAACAGAAATTCCACTTATTTAGAAGCAAAAAGGGAAAAGTTCCCCTTATTTTGAAGCAAAAATGAGAAATTTCCCTTTTTTATGGCAAAAGGTAGGCATTCTTTTTATTTTTGGAAAAAAGGCAGAAATTCTCCATATTTTGCCGCAAAAGGAAGAAATTCCCCTTACTTAGGTCAAAATTACAGAAATTTCACTAATTGTGGGGCAAAAAACAGAAATTCCCCTTATTTGGGGGCAAAATTGCAGAAATTACCATTATTATGGGGAAAAAATGCAGACATTTCTCTTATTTTAGGGCAAAATTGCAGAAATTTCACTAATTGTGGGGCAAAAAGGCAGAAATTCTCTTTATTTTGGGGCAAAACTCAGAAATTCCACTTATTTTGGGGCAAAATTCCAGAAATTTCTTTTATTTTGGGGCAGAATTGCAGAAATTTCACTTATTTTGGGGCAAAATTGCGGAAATTTCACTTATTTCAGGGAAAAAAGGCAGAAATTTTCCTTATTTTGGGGCAAAACTGCAGACATTCATAATATTTTGTGCCAAAATTGAGAAATTCGCCTTATTTTGAGGTAAAAAGGCTGTAATTCCCCTTATTTGGGGGCAAAAATGCAGAAATTTCCCTTATTTTGGGGCAAAATTGCAGAAATTTCACTTATTTCAGAGTAATAAGTCAGAAATTTTTCTTATTTTGGGGCAAAAAAGACAGAAATTCTCTTTGTTTTGTGAGAAAAAGGCAGAAATTCCACTTATTTAGAGGCAAAAAAGCAGAAATTCCCCTTATTTTGGAGCAAAATTTCAGAAATTCCCCTAATTGTGGGGCAAAAAGGCAGAAATTCCCTATATGTTGAGACAAAATAACAGAAATTCTCCTTATTTTGGGGGCAAAACTCAGATTTCCACTCATTTTTGGGCAAAATTCCAGAAATTTTTTTTATTTTAGGGTAAAATTGCAGAAATTTCACTTATTTCAAAAAAAAGGAGAAATTTTCTTATTTTGGGGCAAAAAGGCAGAAATTCCTAATATTTTGTGGCAAAAATGCAGAAATTCCTAATATTTTGTTGCAAAAATGCAGAAATTTCCCTTATTTTGAGGTAAAAAGGTTGAAATTCCCCTTATTTGGGGGCAGAAATGCAGAAATTTCCTTATTTTGGGGCAATTTTCAGAAATTTCACTTATTTCAGAGTAATAAGTCAGAAATTTTCTTTATTATGGGGCAAAAAAACCCAGAAATTCCCTTTGTTTTGGGGGAAAAAAACAGAAATTCCACTTATTTAGAAGCAAAAAGGGAAAAGTTCCCCTTATTTTGAAGCAAAAATGAGAAATTTCCCTTTTTTATGGCAAAAGGTAGGCATTCTTTTTATTTTTGGAAAAAAGGCAGAAATTCTCCATATTTTGCCGCAAAAGGAAGAAATTCCCCTTACTTAGGTCAAAATTACAGAAATTTCACTAATTGTGGGGCAAAAAACAGAAATTCCCCTTATTTTGGGGCAAAATTGCAGAAATTACCATTATTATGGGGAAAAAATGCAGACATTTCTCTTATTTTAGGGCAAAATTGCAGAAATTTCACTAATTGTGGGGCAAAAAGGCAGAAATTCTCTTTATTTTGGGGCAAAACTCAGAAATTCCACTTATTTTGGGGCAAAATTCCAGAAATTTCTTTTATTTTGGGGCAGAATTGCAGAAATTTCACTTATTTTGGGGCAAAATTGCGGAAATTTCACTTATTTCAGGGAAAAAAGGCAGAAATTTTCCTTATTTTGGGGCAAAACCGCAGACATTCATAATATTTTGTGCCAAAATTCAGAAATTCGCCTTATTTTGAGCTAAAAAGGCTATAATTCCCTTTATTTGGGGGCAAAAATGCAGAAATTTCCCTTATTTTGGGGCAAAATTGCAGAAATTTCACTTATTTCAGAGTAATAAGTCAGAAATTTTTCTTATTTTGGGGCAAAAAAGACAGAAATTCCCTTTGTTTTGTGAGAAAAAGGCAGAAATTCCACTTATTTAGAGGCAAAAAAGCAGAAATTCCCCTTATTTTGGAGCAAAATTTCAGAAATTCCCCTAATTGTGGGGCAAAAAAACAGAAATTCCCTATATGTTGAGACAAAATAACAGAAATTCTCCTTATTTTGGGGACAAAACTCAGATTTCCACTCATTTTTGGGCAAAATTCCAGAAATTTTTTTTATTTTAGGGTAAAATTGCAGAAATTTCACTTATTTTGGGGCAAAATTGCAGAAATTTAACTTATTCCAAAAAAAAAGAGAAATTTTCTTATTTTGGGGCAAAAAAGCAGAAATTTCCCATATTTTGGGGCAAAAATGCAGAAATTCCCCTTATTTTGACGTAAAAAAGCTGAAATTCCCCTTATTTGGGGGCAAAAAGGCAGAAATTTCCCTTATTTTGAGTCAAAAGTGCTGAAATTTCACTTATTTCACGGTAATAAGTCAAAATTTTCCTTATTTTGGGGCAAAAAAGACAGGAATTCCTTTTGTTTGGGAAAAAACAGAAATTTTACTTATTTAGAGGCAAAAGGCAGAAATTCCCCTTATTTTGGAGCAAAAATGAAGAAATTTCCCTTTTTTATGGCAAAAAGGTATGCATTCTTCTTATTTTCTGGCAAAAAGGCAGAAATACCCCGTATTTTGGAGCAAAATTGCAGACATTCCCCTAATTGTGGTGCAAAAAGGCAGATATTCCCTATATGTTGGGGCAAAAAGACAGATAATCTCCTTATTTTGGGGCAAAACTCAGAAATTCCACTTATTTTGAGGCAAAATTCCAGAAATTTCCCTTATTTTGGGGCAAAATTGCAGAAATTTCACTTATTTTGGGGCAAAATTGCAGAAATTTCACTTATTTCAGAGTAATAAGTCAGAAATTTTTCCGTATTTTGAAGCAAAAAAGACAGAAATTTCCTTTGTTTTGGTGGAAAAAGACAGAAATTCCACTTATTTAGAGGCAAAAAAGCAGAAATTTTCCTTATTTTGGAGCAAAAATGAAGAAATTTCACTTTTTTATGGCAAAAAGGTATGCATTCTTCTTATTTTCGGGCAACAAGGCAGAAATTCCCTGTATTTTGGAGCAAAACTGCAGAAATTCCCCTAATTGTGGGGCAAAAAGGCAGAAATTCCCTATATGTTGGGGCATAAAGACAGAAATTCTTCTTGTTTTGGGTCAGAACTCAGAAATTAAACTTATTTTGGGGCAAAATTCCAGAAATTTCCCTTATTTTGGGGCAAAATTGATGAAATTTCACTTATTTTGGGGCAAAATTGCAGCAATTTCACTTATTTCAGGGAAAATAGGCAGAAATTTTCCTCATTTTTGGGCAAAAAGGCAGAAATTCCTAATATTTTGTGGCAAAAATGCAGAAATTCCCCTTATTTTGAGGTAAAAAGGCTGAAATTCCCATTATTTGGTGGCAAAAAGGCAGAAATTTTCCTTATTTTGGGGCAAAATTGCAGAAATTTCACTTATTTTGGGGCAAAATTGCAGAAATTTCACTTATTTCAGGGAAAATAGGCAAAAATTTTTCTTATTTTGGGGCAAAAAGGCAGAAATTCCTAATATTTTGTGGAAAAATGCAGAAATTTCCCTTATTTTGAGGTAAAAAAAGCTGAAATTCCCCTTATTTGGGGGCAAAAAGGCAGAAATTTCCCTTATTTTGGGGCAAAATTGCAGAAATTTCACTTACTTCAGGGAAATAAGTCAGAAATTTTCCTTATTTTGGGGCAAAATAGACAGAAATTTCCTTTGTTTTGGGGGAAAAGACAGAAATACCACTTATTTAGAGGCAAAAAAGCAGAAATTCCCCTTATTTTGGAGCAAAAATGAAGAAATTTCCCTTTTTTATGGCAAAAAGGTATGCATTCTTCTTATTTTCTGGCAAAAAGGCAGAAATACCCCGTATTTTGGAGCAAAATTGCAGAAATTCCCCTAATTGTGGGGCAAAAAGGCAGATATTCCCTATATGTTGGGGCAAAAAGACAGAAAATCTCCTTATTTTGGGGCAAAACTCAGAAATTCCACTTATTTTGAGGCAAAATTCCAGAAATTTCCCTTATTTTGGGGCAAAATTCCAGAAATTTCACTTATTTTGGGGCAAAATTGCAGAAATTTAACTTATTTCAGAAAAAAGAGAGAAATTTTTTTATTTTGAAGCAAAAAGGCAGAAATTTCTTATATTTTGGTACAAAATGGAAGAAATTTTTCTTATTTTAGGGAAAAAGGCAGAAATTTCCTATATTTTGGGGAAAAAATGCAGAAATTCCTTTTATTTTGAGGTAAAAAGCCTGAAATTCCCCTTATTTGGGGGCAAAAATGCAGAAATTTCACTTATTTTGGGGCAAAATTGCAGAAATTTCACTTATTTCAGGGTAATAAGTCAGAAATTTTCCTAATTTTGGGGCAAAAAAGACAGAAATTCCTTTTGTTTTGGAAGAAAAAGACAGAAATTCCACTTATTTAGAGGCAAAAAAGCAGAAATTCCCCTTATTTTGGAGCAAAAATGAAGAAATTTCGCTTTTTTATGGCAAAAAGGTATGCATTCTCCTTATTTTCGGGCAAAAAGGCAGAAATTCCCCGTATTTTGGAGCAAAATTGCAGAAATTCCCCTAATTTTGGGGCAAAAAGGCAGAAATTCCCAATTTGTTGGGGCAGAAAGACAGAAATTCTCCTTATTTTGGGGTAAAACTCATATATTCCACTTACTTTGGGGCAAAATTCCAGAAATTTTCCTTATTTTGGGGCAAAATTGCTGAAATTTCACTTACTTTGGTGCAAAATTGCAGAAATTTCACTTATTTCAAAAAAAAGGAGAAATTTTCTTATTTTGGGGCAAAAAGGCAGAAATTCCTAATATTTTGTGGCAAAAATGCAGAAATTACTAATATTTTGTTGCAAAAATGCAGAAATTTCCCTTATTTTGAGGTAAAAAGGTTGAAATTCCCCTTATTTGGGGGCAGAAATGCAGAAATTTCCTTATTTTGGGGCAATTTTCAGAAATTTCACTTATTTCAGAGTAAAAAGTCAGAAATTTTCTTTATTTTGGGGCAAAAAAACAGAAATTCCCTTTGCTTTGGGGGAAAAAAACAGAAATTCCACTTATTTAGAAGCAAAAAGGGAAAAGTACCCCTTATTTTGAAGCAAAAATGAGAAATTTCCCTTTTTTATGGCAAAAGGTAGGCATTCTTTTTATTTTTGGAAAAAAGGCAGAAATTCTCCATATTTTGCGGCAAAAGGAAGAAATTCCCCTTACTTAGGTCAAAATTACAGAAATTTCACTAATTGTGGGGCAAAAAACAGAAATTCCCCTTATTTTGGGGCAAAATTGCAGAAATTACCATTATTATGGGGAAAAAATGCAGACATTTCTCTTATTTTAGGGCAAAATTGCAGAAATTTCACTAATTGTGGGGCAAAAAGGCAGAAATTCTCTTTATTTTGGGGCAAAACTCAGAAATTCCACTTATTTTGGGGCAAAATTCCAGAAATTTCTTTTATTTTGGGGCAGAATTGCAGAAATTTCACTTATTTTGGGGCAAAATTGCGGAAATTTCACTTATTTCAGGGAAAAAAGGCAGAAATTTTCCTTATTTTGGGGCAAAACCGCAGACATTCATAATATTTTGTGCCAAAATTCAGAAATTCGCCTTATTTTGAGGTAAAAAGGCTGTAATTCCCCTTATTTGGGGGCAAAAATGCAGAAATTTCCCTTATTTTGGGGCAAAATTGCAGAAATTTCACTTATTTCAGAGTAATAAGTCAGAAATTTTTCTTATTTTGGGGCAAAAAAGACAGAAATTCCCTTTGTTTTGTGAGAAAAAGGCAGAAATTCCACTTATTTAGAGGCAAAAAAGCAGAAATTCCCCTTATTTTGGAGCAAAATTTCAGAAATTCCCCTAATTGTGGGGCAAAAAGGCAGAAATTCCCTATACGTTGAGACAAAATAACAGAAATTCTCCTTATTTTGGGGGCAAAACTCAGATTTCCACTCATTTTTGGGCAAAATTCCAGAAATTTTTTTTATTTTAGGGTAAAATTGCAGAAATTTCACTTATTTTGGGGCAAAATTGCAGAAATTTAACTTATTACAAAAAAAAGGAGAAATTTTCTTATTTTGGGGCAAAAAAGCAGAAATTTCCCATATTTTGGGGCAAAAATGCAGAAATTCCCCTTATTTTGACGTAAAAAAGCTGAAATTCCCCTTATTTGGGGGCAAAAAGGCAGAAATTTCCCTTATTTTGAGTCAAAATTGCTGAAATTTCACTTATTTCACGGTAATAAGTCAAAATTTTCCTTATTTTGGGGCAAAAAAGACAGGAATTCCTTTTGTTTGGGAAAAAACAGAAATTTTACTTATTTAGAGGCAAAAGGCAGAAATTCCCCTTATTTTGGAGCAAAAATGAAGAAATTTCCCTTTTTTATGGCAAAAAGGTATGCATTCTTCTTATTTTCGGGCAAAAAGGCAGAAATACCCCGTATTTTGGAGCAAAATTGCAGAAATTCCCCTAATTGTGGGGCAAAAAGGCAGATATTCCCTATATGTTGGGGCAAAAAGACAGAAAATCTCCTTATTTTGGGGCAAAACTCAGAAATTCCACTTATTTTGAGGCAAAATTCCAGAAATTTCCCTTATTTTGGGGCAAAATTGCAGAAATTTCACTTATTTTGGGGCAAAATTGCAGAAATTTAACTTATTTCAGAAAAAAGGGAGAAATTTTTTTATTTTGAAGCAAAAAGGCAGAAATTTCTTATATTTTGGTACAAAATGGCAGAAATTTTTCTTATTTTAGGGAAAAAGGCAGAAATTTCCTATATTTTGGGGAAAAAATGCAGAAATTCCTTTTATTTTGAGGTAAAAAGCCTGAAATTCCCCTTATTTGGGGGCAAAAATGCAGAAATTTCACTTATTTTGGGGCAAAATTGCAGAAATTTCACTTATTTCAGGGTAATAAGTCAGAAATTTTCCTAATTTTGGGGCAAAAAAGACAGAAATTCCTTTTGTTTTGGGGGAAAAAGACAGAAATTCCACTTATTTAGAGGAAAAAAGCAGAAATTCCCCTTATTTTTGAGCAAAAATGAAGAAATTTCGTTTTTTTATGGCAAAAAGGTATGCATTCTCCTTATTTTCGGGCAAAAAGGCAGAAATTCCCCGTATTTTGGAGCAAAATTGCAGAAATTTCCCTAATTTTGGGGCAAAAAGGCAGAAATTCCCTATATGTTGGGGCAGAAAGACAGAAATTCTCCTTATTTTGGGGTAAAACTCATATATTCCACTTACTTTGGGGCAAAATTCCAGAAATTTTCCTTATTTTGGGGCAAAATTGCAGAAATTTCACTTACTTTGGTGCAAAATTGCAGAAATTTCACTTATTTCAAAAAAAAAGGAGAAATTTTCTTATTTTGGGGCAAAAAGGCAGAAATTCCTAATATTTTGTGGCAAAAATGCAGAAATTCCTAATATTTTGTTGCAAAAATGCAGAAATTTCCCTTATTTTGAGGTAAAAAGGTTGAAATTCCCCTTATTTGGGGGCAGAAATGCAGAAATTTCCTTATTTTGGGGCAATTTTCAGAAATTTCACTTATTTCAGAGTAATAAGTCAGAAATTTTCTTTATTTTGGGGCAAAAAAACAGAAATTCCCTTTGTTTTGGGGGAAAAAAACAGAAATTCCACTTATTTAGAAGCAAAAAGGGAAAAGTTCCCCTTATTTTGAAGCAAAAATGAGAAATTTCCCTTTTTTATGGCAAAAGGTAGGCATTCTTTTTATTTTTGGAAAAAAGGCAGAAATTCTCCATATTTTGCGGCAAAAGGAAGAAATTCCCCTTACTTAGGTCAAAATTACAGAAATTTCACTAATTGTGGGGCAAAAAACAGAAATTCCCCTTATTTTGGGGCAAAATTGCAGAAATTACCATTATTATGGGGAAAAAATGCAGACATTTCTCTTATTTTAGGGCAAAATTGCAGAAATTTCACTAATTGTGGGGCAAAAAGGCAGAAATTCTCTTTATTTTGGGGCAAAACTCAGAAATTCCACTTATTTTGGGGCAAAATTCCAGAAATTTCTTTTATTTTGGGGCAGAATTGCAGAAATTTCACTTATTTTGGGGCAAAATTGCGGAAATTTCACTTATTTCAGGGAAAAAAGGCAGAAATTTTTCTTATTTTGGGGCAAAACCGCAGACATTCATAATACTTTGTGCCAAAATTCAGAAATTCGCCTTATTTTGAGGTAAAAAGGCTGTAATTCCCCTTATTTGGGGGCAAAAATGCAGAAATTTCCCTTATTTTGGGGCAAAATTGCAGAAATTTCACTTATTTCAGAGTAATAAGTCAGAAATTTTTCTTATTTTGGGGCAAAAAAGACAGAAATTCCCTTTGTTTTGTGAGAAAAAGGCAGAAATTCCACTTATTTAGAGGCAAAAAAGCAGAAATTCCCCTTATTTTGGAGCAAAATTTCAGAAATTCCCCTAATTGTGGGGCAAAAAGGCAGAAATTCCCTATACGTTGAGACAAAATAACAGAAATTCTCCTTATTTTGGGGGCAAAACTCAGAAATTCCACTCATTTTTGGGCAAAATTCCAGAAATTTTTTTTATTTTGGGGTAAAATTGCAGAAATTTCACTTATTTTGGGGCAAAATTGCAGAAATTTAACTTATTACAAAAAAAAGGAGAAATTTTCTTATTTTGGGGCAAAAAAGCAGAAATTTCCCATATTTTGGGGCAAAAATGCAGAAATTCCCCTTATTTTGACGTAAAAAAGCTGAAATTCCCCTTATTTGGGGGCAAAAAGGCAGAAATTTCCCTTATTTTGAGTCAAAATTGCTGAAATTTCACTTATTTCACGGTAATAAGTCAAAATTTTCCTTATTTTGGGGCAAAAAAGACAGGAATTCCTTCTGTTTGGGAAAAAACAGAAATTTTACTTATTTAGAGGCAAAAGGCAGAAATTCCCCTTATTTTGGAGCAAAAATGAAGAAATTTCCCTTTTTTATGGCAAAAAGGTATGCATTCTTCTTATTTTCGGGCAAAAAGGCAGAAATACCCCGTATTTTGGAGCAAAATTGCAGAAATTCCCCTAATTGTGGGGCAAAAAGGCAGATATTCCCTATATGTTGGGGCAAAAAGACAGAAAATCTCCTTATTTTGGGGCAAAACTCAGAAATTCCACTTATTTTGAGGCAAAATTCCAGAAATTTCCCTTATTTTGGGGCAAAATTGCAGAAATTTCACTTATTTTGGGGCAAAATTGCAGAAATTTAACTTATTTCAGAAAAAAGGGAGAAATTTTTTTATTTTGAAGCAAAAAGGCAGAAATTTCTTATATTTTGGTACAAAATGGCAGAAATTTTTCTTATTTTAGGGAAAAAGGCAGAAATTTCCTATATTTTGGGGAAAAAATGCAGAAATTCCTTTTATTTTGAGGTAAAAAGCCTGAAATTCCCCTTATTTGGGGGCAAAAATGCAGAAATTTCACTTATTTTGGGGCAAAATTGCAGAAATTTCACTTATTTCAGGGTAATAAGTCAGAAATTTTCCTAATTTTGGGGCAAAAAAGACAGAAATTCCTTTTGTTTTGGGGGAAAAAGACAGAAATTCCACTTATTTAGAGGCAAAAAAGCAGAAATTCCCCTTATTTTGGAGCAAAAATGAAGACATTTCGTTTTTTTATGGGAAAAAGGTATGCATTCTCCTTATTTTCGGGCAAAAAGGCAGAAATTCCCCGTATTTTGGAGCAAAATTGCAGAAATTCCCCTAATTTTGGGGCAAAAAGGCAGAAATTCCCTATATGTTGGGGCAGAAAGACAGAAATTCTCCTTATTTTGGGGTAAAACTCATATATTCCACTTACTTTGGGGCAAAATTCCAGAAATTTTCCTTATTTTGGGGCAAAATTGCAGAAATTTCACTTACTTTGGTGCAAAATTGCAGAAATTTCACTTATTTCAAAAAAAAGGAGAAATTTTCTTATTTTGGGGCAAAAAGGCAGAAATTCCTAATATTTTGTGGCAAAAATGCAGAAATTCCTAATATTTTGTTGCAAAAATGCAGAAATTTCCCTTATTTTGAGGTAAAAAGGTTGAAATTCCCCTTATTTGGGGGCAGAAATGCAGAAATTTCCTTATTTTGGGGCAATTTTCAGAAATTTCACTTATTTCAGAGTAATAAGTCAGAAATTTTCTTTATTTTGGGGCAAAAAAACAGAAATTCCCTTTGTTTTGGGGGAAAAAAACAGAAATTCCACTTATTTAGAAGCAAAAAGGGAAAAGTTCCCCTTATTTTGAAGCAAAAATGAGAAATTTCCCTTTTTTATGGCAAAAGGTAGGCATTCTTTTTATTTTTGGAAAAAAGGCAGAAATTCTCCATATTTTGCGGCAAAAGGAAGAAATTCCCCTTACTTAGGTCAAAATTACAGAAATTTCACTAATTGTGGGGCAAAAAACAGAAATTCCCCTTATTTTGGGGCAAAATTGCAGAAATTACCATTATTATGGGGAAAAAATGCAGACATTTCTCTTATTTTAGGGCAAAATTGCAGAAATTTCACTAATTGTGGGGCAAAAAGGCAGAAATTCTCTTTATTTTGGGGCAAAACTCAGAAATTCCACTTATTTTGGGGCAAAATTCCAGAAATTTCTTTTATTTTGGGGCAGAATTGCAGAAATTTCACTTATTTTGGGGCAAAATTGCGGAAATTTCACTTATTTCAGGGAAAAAAGGCAGAAATTTTTCTTATTTTGGGGCAAAACCGCAGACATTCATAATACTTTGTGCCAAAATTCAGAAATTCGCCTTATTTTGAGGTAAAAAGGCTGTAATTCCCCTTATTTGGGGGCAAAAATGCAGAAATTTCCCTTATTTTGGGGCAAAATTGCAGAAATTTCACTTATTTCAGAGTAATAAGTCAGAAATTTTTCTTATTTTGGGGCAAAAAAGACAGAAATTCCCTTTGTTTTGTGAGAAAAAGGCAGAAATTCCACTTATTTAGAGGCAAAAAAGCAGAAATTCCCCTTATTTTGGAGCAAAATTTCAGAAATTCCCCTAATTGTGGGGCAAAAAGGCAGATATTCCCTATATGTTGGTGCAAAAAGACAGAAAATCTCCTTATTTTGGGGCAAAACTCAGAAATTCCACTTATTTTGAGGCAAAATTCCAGAAATTTCCCTTATTTTGGGGCAAAATTGCAGAAATTTCACTTATTTTGGGGCAAAATTGCAGAAATTTCACTTATTTCAGATAATAAGTCAGAAATTTTCCGTATTTTGAAGCAAAAAAGACAGAAATTTCCTTTGTTATGGGGGAAAAAGACAGAAATTCCACTTATTTAGAGGCAAAAAAGCAGAAATTTTCCTTATTTTGGAGAAAAAATGAAGAAATTTCGCTTTTTTATGGCAAAAAGGTATGCATTCTTCTTATTTTCGGGCAACAAGGCAGAAATTCCCCGTATTTTGGAGCAAAACTGCAGAAATTCCCCTAATTGTGGGGCAAAAATGCAGATATTCCCTATATGTTGGGGCAAAAAGACAGAAAATCTCCTTATTTTGGGGTAAAACTCAGAAATTCCACTTATTTTGAGGCAAAATTCCAGAAATTTCCCTTATTTTGGGGCAAAATTGCAGAAATTCCCCTTATTTTGAAGTAAAAAAGCTGAAATTCCCCTTATTTGGGGGCAAAAAGGCAGAAATTTCCCTTATTTTGAGTCAAAAGTGCTGAAATTTCACTTATTTCACGGTAATAAGTCAAAATTTTCCTTATTTTGGGGCAAAAAAGACAGGAATTCCTTTTGTTTGGGAAAAAACAGAAATTTTACTTATTTAGAGGCATAAGGCAGAAATTCCCCTTATTTTGGAGCAAAAATGAAGAAATTTCCCTTTTTTATGGCAAAAAGGTATGCATTCTTCTTATTTTCTGGCAAAAAGGCAGAAATACCCCGTATTTTGGAGAAAAATTGCAGAAATTCCCCTAATTGTGAGGCAAAAAGGCAGATATTCCCAATATGTTGGGGCAAAAAGACAGAAAATCTCCTTATTTTGGGGCAAAACTCAGAAATTCCACTTATTTTGAGGCAAAATTCCAGAAATTTCCCTTATTTTGGGGCAAAATTGCAGAAATTTCACTTATTTTGGGGCAAAATTGCAGAAATTTCACTTATTTCAGATAATAAGTCAGAAATTTTCCGTATTTTGAAGCAAAAAAGACAGAAATTTTCCTTATTTTGGAGCAAAAATGAAGAAATTTCGCTTTTTTATGGCAAAAAGGTATGCATTCTTCTTATTTTCGGGCAACAAGGCAGAAATTCCCCGTATTTTGGAGCAAAACTGCAGAAATTCCCCTAATTGTGGGGCAAAAAGGCAGAAATTCTCTATATGTTGGGGCATAAAGACAGAAATTCTTCTTGTTTTGGGTCAGAACTCAGAAATTAAACTTATTTTGGGGCAAAATTCCAGAAATTTCCCTTATTTTGGGGCAAAATTGCAGAAATTTCATTTATTTTGGGGCAAAATTGCAGCAATTTCACTTATTTCAGGGAAAATAGGCAGAAATTTTCCTCATTTTTGGGCAAAAAGGCAGAAATTCCTAATATTTTGTGGCAAAAATGCAGAAATTCCCCTTATTTTGAGGTAAAAAGGCTGAAATTCCCATTATTTGGTGGCAAAAAGGCAGAAATTTTCCTTATTTTGTGGCAAAATTGCAGAAATTTCACTTATTTTGGGGCAAAATTGCAGAAATTTCACTTATTTCAGGGAAAATAGGCAGAAATTTTTCTTATTTTGGGGCAAAAAGGCAGAAATTCCTAATATTTTGTGGAAAAATGCAGAAATTCCCCTTATTTTGAGGTAAAAAAAGGTGAAATTCCCCTTATTTGGGGGCAAAAAGGCAGAAATTTCCCTTATTTTGGGGCAAAATTGCAGAAATTTCACTTACTTCAGGGAAATAAGTCAGAAATTTTTTTTATTTTGGGGCAAAATAGACAGAAATTCCCTTTGTTTTGGGGGAAAAGACAGAAATACCACTTATTTAGAGGCAAAAAAGCAGAAATTCCCCTTATTTTGGAGCAAAAATGAAGAAATTTCCCTTTTTTATGGCAAAAAGGTATGCATTCTCCTTATTTTCTGGCAAAAAGGCAGAAATACCCCGTATTTTGGAGCAAAATTGCAGAAATTCCCATAATTGTGGGGCAAAAAGGCAGATATTCCCTATATGTTGGGGCAAAAAGACAGAAAATCTCCTTATTTTGGGGCAAAACTCAGAAATTCCACTTATTTTGAAGCAAAATTCCAGAAATTTCCCTTATTTTGGGGCAAAATTGCAGAAATTTCACTTATTTTGGGGCAAAATTGCAGAAATTTAACTTATTTCAGAAAAAAGGGAGAAATTTTTTTATTTTGAAGCAAAAAGGCAGAAATTTCTTATATTTTGGTACAAAATGGCAGAAATTTTTCTTATTTTAGGGAAAAAGGCAGAAATTTCCTATATTTTGGGGAAAAAATGCAGAAATTCCTTTTATTTTGAGGTAAAAAGCCTGAAATTCGCCATATTTGGGGGCAAAAATGCAGAAATTTCCCTTATTTTGGGGCAAAATTGCAGAAATTTCACTTATTTCAGGGTAATAAGTCAGAAATTTTCTTTATTTTGGGGCAAAAAAGCCAGAAATTCCTTTTGTTTTGGGGGAAAAAGACAGAAATTCCACTTATTTAGAGGCAAAAAAGCAGAAATTCCCCTTATTTTGGGGCAAAAATGAAGAAATTTCGCTTTTTTATAGCAAAAAGGTATGCATTCTCCTTATTTTCGGGCAAAAAGGCAGAAATTACCCGTATTTTGGAGCAAAATTGCAGAAATTCCCCAAATTTGGGGGCAAAAAGGCAGAAATTCCCTATATGTTGGGGCAGAAAGACAGAAATTCTCCTTTTTTTTGGGTAAAACTCATATATTCCACTTACTTTGGGGCATAATTCCAGAAATTTTCCTTATTTTGGGGCAAAATTGCAGAATTTTCACTTACTTTGGTGCAAAATTGCAGAAATTTCACTTATTTCAAAAAAAAGGAGAAATTTTCTTATTTTGGGGCAAAAAGGCAGAAATTCCTAATATTTTGTGGCAAAAATGCAGAAATTCCTAATATTTTGTTGCAAAAATGCAGAAATTTCCCTTATTTTGAGGTAAAAATTTTGAAATTCCCCTTATTTGGGGGCAGAAATGCAGAAATTTCCTTATTTTGGGGCAATTTTCAGAAATTTCACTTATTTCAGAGTAATAAGTCAGAAATTTTCTTTATTATGGGGCAAAAAAACCAGAAATTCCCTTTGTTTTGGGGGAAAAAACAGAAATTCCACTTATTTAGAAGCAAAAAGGGAAAAGTTCCCCTTATTTTGAAGCAAAAATGAGAAATTTCCCTTTTTTATGGCAAAAGGTAGGCATTCTTTTTATTTTTGGAAAAAAGGCAGAAATTCTCCATATTTTGCGGCAAAAGGAAGAAATTCCCCTTACTTAGGTCAAAATTACAGAAATTTCACTAATTGTGGGGCAAAAAACAGAAATTCCCCTTATTTTGGGGCAAAATTGCAGAAATTACCATTATTATGGGGAAAAATGCAGACATTTCTCTTATTTTAGGGCAAAATTGCCGAAATTTCACTAATTGTGGGGCTAAAAGGCAGAAATTCTCTTTATTTTGGGGCAAAACTCAGAAATTCCACTTATTTTGGGGCAAAATTCCAGAAATTTCTTTTATTTTGGGGCAGAATTGCAGAAATTTCACTTATTTTGGGGCAAAATTGCGGAAATTTCACTTATTTCAGGGAAAAAAGGCAGAAATTTTCCTTATTTTGGGGCAAAACCGCAGACATTCATAATATTTTGTGCCAAAATTCAGAAATTCGCCTTATTTTGAGGTAAAAAGGCTGTAATTCCCCTTATTTGGGGGCAAAAATGCAGAAATTTCCCTTATTTTGGGGCAAAATTGCAGAAATTTCACTTATTTCAGAGTAATAAGTCAGAAATTTTTCTTATTTTGGGGCAAAAAAGACAGAAATTCCCTTTGTTTTGTGAGAAAAAGGCAGAAATTCCACTTTTTTAGAGGCAAAAAAGAAGAAATTCCCCTTATTTTGGAGCAAAATTTCAGAAATTCCCCTAATTGTGGGGCAAAAAGGCAGAAATTCCCTATATGTTGAGACAAAATAACAGAAATTCTCCTTATTTTGGGGGCAAAACTCAGAAATTCCACTCATTTTTGGGCAAAATTCCAGAAATTTTTTTTATTTTGGGGTAAAATTGCAGAAATTTCCCATATTTTGGGGCAAAAATGCAGAAATTCCCCTTATTTTGAGGTAAAAAAGCTGAAATTCCCCTTATTTGGGGGCAAAAAGGCAGAAATTTCCCTTATTTTGAGTCAAAATTGCTGAAATTTCACTTATTTCACGGTAATAAGTCAAAATTTTCCTTATTTTGGGGCAAAAAAGACAGGAATTCCCTTTGGGAAAAAACAGAAATTTTACTTATTTAGAGGCAAAAAGGCAGAAATTCCCCTTATTTTGGAGCAAAAATGAAGAAATTTCCCTTTTTTATGGCAAAAAGGTATGCATTCTTCTTATTTTCGGACAAAAAAGACAGAAATTCCTCGTATTTTGGAGCAAAATTGCAGAATTTTGCCTAATTGTGAGGCAAAAAGGCAGAAATTCCCTATATGTTGGGGTATAAAGACAGAAATTCTTCTTATTTTGGGGCAGAACTCAGATATTCCACTTATTTAGAGGCAAAATTCCAGAAATTTCCCTTATTTTGGGGCAAAATTGAAGAAATTTCACTTATTTTGTGTCAAAATTGCAGAAATTTCACTTATTTCATGGAAAATAGGCAGAAATTTTTCTTATTTTGGGGCAAAAAGGCAGAAAATCCTAATTTTTGTGGCAAAAATGCAGAAATTCCCCTTATTTTGAGGTAAAAAAAACTGAAATTGCCCTTATTTGGGGGCAAAAAGGCAGAAATTTCCCTTATTTTGGGGCAAAATTGCAGAAATTTCACTTACTTCAGGGAAATAAGTCAGAAATTTTCTTTATTTTGGGGCAAAATAGACAGAAATTCCCTTTGTTTTGGGGGAAAAGACAGAAATACCACTTATTTAGAGGCAAAAAAAGCAGAAATTCCCCTTATTTTGGAGCAAAAATGAAGAAATTCCACTAATTGTGGGGCAAAAAGGCAGATATTCCCTATATGTTGGGGCAAAAAGACAGAAAATCTCCTTATTTTGGGGCAAAACTCAGAAATTCCACTTATTTTGAGGCAAAATTCCAGGAATTTCCCTTATTTTGGGGCAAAATTGCAGAAATTTCACTTATTTTGGGGCAAAATTGCAGAAATTTAACTTATTTCAGAAAAAAGGGAGAAATTTCTTTATTTTGAAGCAAAAAAGCAGAAATTTCTTATATTTTGGTACAAAATGGCAGAAATTTTTCTTATTTTGGGGAAAAAAGGCAGAAATTTCCTATATTTTGGGGCAAAAAAGCAGAAATTCCTTTTATTTTGAGGTAAAAAGTCTGAAATTCCCCTTATTTGGGGGCAAAAATGCAGAAATTTCCCTTATTTTGGGGCAAAATTGCAGAAATTTCACTTATTTCAGGGTAATAAGTCGGAAATTTTCTTTATTTTGGGGCAAAAAAGACAGAAATTCCTTTTGTTTTGGGGGAAAAAGACAGAAATTCCACTTATTTAGAGGCAAAAAAGCAGAAATTCCCCTTATTTTGGGGCAAAAATGAAGAAATTTCGCTTTTTTATGGCAAAAAGGTATGCATTCTCCTTATTTTCGGGCAAAAAGGCAGAAATTTCCCGTATTTTGGAGCAAAATTGCAGAAATTCCCCTAATTGTGGGGCAAAAAGGCAGATATTCCCTATATGTTGGGGCAAAAAGAATGAAAATCTCCTTATTTTGGGGCAAAACTCAGAAATTCCACTTATTTTGAGGCAAAATTCCAGAAATTTCCCTTATTTTGGGGCAAAATTGCAGAAATTTCGCTTATTTTGGGGCAAAATTGCAGAAATTTCGCTTATTTTGGGGCAAAATTGCAGAAATTTAACTTATTTCAGAAAAAAGGGAGAATTTTTTTTATTTTGAAGCAAAAAGGCAGAAATTTCTTATATTTTGGTACAAAATAGCAGAAATTTTTCTTATTTTGGGGAAAAAAGGCAGAAATTTCCTATATTTTGGGGCAAAAATGCAGAAATTCCTTTTATTTTGAGGTAAAAAGCCTGAAATTCCCCTTATTTGGGGGAAAAATGCAGAAATTTCCCTTATTTTGGGGCAAAATTGCAGAAATTTTACTTATTTAAGGGTAATAAGTCAGAAATTTTCCTTATTTTGGGGCAAAAAAGACAGAAATTCCTTTTGTTTTGGGGGAAAAAGACAGAAAATCCACTTATTTAGAGGCAAAAAAGCAGAAATTCCCCTTATTTTGGAGCAAAAATGAAGAAATTTCGCTTTTTTTTGGCAAAAAGGTATGCATGCTCCTTATTTTCGGGCAAAAAGGCAGAAATTCCCCGTATTTTGGAGCAAAATTGCAGAAATTCCCCTAATTATGGGGCAAAAAGGCAGAAATTCCCTATATGTTGGGGCAGAAAGACAGAAATTCTCCTTATTTTGGGGTAAAACTCATAAATTCTACTTACTTTGGGGCAAAATTCCAGAAATTTCCCTTATTTTGGGGTAAAATTGCAGAAATTTCACTTACTTTGGGGCAAAATTGCAGAAATTTCACTTATTTCAAAAAAAAAGGAGAAATTTTCTTATTTTGGGGCAAAAAGGCAGAAATTCCTAATATTTTGTGGCAAAAATGCAGAAATTCCTAATATTTTGTTGCAAAAATGCAGAAATTTCTCTTATTTTGAGGTAAAAAAGTTGAAATTCCCCTTATTTGGGGGCAGAAATGCAGAAATTTCCTTATTTTGGGGCAATTTTCAGAAATTTCACTTATTTCAGGGTAATAAGTCAGAAATTTTCCTTATTTTGGGGCAAAAAAAACAGAAATTCCCTTTGTTTTGGGAAAAAAAAAACAAAAATTCCACATATTTAGAAGCAAAAATGGAAAAGTTCCCCTTATTTTGAAGCAAAAATGAGAAATTTCCCTTTTTTATGGCAAAAGGTAGGCATTCTTTTTATTTTTGGAAAAAAGGCAGAAATTGCCCATATTTTGCGGCAAAAGGCAGAAATTCCCCTTACTTAGGTCAAAATTACAGAAATTTCACTAATTGTGGGGCAAAAAACAGAAATTCCCCTTATTTTGGGGCAAAATTGCAGAAATTTCCCTTATTATGGGGAAAAAATGCAGAAATTTCTCTTATTTTAGGGCAAAATTGCAGAAATTTCACTAATTGTGGGGCAAAAAGGCAGAAATTCTCTTTATTTTGGGGCAAAACTCAGAAATTCCACTTATTTTGGGGCAAAATTCCAGAAATTTCTTTTATTTTGGGGCAGAATTGCAGAAATTTCACTTATTTTGGGGCAAAATTGCAGAAATTTCACTTATTTCAGGGAAAAAAGGCATTAATTTTTCTTATTTTGGGGCAAAACCGCAAACATTCATAATATTTTGTGCCAAAATTCAGAAATTCGCCTTATTTTGAGGTAAAAAGTCTGAAATTCCCCTTATTTGGGGGCAAAAATGCAGAAATTTCCCTTATTTTGGGGCAAAATTGCAGAAATTTCACTTATTTCAGAGTAATAAGTCAGAAATTTTCCTTATTTGGGGGCAAAAAAGACAGAAATTCCCTTTGTTTTATGAGAAAAAGGCAGAAATTCCACTTTTTTAGAGGCATAAAAGCAGAAATTCCCCTTATTTTGGAGCAAAATTTCAGAAATTCCCCTAATTGTGGGGCAAAAAGGCAGAAATTCCCTATATGTTGAGACAAAATAACAGAAATTCTCCTTATTTTGGGGGCAAAACTCAGAAATTCCACTCATTTTTGGGCAAAATTTCAGAAATTTTTTTTATTTTGGGGTAAAATTGCAGAAATTTCACTTATTTTGGGGCAAAATTGCAGAAATTTAACTTATTTCAGAAAAAAAAGAGAAATTTTCTTATTTTAGGGCAAAAAAGCAGAAATTTCCCATATTTTGGGGCAAAAATGCAGAAATTCCTCTTATTTTGAGGTAAAAAAGCTGAAATTCCCCTTATTTGGGGGCAAAAAGGCAGAAATTTCCCTTATTTTGAGTCAAAATTGCTGAAATTTCACTTATTTCACGGTAATAAGTCAAAATTTTCCTTATTTTGTGGCAAAAAAGACAGGAATTCCCTTTTGGGAAAAAACAGAAATTTTACTTATTTAGAGGCAAAAAGGCAGAAATTCCCCTTATTTTGGAGCAAAAATGAAGAAATTTCCCTTTTTTATGGCAAAAAGGTATGCATTCTTCTTATTTTCGGACAAAAAAGACAGAAATTCCTCGTATTTTGGAGCAAAATTGCAGAATTTTGCCTAATTGTGAGGCAAAAAGGCAGAAATTCACTATATGTTGGGGTATAAAGACAGAAATTCTCCTTATTTTGGGGCAGAACTCAGAAATTCCACTTATTTTGAGGCAAAATTCCAGAAATTTCCCTTATTTTGGGGCAAAATTGAAGAAATTTCACTTATTTTGTGTCAAAATTGCAGAAATTTCACTTATTTCATGGAAAATAGGCAGAAATTTTTCTTATTTTGGGGCAAAAAGGCAGAAATTCCTAATTTTTGTGGCAAAAATGCAGAAATTCCCCTTATTTTGACGTAAAAAAGCTGAAATTCCCCTTATTTGGGGGCAAAATTGCAGAAATTTCACTTATTTTGGGGCAAAATTGCAGAAATTTAACTTATTTCAGAAAAAAGGGAGAAATTTTATTATTTTGAAGCAAAAAGGCAGAAATTTCTTATATTTTGGTACAAAATGGCAGAAATTTTTCTTATTTTGGGAAAAAAAGGAAGAAATTTCCTATATTTTGGGGCAAAAATGCAGAAATTCCTTTTATTTTGAGGTAAAAAGTCTGAAATTCCCCATATTTTGGGGCAAAAATGCAGAAATTTCCCTTATTTTGGGGCAAAATTGCAGAAATTTCCCTTATTATGGGGAAAAAATGCAGAAATTTCTCTTATTTTAGGGCAAAATTGCAGAAATTTCACTAATTGTGGGGCAAAAAGGCAGAAATTCTCTTTATTTTGGGTAAAACTCAGAAATTCCACTTATTTTGGGGCAAAATTCCAGAAATTTCTTTTATTTTGGGGCAGAATTGCAGAAATTTCACTTATTTTGGGGCAAAATTGCAGAAATTTCACTTATTTCAGAAAAAAGGGAGAATTTTTTTTATTTTGAAGCAAAAAGGCAGAAATTTCTTATATTTTGGTACAAAAAGGCAGAAATTTCCTATATTTTGGGGCAAAAATGCAGAAATTCATTTTATTTTGAGATAAAAAGTCTGAAATTCCCCTTATTTGGGGGCAAAAATGCAGAAATTTCCCTTATTTTGGGGCAAAATTGCAGAAATTGCACTTATTTCAGGGTAATAAGTCAGAAATTTTCTTTATTTTGGGGCAAAAAAGACAAAAATTCCTTTTGTTTTGGGGGAAAAAGACAGAAATTCCAATTATTTAGAGGCAAAAAAGCAGAAATTCCCCTTATTTTGGGGCAAAAATGAAGAAATTTCGCTTTTTTATGGCAAAAAGGTATGCATTCTCCTTATTTTCGGGCAAAAAGGCAGAAATTTCCCGTATTTTGGAGCAAAATTGCAATAATTCCCCTAATTGTGGGGCAAAAAGGCAGAAATTCCCTATATGTTGGGGCAGAAAGACAGAAATTCTCCTTATTTTGGGGTAAAACTCATAAATTCCACTTACTTTGGGGCAAAATTCCAGAAATTTCCCTTATTTTGGGGTAAAATTGCAGAAATTTCACTTATTTCAAAAAAAAAAGGAGAAATTTTCTTATTTTGGGGCAAAAAGGCAGAAATTCCTAATATTTTGTGGCAAAAATGCAGAAATTCCTAATATTTTGTTGCAAAAATGCAGAAAGTTCCCTTATTTTGAGGTAAAAAAGTTGAAATTCCCCTTATTTGGGGGCAGAAATGCAGAAATTTCCTTATTTTGGGGCAATTTTCAGAAATTTCACTTATTTCAGGGTAATTAGTCAGAAATTTTCCTTATTTTGGGGCAAAAAAAACAGAAATTCCCTTTGTTTTGGGGGAAAAAAACAAAAATTCCACTTTTTTAGAAGCAAAAATGGAAAAGTTCCCCTTATTTTGAAGCAAAAATGAGAAATTTCCCTTTTTTATGGCAAAAGGTAGGCATTCATTTTATTTTTGGAAAAAAGGCAGAAATTGCCCATATTTTGCGGCAAAAGGCAGAAATTCCCCTTACTTAGGTCAAAATTACAGAAATTTCACTAATTGTGGGGCAAAAAACAGAAATTCCCCTTATTTTGGGGCAAAATTGCAGAAATTTCCCTTATTATGGGGAAAAAATGCAGACATTTCTCTTATTTTAGGGCAAAATTGCAGAAATTTCACTAATTGTGGGGCAAAAAGGCAGAAATTCTCTTTATTTTGGGGCAAAACTCAGAAATTCCACTTATTTTGGGGCAAAATTCCAGAAATTTCTTTTATTTTGGGGCAGAATTGCAGAAATTTCACTTATTTTGGGGCAAAATTGCAGAAATTTCACTTATTTCAGGGAAAAAAGGCATTAATTTTTCTTATTTTGGGGCAAAACCGCAAACATTCATAATATTTTGTGCCAAAATTCAGAAATTCGCCTTATTTTGAGGTAAAAAGTCTGAAATTCCCCTTATTTGGGGGCAAAAATGCAGAAATTTCCCTTATTTTGGGGCAAAATTGCAGAAATTTCACTTATTTCAGAGTAATAAGTCAGAAATTTTCCTTATTTGGGGGCAAAAAAGACAGAAATTCCCTTTGTTTTATGAGAAAAAGGCAGAAATTCCACTTTTTTAGAGGCATAAAAGCAGAAATTCCCCTTATTTTGGAGCAAAATTTCAGAAATTCCCCTAATTGTGGGGCAAAAAGGCAGAAATTCCCTATATGTTGAGACAAAATAACAGAAATTCTCCTTATTTTGGGGGCAAAACTCAGAAATTCCACTCATTTTTGGGCAAAATTTCAGAAATTTTTTTTATTTTGGGGTAAAATTGCAGAAATTTCACTTATTTTGGGGCAAAATTGCAGAAATTTAACTTATTTCAGAAAAAAAAGAGAAATTTTCTTATTTTAGGGCAAAAAAGCAGAAATTTCCCATATTTTGGGGCAAAAATGCAGAAATTCCCCTTATTTTGAGGTAAAAAAGCTGAAATTCCCCTTATTTGGGGGCAAAAAGGCAGAAATTTCCCTTATTTTGAGTCAAAATTGCTGAAATTTCACTTATTTCACGGTAATAAGTCAAAATTTTCCTTATTTTGTGGCAAAAAAGACAGGAATTCCCTTTGGGAAAAAACAGAAATTTTACTTATTTAGCGGCAAAAAGGCAGAAATTCCCCTTATTTTGGAGCAAAAATGAAGAAATTTCCCTTTTTTATGGCAAAAAGGTATGCATTCTTCTTATTTTCGGACAAAAAAGACAGAAATTCCTCGTATTTTGGAGCAAAATTGCAGAATTTTGCCTAATTGTGAGGCAAAAAGGCAGAAATTCCCTATATGTTGGGGTATAAAGACAGAAATTCTCCTTATTTTGGGGCAGAACTCAGATATTCCACTTATTTTGAGGCAAAATTCCAGAAATTTCCCTTATTTTGGGGCAAAATTGAAGAAATTTCACTTATTTTGTGTCAAAATTGCAGAAATTTCACTTATTTCATGGAAAATAGGCAGAAATTTTTCTTATTTTGGGGCAAAAAGGCAGAAAATCCTAATTTTTGTGGCAAAAATGCAGAAATTTCCCTTATTTTGAGGTAAAAAAGCTGAAATTCCCCTTATTTGGGGGCAAAAAGGCAGAAATTTCCCTTATTTTGGGGCAAAATTGCAGAAATTTCACTTACTTCAGGGAAATAAGTCAGAAATTTTTTTTATTTTGGGGCAAAATAGACAGAAAATCCCTTTGTTTTGGGGGAAAAGACAGAAATACCACTTATTTAGAGGCAAAAAAGCAGAAATTCCCCTTATTTTGGAGCAAAAATGAAGAAATTTCCCTTTTTTATGGCAAAAAGGTATGCATTCTCCTTATTTTCTGAAAAAAAATCAGAAATACCCCGTATTTTGGAGCAAAATTGCAGAAATTCCCCTAATTGTGGGGCAAAAAGGCAGATATTCCCTATATGTTGGGGCAAAAAGACAGAAAATCTCCTTATTTTGGGGCAAAACTCAGAAATTCCACTTATTTTGAGGCAAAATTCCAGAAATTTCCCTTATTTTGGGGCAAAATTGCAGAAATTTCACTTATTTTGGGGCAAAATTGCAGAAACTTAACTTATTTCAGAAATAAGGGAGAAATTTTTTTATTTTGAAGCAAAAAGGCAGAAATTTCTTATATTTTGGTACAAAATGGCAGAAATTTTTCTTATTTTGGGAAAAAAGGCAGAAATTTCCTATATTTTGGGGCAAAAATGCAGAAATTCCTTTTATTTTGAGGTAAAAAGTCTGAAATTCCCCATATTTGGGGGCAAAAATGCAGAAATTTCCCTTATTTGGGGGCAAAATTGCAGAAATTTCAATTATTTCAGGGTAATAAGTCAGAAATTTTCTTTATTTTGGGGCAAAAAAGACAGAAATTCCTTTTGTTTTGGGGGGAAAAGATAGAAATTCCACTTATTTAGAGGCAAAAAAGCAGAAATTCCCCTTATTTTGGGGCAAAATAAAGAAATTTCAATTTTTTATGGCAAAAAGTTATGCATTCTCCTTATTTTCGGGCAAAAAGGCAGAAATTCCCCGTATTTTGGAGCATAATTGCAGAAATTCCCCTAATTGTGGGGCAAAAAGGCAGATATTCCCTATATGTTGGGGCAAAAAGACAGAAAATCTCCTTGTTTTGGGGCAAAACTCAGAAATTCCACTTATTTTGAGGCAAAATTCCAGAAATTTCCCTTATTTTGGGGCAAAATTGCAGAAATTTCACTTATTTTGGGGCAAAATTGCAGAAATTTAACTTATTTCAGAAAAAAGGGAGAATTTTTTTTATTTTGAAGCAAAAAGGCAGAAATTTCTTATATTTTGGTACAAAATGGCAGAAATTTTTCTTATTTTGGGGCAAAAAGGAAGAAATTTCCTATATTTTGGGGCAAAAATGCAGAAATTCCTTTTATTTTGAGGTAAAAAGTCTGAAATTCCCCTTATTTGGGGGCAAAAATGCAGAAATTTCCTTTATTTTGGGGCAAAATTGCAGAAATTTCACTTATTTCAGGGTAATAAGTCAGAAATTTTCTTTATTTTGGGGCAAAAAAGACAGAAATTCCTTTTGTATTGGGAGAAAAAGACAGAAATTCCACTTATTTAGAGGCAAAAAAGCAGAAATTCCCCTTATTTTAGGGCAAAAATGAAGAAATTTCGCTTTTTTATAGCAAAAAGGTATGCATTCTCCTTATTTTCGGGCAAAAAGGCAGAAATTCCCCATATTTTGGAGCAAAATTGCAGAAATTCCCCTAATTGTGGGGCAAAAAGGCAGATATTCCCTATATGTTGGGGCAAAAAGACAGAAAATCTCCATATTTTGGGGCAAAACTCAGAAATTCCACTTATTTTGAGGCAAAATTCCAGAAATTTCCCTTATTTTGGGGCAAAATTGCAGAAATTTCACTTATTTTGGGCAAAATTGCAGAAATTTAACTTATTTCAGAAAAAAACGAGAAATTTTTTTATTTTGAAGCAAAAAGGCAGAAATTTCTTATATTTTGGTACAAAATGGGAGAAATTTTTCTTATTTTGGGGAAAAAAGGCAGAAATTTCCTATATTTTGGAGCAAAAATGCAGAAATTCGTTTTATTTTGAGGTAAAAATCCTGAAATTCCCCTTATTTGGGGGCAAAAATGCAGAAATTTCCCTTATTTTGGGGCAAAATTGAAGAAATTTCACTTATTTCAGGGTAATAAGTCAGAAATTTTCCTTATTTTGGGGCAAAAAAGACAGAAATTCCTTTTGTTTTGGGGGAAAAAGACAGAAATTCCACTTATTTAGAGGCAAAAAAGCAGAAATTCCCCTTATTTTGGAGCAAAAATGAAGAAATTTCGCTTTTTTATGGCAAAAAGGTATGCATTCTCCTTATTTTTGGGCAAAAAGGCAGAAATTCCCCGTATTTTGGAGCAAAATTGCAGAAATTCCCCTAATTGTGGGGCAAAAAGGCAGAAATTCCCTATATGTTGGGGCAGAAAGACAGAAATTCTCCTTATTTTGGTGTAAAACTCATATATTCCACTTACTTTGGGGCAAAATTCCAGAAATTTCCCTTATTTTGGGGCAAAATTGCAGAAATTTCACTTACTTTGGGGCAAAATTGCAGAAATTTCACTTATTTCAAAATAAAAAGGAGAAATTTTCTTATTTTGGGGCAAAAAGGCCGAAATTCCTAATATTTTGTGGCAAAAATGCAGAAATTCCTAATATTTTGTTGCAAAAATGCAGAAATTCCCCTTATTTTGAGGTAAAAAGGCTGAAATTCCCCTTATTTGGGGGCAGAAATGCAGAAATTTCCTTATTTTGGGGCAATTTTCAGAAATTTCACTTATTTCAGGGTAATAAGTCAGAAATTTTCCTTATTTTGGGGCAAAAAAAAACAGAAATTTCCTTTGTTTTGGGGGAAAAAACAGAAATTCCAAATATTTAGAAGCAAAAAGGGAAAAGTTCCCCTTATTTTGAAGCAAAAATGAGAAATTTCCCTTTTATATGGCAAAAGGTAGGCATTCTTTTTATTTTTGGAAAAAAGGCAGAAATTCCCCATAATTTGGGGCAAAAGGCAGAAATTCCCCTTACTTAGGTCAAAATTACAGAAATTTTACTAATTGTGGGGCAAAAAACAGAAATTCCCCTTATTTTGGGGCAAAATTGCAGAAATTTCTCTTATTTTAGGGCAAAATTGCAGAAATTTCACTAATTGTGGGGCAAAAAACAGAAATTCCCCTTATTTTGGGGCAAAATTGCAGAAATTTCCCTTATTATGGGGAAAAAATGCAGAAATTTCTCTTATTTTAGGGCAAAATTGCAGAAATTTCACTAATTGTGGGGCAAAAAGGCAGAAATTGTCTTTATTTTGGGGCAAAACTCAGAAATTCCACTTATTTTGGGGCAAAATTCCAGAAGTTTCTTTTATTTGGGGGCAGAATTGTAGAAATTTCACTTATTTTGGGGCAAAATTGCAGAAATTTCACTTATTTCAGGGAAAAAAGGCAGAAATTTTCCTTATTTTGGGGCAAAACCGCAGACATTCAGAATATTTTCTGCCAAAATTCAGAAATTCGCCTTATTTTGAGGTAAAAAGGCTGTAATTCCCCTTATTTGGGGGCAAAAATGCAGAAATTTCCCTTATTTTGGGGCAAAATTGCAGAAATTTCACTTATTTCAGAGTAATAAGTCAGAAATTTTCCTTATTTTGGGGCAAAAAAGACAGAAATTCCCTTTGTTTTGTGAGAAAAAGGCAGAAATTCCAGTTATTTAGAGGCAAAAAAGCAGAAATTCCCCTTATTTTGGAGCAAAATTTCAGAAATTCCCCTAATTGTGGGGCAAAAAGGCAGAAATTCCCTATATGTTGAGACAAAAAAACAGAAATTCTCCTTATTTTGGGGGCAAAACTCAGAAATTCCACTCATTTTTGGGCAAAATTCCAGAAATTTTTTTATTTTGGGGTAAAATTGCAGAAATTTCACTTATTTTGGGGAAAAATTGCAGAAATTTAACTTATTTCAGAAAAAAAGAAGAAATTCCCCTTATTTTGGGGCAAAAAGGCAGAAATTTCCCTTATTTTGAGTCAAAATTGCTGAAATTTCACTTATTTCACGGTAATAAGTCAAAATTTTCCTTATTTTGGGGCAAAAAAGACAGGAATTCCCTTTGTTTGGGAAAAAACAGAAATTTTACTTATTTAGAGGCAAAAAGGCAGAAATTCCCCTTATTTTGGAGCAAAAATGAAGAAATTTCCTTTTTTTGTGGCAAAAAGGTATGCATTCTTCTTATTTTCGGACAAAAAAGGCAGAAATTCCTCGTATTTTGGAGGAAAACTGCAGAATTTTGCCTAATTGTGAGGCAAAAAGGCAGAAATTCCCTATATGTTGGGGTATAAAGACAGAAATTCTCCTTATTTTGGGGCAGAACTCAGAAATTCCACTTATTTTGGGGCAAAATTCCAGAAATTTCCCTTATTTTGGGGCAAAATTGAAAAAATTTCACTTATTTTGTTTCAAAATTGCAGAAATTTCACTTATTTCATGGAAAATAGGCAGAAATTTTTCTTATTTTGGGGCAAAAAGGCAGAAATTCCTAATTTTTGTGGCAAAAATGCAGAAATTCCCCTTATTTTGAGGTAAAAAAGCTGAAATTACCCTTATTTGGGGGCAAAAAGGCAGAAATTTCCCTTATTTTGGGGCAAAATTGCAGAAATTTCACTTATTTCAGGGTAATAAGTCAGAAATTTTCCTTATTTTGGGTATAAAAAAGACAGAAATTTCCTTTGTTTAGGGGGAAAAAGACAGAAATTCCAGTTATTTAGAGGCAAAAAAGCAGAAATTCCCCTTATTTTGGAGCAAAAATGAAGAAATTTCCCTTTTTTATGGCAAAAAGGTATGCATTCTTCTTATTTTCGGGCAAAAAAGCAGAAATACCCCGTATTTTGAAGCAAAATTGCAGAAATTCCCCTAATTGTGGGGCAAAAAGTCAGAAATTCCCTATATGTTGAGGCAAAAAGACAGAAATTCTCCTTATTTTGGGTCAAAACTCAGAAATTCCACTTATTTTCAGGCAAAATTCATGAAATTTCCCATATTTTGGGCCAAAATTGCAGAAATTTCACTTATTTTGGGTCAAAATTGCAGAAATTTCACTTATTTCAGGGTAATAAGTCAGAAATTTTTCTTATTTTGGGGCAAAAAAGACAGAAATTCCCTTTGTTTTGGGAGAAAAAGGCAGAAATTCCACTTATTTAGAGGCAAAAAAGCAGAAATTCCCCTTATTTTGGAGCAAAATATCAGAAATTCTCCTAATTGTGGGGCAAGAAAAAAGAAATTCCCTGTATGTTGGGCAAAATAACAGAAATTCTTCTTATTTTGGGGGCAAATCTCAGAAATTCCACTTATTTTGTGGCAAAATTCTAAAAATTTCACTTATTTTGAGGCAAAATCGCAGAAATTTCACTTATTTTGAGGAAAATTGCAGAAATTTCACTTATTTCAGAAAAAAAAATAAATTTTCTTTTTTGGGGGCAAAAAGGCAGAAATTTGTATTATTTTGGTACAAAATTGCAGAAATTTTTCTTATTTTGGGGCAAAAAAGGCAGAAATTTCCCATATTTTGAGGTAAAAAGGCTGAAATTCCCCTTATTTGGGGGCAAAATGCAGAAATTCTACTTATTTTGGGGCAAAATTCCAGAAATTTCCCTTATTTTGGGGCAAAATTGAAGAAATTTCACTAATTTGGGTCAAAATTGCAGAAATTTCACTTATTTCATGGAAAATAGGCAGAAATTTTCCTTATTTTGGGGCAAAAAGGCAGAAATTCCTAATTTTTGTGGCAAAAATGCAGAAATTCCCCTTATTTTGAGGTAAAAAAGCTGAAATTCCCCTTATTTGGGGGCAAAAAGGCAGAAATTTCCCTTATTTTGGGGCAAAATTGCAGAAATTTCACTTATTTCAGGGTAATAAGTCAGAAATTTTCCTTATTTTGGGTATAAAAAAGACAGAAATTTCCTTTGTTTAGGAGGAAAAAGACAGAAATTCCAGTTATTTAGAGGCAAAAATGCAGAAATTCCCCTTATTTTGGAGCAAAAATGAAGAAATTTCCCTTTTTTATGGCAAAAAGGTATGCATTCTTCTTATTTTCGGGCAAAAAGGCAGAAATACCCCGTATTTTGAAGCAAAATTGCAGAAATTCCCCTAATTGTGGGGCAAAAAGTCAGAAATTCCCTATATGTTGAGGCAAAAAGACAGAAATTCTCCTTATTTTGGGTCAAAACTCAGAAATTCCACTTATTTTCAGGCAAAATTCATGAAATTTCCCATATTTTGGGCCAAAATTGCAGAAATTTCACTTATTTTGGGTCAAAATTGCAGAAATTTCACTTATTTCAGGGTAATAAGTCAGAAATTTTTCTTATTTTGGGGCAAAAAAGACAGAAATTCCCTTTGTTTTGGGAGAAAAAGGCAGAAATTCCACTTATTTAGAGGCAAAAAAGCAGAAATTCCCCTTATTTTGGAGCAAAATTTCAGAAATTCTCCTAATTCTGGGGCAAGAAAAAAGAAATTCCCTGTATGTTGGGCAAAATAACAGAAATTCTTCTTATTTTGGGGGCAAATCTCAGAAATTCCACTTATTTTGGGGCAAAATTCCAAAAATTTCACTTATTTTGAGGCAAAATCGCAGAAATTTCACTTATTTTGAGGAAAATTGCAGAAATTTCACTTATTTCAGAAAAAAAAATAAATTTTCTTTTTTGGGGGCAAAAAGGCAGAAATTTGTATTATTTTGGTACAAAATTGCAGAAATTTTTCTTATTTTGGGGCAAAAAAGTCAGAAATTTCCCATATTTTGAGGTAAAAAGGCTGAAATTCCCCTTATTTGGGGGCAAAATGCAGAAATTCCAGTTATTTTGGGGCAAAATTCCAGAAATTTCCCTTATTTTGGGGCAAAATTGAAGAAATTTCACTTATTTTGTGTCAAAATTGCAGAAATTTCACTTATTTCATGGAAAATAGGCAGAAATTTTTCTTATTTTGGGGCAAAAAGGCAGAAATTCCTAATTTTTGTGGCAAAAATGCAGAAATTCCCCTTATTTTGAGGTAAAAAAGCTGAAATTCCCCTTATTTGGGGGCAAAAAGGCAGAAATTTCCCTTATTTTGGGGCAAAATTGCAGAAATTTCACTTATTTCAGGGTAATAAGTCAGAAATTTTCCTTATTTTGGGTATAAAAAAGACAGAAATTTCCTTTGTTTAGGGGAAAAAGACAGAAATTCCAGTTATTTAGAGGCAAAAAAGCAGAAATTCCCCTTATTTTGGAGCAAAAATGAAGAAATTTCCCTTTTTTATGGCAAAAAGGTATGCATTCTTCTTATTTTCGGGCAAAAAGGCAGAAATACCCCGTATTTTGAAGCAAAATTGCAGAAATTCCCCTAATTGTGGAGCAAAAAGTCAGAAATTCCCTATATGTTGAGGCAAAAAGACAGAAATTCTCATTATTTTGGGTCAAAACTCAGAAATTCCACTTATTTTCAGGCAAAATTCATGAAATTTCCCATATTTTGGGCCAAAATTGCAGAAATTTCACTTATTTTGGGTCAAAATTGCAGAAATTTCACTTATTTCAGGGTAATAAGTCAGAAATTTTTCTTATTTTGGGGCAAAAAAGACAGAAATTCCCTTTGTTTTGGGAGAAAAAGGCAGAAATTCCACTTATTTAGAGGCAAAAAGCAGAAATTCCCCTTATTTTGGAGCAAAATTTCAGAAATTCTCCTAATTGTGGGGCAAGAAAAAAGAAATTCCCTGTATGTTGGGCAAAATAACGAAGATTCTTCTTATTTTGGGGGCAAATCTCAGAAATTCCACTTATTTTGGGGCAAAATTCCAAAAATTTCACTTATTTTGAGGCAAAATCCCAGAAATTTCACTTATTTTGAGGAAAATTGCAGAAATTTCACTTATTTCAGAAAAAAAAAGAAATTTTCTTATTTGGGGGCAAAAAGGCAGAAATTTGTATTATTTTGGTACAAAATTGCAGAAATTTTTCATATTTTGGGGCAAAAAAGCAGAAATTTCCCATATTTTGAAGTAAAAAGGCTGAAATTCCCCTTATTTGGGGGCAAAAAGGCAGAAATTTCACTTATTTTGTGGCAAAATTGCAGAAATTTATCTTATTTCAGGGAAAAAGGCAGAAATTTTCCTTATTTTTGGGCAAAAAGGCAGAAATTCCTAATATTTAAGGCAAAAATGCAGAAATTCCTCTTATTTTGAGGTAAAAAGCTGAAATTTCCCTTATTTGGCGACAAAATGGCAGAAATTTCCCTTATTTTGGGGCAAAATTGCAGAAATTTAACTTATTTCAGGGTAATAAGTCAGAAATTTTCCTTATTTTGAAGCAAAAAAGACAGAAATTCCCTTTGTTTTGAAGGAAAAAGACAGAAATTCCACTTATTTAGAGGCAAAAAAGCAGAAATTCCCCTTATTTTGGAGCAAAAATGAAGAAATTTTCCTTTTTTATGGCAAAAAGGTAAGCATTCTTCTTATTTTTGGGCAAAAAGGCAGAAATTCCCCGTATTTTGGAGCAAAATTGCACAAATTCCCATAATTGTGGGGCTAAAAGGCAGAAATTCCCTATATGATGGGGCATAAAGACAGAAATTCTCCTTATTTTGGGGCAGAACTCAGAAATTAAACTTATTTTGGGGCAAAATTCCAGAAATTTCCCTTATTTTGGGGCAAAATTGCAGAAATTTCACTTATTTTGGGGCAAAATTGCAGAAATTTCACTTATTTCTGGGAAAATAGGCAGAAATTTTCCTTATTTTGAGGCAAAAAGGCAAAAATTCCTAATTTTTTGTGGCAAAAATGCAGAAATTCCCCTTATTTGAGGTTAAAAGGCTGAAATTCCCCTATTTTGGGGGCAAAAAGGCAAAAATTTCCGTTATTTTAGGGCAAAATTGCAGAAATTTCACTTATTTCAGGGAAATAAGTCAGAATTTTTTTTTTATTTTGGGGCAAAAAAGACAGAAATTCCGTTTGTTTTGGGGGAGAAAGACAGAAATTCCACTTATTTAGAGGCAAAAAAGCAGATATTCTTTTATTTTGAAGCAAAAATGAAGAAATTTCCCTTATTTATGGCAAAAAGTTATGCATTCTTCTTATTTTGGGAAAAATGCAGAAATACCCCGTATTTTGGAGCAAAATTGCAGAGATTCCCAATTGTGGGGCAAAAAGGCAGAAATTCCCTATATGTTGGGGCAAAAAGACAGAAATTCTCCTTATTTTGGGGCAAAACTCAGAAATTCCACTTATTTTGAGGCAAAATTCCAGAAATTTCCCTTATTTTGGGGCAAAATTGCAGAAATTTCACTTATTTTGGGGCAAAATTGCAGAAATTTCACTTATTTTAGAAAAAAAAAGAAATTTTCTTATTTTGGGGCAAAAAGGCAGAAATTTCTTATATTTTGGTACAAAATGGCAGAAATTTTTCTTATTTTGGGGCAAAAAGGCAGAAATTTCCTATATTTTGGGGCAAAAATGCAGAAATTCCTTTTATTTTGAGGTAAAAAGGCTGAAATTCTCCTTATTTGGGGGCAAAAAGGCAGAAATTTATATTATTTTGGGGAAAAATGGAAAAAATTTCACGTATTTCAGGGTAATAAGTCAGAAATTTTCCTTATTTTGGGGAAAAAAGAGAGAAATTCCCTTTGTTTTGGGGGAAAAAGACAGAAATTCCACTTATTTAGAGGTAAAAAAGCAGAAATTCCTTTTATATTGGAGCAAAAATGAAGAAATTTCTCTTTTTATGGCAAAAAGGTATGCATTCTTCTTATTTTTGGGCAAAAATGCAGAAATTCCCCGTATTTTGGAGCAAAATTGCAGAAATTTTCCTAATTGTGGGGCAAAAAGGCAGAAATTCTCTATATGTTGGGGCAGAAAGACAAGATTCTCCTTATTTTGGGGTAAAACTCATAAATTCCACTTACTTTGGGGCAAAATTCCAGAAATTTCCCTTATTTTGGGGCAAAATTGCAGAAATTTCACTTATTTTGGGGCAAAATTGCAGAAATTTCACTTATTTCAAAAAAAAAGGAAAATTTTCTTATTTTGGGGCAAAAAGGCAGAAATTCCTAATATTTTGTGGCAACAATGCAGAAATTCCTAATATTTTGTTGCAAAAATGTAGAAATTTCTCTTAGTTTGAGGTAAAAACTCGGAAATTCTTTTTATTTGGGGGCAAAAATGCAGAAATTTCCCTTATTTTGGGGCAATTTTCAGAAATTTCACTTATTTCACGGTAATAAGTCAGAAATTTTCCTTATTTTGGGGCAAAAAAAACATAAATTCCCTTTGTTTTGGGGGAAAAAGCCAGAAATTCCCTTATTTAGAGGCAAAAAGTCAAAAGTTCCCCTTATTTTGGAGCAAAAATGAAGAAATTTCCCTTTTTTATGGCAAAAAGGTAGGCATTCTTCTTATTTTCGGACAAAAAGGCAGAAATTCCCCATATTTTGGGGCAAAAGGCAGAAATTCCCCTTATTTAGGGCAAAATTGCAGAAATTTTTCTAATTGTGGGGCAAAAAACAGAAATTCCCCTTATTTTGGGGCAAAATTGCAGAAAATTTTTATTATGGGGAAAAATTGCAGAAATTTCCCTTATTTTAGGGCAAAATTGCAGAAATTTCACTAATTGTGGGGCAAAAAGGCAGAAATTCTCTTTATTTTGGGGCAAAACTCAGAAATTCCACTTATTTTGGGGCAAAATTCCAGAAATTTATTTTATTTTGAGGCAAAACTGCAGAAATTTCACTTATTTGGGGCAAAATTGCAGAAATTTCACGTATTTCAGGGAGAAAAGGCAGAAATTTTTCTTATTTTGGGGCAAAAGGCAGAAATTCATAATATTTTGTGCCAAAATTCAGAAATTCCCCTTATTCTGAAGTAAAAAGGCTGAAATTCCCCTTATTTGGGGGCAAAAAGGCAGAAATTTTCTTTATTTTGGGGCAAAATTGCAGAAATTTCACTTATTTCAGGGAAAAAAGGCAGAAATTTTCCTTATTTTTGGGCAAAAAGGCAGAAATTCTTAATATTTTGTGGCAAAAATGCAGAAATTCCTCTTATTTTGAAATAAAAAGGCTGAAATTTCCCTTATTTGGGGACAAAAATGGCAGAAATTTCACTTATTTTCGGGGCAAAATTGCAGAAATTTCACTTATTTCAGGGTAATAAGTCAGAAATTTTCCTTAATTTGAAGCAAAAAAGACAGAAATTCCCTTTGTTTTGGCGGAAAAGACAGAAATTCCACTTATTTAGAGGCAAAAAAGCAGAAATTCCCCTTATTTTGGAGCAAAAATGAAGAAATTTCTCTTTTTTATGGCAAAAAGTTATGGATTCTTCTTATTTTTGGGCAAAAATGAAGAAATACCCCGTATTTTGGAGAAAAATTGCAGAGATTCTCAATTGTGGGGCAAAAAGGCCGAAATTCCCTATATGTTGGGGCAAAAAGACAGAAATTCTCCTTATTTTGGGGCAAAACTCAGAAATTCCACTTATTTTGAGGCAAAATTCCAGAAATTTCCCTTATTTTGGGGCAAAATTGCAGAAATTTCACTTATTTTGGGGCAAAATTGCAGAAATTTCACTTATTTTAGAAAAAAAAAGAAATTTTCTTATTTTGGGGCAAAAAGGCAGAAATTTCCTATATTTTGGGTCAAAAATGCAGAAATTCCTTTTATTTTGAGGTAAAAAGGCTGAAATTCTCCTTATTTGGGGGCAAAAAGGCAGAAATTTCCATTATTATGGGGAAAAATGGAAAAAATTTCACTTATTTCAGGGTAATAAGTCAGAAATTTTCCTTATTTTGGGGAAAAAAAAGAGAAATTCCCTTTGTTTTGGGGGAAAAAGAGAGAAACTTCACTTATTTAGAGGCAAAAAAGCAGAAATTCCTTTCATATTGGCGCAAAAATGAAGAAATTTCCCTTTTTTATGGCAAAAAGGTATGCATTCTTCTTATTTTTGGACAAAAAGGCAGAAATTCCCCGTATTTTGGAGCAAAATTGTAGAAATTTTCCTAATTGTGTGGCAAAAAGGCATAAATTCCCTATATGTTTGGGCAGAAAGACAAAATTCTCTTTATTTTGGGGTAAAACTCATAAATTCCACTTACTTTGGGGCAAAATTCCAGAAATTTTCCTTATTTTGGGGCAAAATTGCAGAAATTTCACTTATTTTGGGGCAAAATTGCAGAAATTTCACTTATTTCAAAAAAAAAGGAAAAAATTTTTATTTTGTGGCAACAATGCAGAAATTCCTAATATTTTGTTGCAAAAATGTAGAAATTTCCCTTATTTTTAGGTAAAAACTCGGAAATTCTTTTTATTTGTGGGCAAAAATGCAGAAATTTCTCTTATTTTGGGGCAATTTTTATAAATTTCACTTATTTCAGGGTAATAAGTGAGAAATTTTCCTTATTTTGGGGCAAAAAAAAACCATAAATTCCCTTTGTTTTGGGGGAAAAAGACAAAAATTCCCTTATTTAGAGGCAAAAAGGCAAAAGTTCCCCTTATTTTGGAGCAAAAATGAAGAAATTTCCCTTTTCTTTGGCAAAAAGGTAGGCATTCTTCTTATTTTCAGACAAAAAGGCAGAAATTCCCCATATTTTGGGGCAAAAGGAAGAAATTCCCTTTATTTAGGGAAAAATTGCAGAAATTTCCCTAATTGTGGGGCAAAAAACAGAAATTCCCCTTATTTTGGGGCAAAATTGCAGAAATTTTTCTTATTATGGGGAAAAATTGCAGAAATTTCCATTATTTTAGGGCAAAATTGCAGAAATTTCACTAATTGTGGGGCAAAAAGGCAGAAATTCTCTTTATTTTGGGGCAGAACTCAGAAATTCCACTTATTTTGGGGCAAAATTCCAGAAATTTATTTTATTTTGAGGCAAAACTGCAGAAATTTCACTTATTTTGGGGCAAAATTGCAGAAATTTCACTTATTTCAGGGAAAAAAGGCAGAAATTTTCCTTATTTTGGGGCAAAAGGCAGAAATTCATAATATTTTGTGCCAAAATTCAGAAATTCCCCTTATTCTGAAGTAAAAAGGCTGAAATTCCCCTTATTTGGGGGCAAAAAGGCAGAAATTTTTTTTATTTTGGGGCAAAATTGCAGAAATTTCACTTATTCAGGGAAAAAAGGCAGAAATTTTCCTTATTTTTGGGCAAAAAGGCAGAAATTCCTAATATTTTGTGGCAAAAATGCAGAAATTCCTCTTATTTTGAGGTAAAAAGGCTGAAATTTCCCTTATTTGGGGACAAAAATGGCAAAAATTTCCCTTATTTTGGGGCAAAATTGCAGAAATTTCACTTATTTCAGGGTAATAAGCCAGAAATTTTCCTTATTTTGGGGCAAAAAAGCAGAAATTCCCCTTATTTTGGACCAAAAATGAAGAAATTTCCCTTTTTTATGGCAAAGTTATGCATTCTTCTTATTTTCGGGCAACAAGGCAGAAATTCCCCGTATTTTGGAGCAAAATTGCAGAAATTCCCCTAATTGTGGGGCAAAAAGGCAGAAATTACCTATATGTTGGGGCATAAAGACAGAAATTCTCCTTATTTTGGGGTAAAACTCAGAAATTCCACTTATTTTGGGGCAAAATTGCAGAAATTTCCCTTATTTTGGGGCAAAATTGCAGAAATTTCACTTATTTCAGAAAAAAAAAAGAAATTTTCTTATTTTGAAGCAAAAAGGCAGAAATTTCTTTTATTTTGGTACAAAATGGCAGAAATTTTTCTTATTTTGGGGCAAAAAGGCAGAAATTTCCCATATTTTTGGGCAAAAATGCAGAAATTTTTTTTTTATTTTTAGGTAAAAATGCTGAAATTCCACTTATTTGGGGGCAAAAAGCAGAAATTTTCCTTATTTTGGGGCAAAATTGCAGAAATTTCACTTATATCAGGAAAAAAGGGCAGAAATTTTCCTTATTTTTGGGCAAAAAGGCAGAAATTCTAAATATTTTGTGGCAAAAATGTAGAAATTCCGCTTATTTTGAAGTAAAAAGGCTGAAATTTCCTTTATTTGGGGGCAATAAGGCAGAAATTTCCCTTATTTTGGAGAAAAATGGAAGAAATTTCACTTATTTCAGGGTAATAAGTCAGAAATTTTTTTTATTTTGGGGCAAAAAGACAGAAATTCCCTTTGTTTTGGGGGAAAAAGACAGAAATTCCACTTATTTAGAGGCAAAAAAGCAGAAATTCCCCTTATTTTGGAGCAAAAATGAAGAAATTTTCTTTTTTTATGGCAAAAAGGTATGCATTCTTCTTATTTTTTGGGCAAAAAGGCAGAAATTCCACATATTTTGGAGCAAAATTGCAGAAATTCCCCTAATTGTGGGGCAAAAAGGCAAAAATTCCTTTTATGTTGGGGCATAAAGACAGAAATTCTCTTTATTTTGGGGCAGAACTCAGAAATTCCACTTATTTTGGGGCAAAATTGCAGAAATTTCACTTATTTTAGAGAAAATAGGCAGAAATTTCCCTTATTTTGGGGCAAAAATGCAGAAATTCTAATATTTTTTGGCAAACATGCAGAAATTCCCCTTATTTTGAGGTAAAAAGGCTGATATTCCCCTTATTTGTGGGTAAATGCAGAAATTTCTCTTATTTTCGGGCAAAATTGCAGAAATTTCACTTATCTCAGGGTAATAAGTCAAAAATTTTCCTTATTTAGGGGCAAAAAACAGAGAAATTCGATTTGTTTGGGGGAAAAAAACAGAAATTCCACTTATTTAGAGGCAAAAAAGCAGAAATTCCTTTTATTTTGGAGCAAAAATGAAGAAATTTCCCTTTTTTATGGCAAAAAGGTATGCATTCTTCTCATTTTCGGGCAAAAAGGCAGAAATTCCCTGTATTTTGGAGCAAAATTGCAGAAATTCCCCTAATTGTGGGGCAAAAAGGCAGAAATTCCCTATATGTTGGGGCAGAAAGACAGAAATTCTCCTTATTTTAAGTTAAAACTCATAAATTCCACTTACTTTGGGGCAAAATTCCAGAAATTTCCCTTATTTTGGGGCAAAATTGCAGAAATTTCACATATTTTGGGGCAAAATTGCAGAAATTTCACTTATTTCAGAAAAAAAGGAGAAATTTTCTTATTTTGGGGCAAAAAGGCAGAAATTTCTTTTATTTTGGTACAAAATTGCAGAAATTTAATTTATTTTGGGGCAAAAAGGCAGAAATTTCCCATATTTTGGGGCAAAAATGCAGAAATTCCCCTGATTTTGAGTTAAAAAGGCTGAAATTCCCCTTATTTGAAGGCAAAAAGGCAGAAATTTCCCTTATTTTGTGGCAAAATTGCAGAAATTTCACTTATTTCAGGGTAATAAGTCAGAAATTTTCCTTATTTTGGGGCAAAAAAAAAATTCCCTTTGTTTTTTGGGAAAAAGACAGAAATTCCACTTATTTAGAGGCAAAAAAGCAGAAATTCCCCTTATTTTGGAGCAAAAATGAAGAAATTTCCATTTTTTATTGCAAAAAGGTATGCATTCTTCTTATTTTCGGGCAAAAAGGCAGAAATTCCCTGTATTTTGGATGAAAATTGCAGAAATTCCCAAAATTGTGGGGCAAAAAGGCAGAAATTCTCTATATGTTGGGGCAGAAAGACAGAAATTCTTCTTCTTTTGGGGTAAAACTCATAAATTCCACTTACTTTTGGGCAAAATTCCAGAAATTTCCCTTATTTTGGGGCAAAATTGCAGAAATTTCACTTATTTTGGAACAAAATTGCAGAAATTTCACTTGTTTCAAAAAAAGGAGAAATTTTCTTATTTTGGGGCAAAAAGGCAGAAATTCCTAATATTTTGTGGCTAAAATGCAGAAATTCCTAATATTTTGTTGCAAAAATGCAGAAATTTCCCTTATTTTGAGGTAAAAATGCTGAAATTTCCCTTATTTTGGGGGCAAAAAGGCAGAAATTTCCCTTATTCTGGAGAAAAATGGAAGAAATTTCACTTATTTGAGGGTAATAAGTCAGAAATTTTTCTTATTTTGGGGCAAAAAGACAGAAATTCCCTTTGTTTGGGGGGAAAAATACAGAAATTCCACTTATTTAGTGGCAAAAAAGCAGAAATTCCCCTTATTTTTAGCAAAAATGAAGAAATTTTTTTATGGCAAAAAGCTATGCATTCTTCTTATTTTCAGGCAAAAAAGGCAGAAATTCCCCGTATTTTGGAGCAAAATTGCAGAAATTCCCCTAATTTTGGGGCAAAAAGGCAGAAATTCCCTATATATTGGGGCATAAAGACAGAAATTCTTTTTATTTTGGGGCAGAACTCAGAAATTCCACTTATTTTGGGGCAAAATTCCAGAAATTTCCCATATTTTGGGGCAAAATTGCAGAAATTTCACTTATTTTGGGGCAAAAAGGCAGAAATTCCAATATTTTTTGGCAAAAATGCACAAATTCACCTTATTTTGAGGTAAAAAGGCTGAAAGTCCCCTTATTTGTGGGCAAATGCAGAAATTTCCCTTATTTTCGGGCAAAATTGCAGAAATTTCACTTATTTCAGGGTAATAAGCCAGAAATTTTCCTTATTTTGGGGCAAAAAAGCAGAAATTCCCCTTATTTTGGACCAAAAATGAAGAAATTTCCCTTTTTTATGGCAAAGTTATGCATTCTTCTTATTTTCGGGCAACAAGGCAGAAATTCCCCGTATTTTGGAGCAAAATTGCAGAAATTCCCCTAATTGTGGGGCAAAAAGGCAGAAATTACCTATATGTTGGGGCATAAAGACAGAAATTCTCCTTATTTTGGGGTAAAACTCAGAAATTCCACTTATTTTGGGGCAAAATTGCAGAAATTTCCCTTATTTTGGGGCAAAATTGCAGAAATTTCACTTATTTCAGAAAAAAAAAAGAAATTTTCTTATTTTGAAGCAAAAAGGCAGAAATTTCTTTTATTTTGGTACAAAATGGCAGAAATTTTTCTTATTTTGGGGCAACAAGGCAGAAATTTCCCATATTTTGGGGCAAAAATGCAGAAATTTTTTTTTATTTTTAGGTAAAAATGCTGAAATTCCACTTATTTGGGGGCAAAAAGCAGAAATTTTCCTTATTTTGGGGCAAAATTGCAGAAATTTCACTTATATCAGGAAAAAAGGGCAGAAATTTTCCTTATTTTTGGGCAAAAAGGCAGAAATTCTAAATATTTTGTGGCAAAAATGTAGAAATTCCGCTTATTTTGAAGTAAAAAGGCTGAAATTTCCTTTATTTGGGGGCAATAAGGCAGAAATTTCCCTTATTTTGGAGAAAAATGGAAGAAATTTCACTTATTTCAGGGTAATAAGTCAGAAATTTTTTTTATTTTGGGGCAAAAAGACAGAAATTCCCTTTGTTTTGGGGGAAAAAGACAGAAATTCCACTTATTTAGAGGCAAAAAAGCAGAAATTCCCCTTATTTTGGAGCAAAAATGAAGAAATTTTCTTTTTTTATGGCAAAAAGGTATGCATTCTTCTTATTTTTTGGGCAAAAAGGCAGAAATTCCACATATTTTGGAGCAAAATTGCAGAAATTCCCCTAATTGTGGGGCAAAAAGGCAAAAATTCCTTTTATGTTGGGGCATAAAGACAGAAATTCTCTTTATTTTGGGGCAGAACTCAGAAATTCCACTTATTTTGGGGCAAAATTGCAGAAATTTCACTTATTTTGGGGCAAAATTGCAGAAATTTCACTTATTTTAGAGAAAATAGGCAGAAATTACCCTTATTTTGGGGCGAAAATGCAGAAATTCTAATATTTTTTGGCAAACATGCAGAAATTCCCCTTATTTTGAGGTAAAAAGGCTGATATTCCCCTTATTTGTGGGCAAATGCAGAAATTTCCCTTATTTTCGGGCAAAATTGCAGAAATTTCACTTATCTCAGGGTAATAAGTCAAAAATTTTCCTTATTTAGGGGCAAAAAACAGAGAAATTCGATTTGTTTGGGGGAAAAAAACAGAAATTCCACTTATTTAGAGGCAAAAAAGCAGAAATTCCTTTTATTTTGGAGCAAAAATGAAGAAATTTCCCTTTTTTATGGCAAAAAGGTATGCATTCTTCTCATTTTCGGGCAAAAAGGCAGAAATTCCCTGTATTTTGGAGCAAAATTGCAGAAATTCCCCTAATTGTGGGGCAAAAAGGCAGAAATTCCCTATATGTTGGGGCAGAAAGACAGAAATTCTCCTTATTTTAAGTTAAAACTCATAAATTCCACTTACTTTGGGGCAAAATTCCAGAAATTTCCCTTATTTTGGGGCAAAATTGCAGAAATTTCACATATTTTGGGGCAAAATTGCAGAAATTTCACTTATTTCAGAAAAAAAGGAGAAATTTTCTTATTTTGGGGCAAAAAGGCAGAAATTTCTTTTATTTTGGTACAAAATTGCAGAAATTTAATTTATTTTGGGGCAAAAAGGCAGAAATTTCCCATATTTTGGGGCAAAAATGCAGAAATTCCCCTGATTTTGAGTTAAAAAGGCTGAAATTCCCCTTATTTGAAGGCAAAAAGGCAGAAATTTCCCTTATTTTGTGGCAAAATTGCAGAAATTTCACTTATTTCAGGGTAATAAGTCAGAAATTTTCCTTATTTTGGGGCAAAAAAAAAATTCCCTTTGTTTTTTGGGAAAAAGACAGAAATTCCACTTATTTAGAGGCAAAAAAGCAGAAATTCCCCTTATTTTGGAGCAAAAATGAAGAAATTTCCATTTTTTATTGCAAAAAGGTATGCATTCTTCTTATTTTCGGGCAAAAAGGCAGAAATTCCCTGTATTTTGGATGAAAATTGCAGAAATTCCCAAAATTGTGGGGCAAAAAGGCAGAAATTCTCTATATGTTGGGGCAGAAAGACAGAAATTCTTCTTCTTTTGGGGTAAAACTCATAAATTCCACTTACTTTTGGGCAAAATTCCAGAAATTTCCCTTATTTTGGGGCAAAATTGCAGAAATTTCACTTATTTTGGAACAAAATTGCAGAAATTTCACTTGTTTCAAAAAAAGGAGAAATTTTCTTATTTTGGGGCAAAAAGGCAGAAATTCCTAATATTTTGTGGCTAAAATGCAGAAATTCCTAATATTTTGTTGCAAAAATGCAGAAATTTCCCTTATTTTGAGGTAAAAATGCTGAAATTTCCCTTATTTTGGGGGCAAAAAGGCAGAAATTTCCCTTATTCTGGAGAAAAATGGAAGAAATTTCACTTATTTGAGGGTAATAAGTCAGAAATTTTTCTTATTTTGGGGCAAAAAGACAGAAATTCCCTTTGTTTGGGGGGAAAAATACAGAAATTCCACTTATTTAGTGGCAAAAAAGCAGAAATTCCCCTTATTTTTAGCAAAAATGAAGAAATTTTTTTATGGCAAAAAGCTATGCATTCTTCTTATTTTCAGGCAAAAAAGGCAGAAATTCCCCGTATTTTGGAGCAAAATTGCAGAAATTCCCCTAATTTTGGGGCAAAAAGGCAGAAATTCCCTATATATTGGGGCATAAAGACAGAAATTCTTTTTATTTTGGGGCAGAACTCAGAAATTCCACTTATTTTGGGGCAAAATTCCAGAAATTTCCCATATTTTGGGGCAAAATTGCAGAAATTTCACTTATTTTGGGGCAAAAAGGCAGAAATTCCAATATTTTTTGGCAAAAATGCACAAATTCACCTTATTTTGAGGTAAAAAGGCTGAAAGTCCCCTTATTTGTGGGCAAATGCAGAAATTTCCCTTATTTTCGGGCAAAATTGCAGAAATTTCACTTATTTCAGGGTAATAAGCCAGAAATTTTCCTTATTTTGGGGCAAAAAAGCAGAAATTCCCCTTATTTTGGACCAAAAATGAAGAAATTTCCCTTTTTTATGGCAAAGTTATGCATTCTTCTTATTTTCGGGCAACAAGGCAGAAATTCCCCGTATTTTGGAGCAAAATTGCAGAAATTCCCCTAATTGTGGGGCAAAAAGGCAGAAATTACCTATATGTTGGGGCATAAAGACAGAAATTCTCCTTATTTTGGGGTAAAACTCAGAAATTCCACTTATTTTGGGGCAAAATTGCAGAAATTTCCCTTATTTTGGGGCAAAATTGCAGAAATTTCACTTATTTCAGAAAAAAAAAAGAAATTTTCTTATTTTGAAGCAAAAAGGCAGAAATTTCTTTTATTTTGGTACAAAATGGCAGAAATTTTTCTTATTTTGGGGCAACAAGGCAGAAATTTCCCATATTTTGGGGCAAAAATGCAGAAATTTTTTTTTATTTTTAGGTAAAAATGCTGAAATTCCACTTATTTGGGGGCAAAAAGCAGAAATTTTCCTTATTTTGGGGCAAAATTGCAGAAATTTCACTTATATCAGGAAAAAAGGGCAGAAATTTTCCTTATTTTTGGGCAAAAAGGCAGAAATTCTAAATATTTTGTGGCAAAAATGTAGAAATTCCGCTTATTTTGAAGTAAAAAGGCTGAAATTTCCTTTATTTGGGGGCAATAAGGCAGAAATTTCCCTTATTTTGGAGAAAAATGGAAGAAATTTCACTTATTTCAGGGTAATAAGTCAGAAATTTTTTTTATTTTGGGGCAAAAAGACAGAAATTCCCTTTGTTTTGGGGGAAAAAGACAGAAATTCCACTTATTTAGAGGCAAAAAAGCAGAAATTCCCCTTATTTTGGAGCAAAAATGAAGAAATTTTCTTTTTTTATGGCAAAAAGGTATGCATTCTTCTTATTTTTTGGGCAAAAAGGCAGAAATTCCACATATTTTGGAGCAAAATTGCAGAAATTCCCCTAATTGTGGGGCAAAAAGGCAAAAATTCCTTTTATGTTGGGGCATAAAGACAGAAATTCTCTTTATTTTGGGGCAGAACTCAGAAATTCCACTTATTTTGGGGCAAAATTGCAGAAATTTCACTTATTTTGGGGCAAAATTGCAGAAATTTCACTTATTTTAGAGAAAATAGGCAGAAATTACCCTTATTTTGGGGCGAAAATGCAGAAATTCTAATATTTTTTGGCAAACATGCAGAAATTCCCCTTATTTTGAGGTAAAAAGGCTGATATTCCCCTTATTTGTGGGCAAATGCAGAAATTTCCCTTATTTTCGGGCAAAATTGCAGAAATTTCACTTATCTCAGGGTAATAAGTCAAAAATTTTCCTTATTTAGGGGCAAAAAACAGAGAAATTCGATTTGTTTGGGGGAAAAAAACAGAAATTCCACTTATTTAGAGGCAAAAAAGCAGAAATTCCTTTTATTTTGGAGCAAAAATGAAGAAATTTCCCTTTTTTATGGCAAAAAGGTATGCATTCTTCTCATTTTCGGGCAAAAAGGCAGAAATTCCCTGTATTTTGGAGCAAAATTGCAGAAATTCCCCTAATTGTGGGGCAAAAAGGCAGAAATTCCCTATATGTTGGGGCAGAAAGACAGAAATTCTCCTTATTTTAAGTTAAAACTCATAAATTCCACTTACTTTGGGGCAAAATTCCAGAAATTTCCCTTATTTTGGGGCAAAATTGCAGAAATTTCACATATTTTGGGGCAAAATTGCAGAAATTTCACTTATTTAAGAAAAAAAGGAGAAATTTTCTTATTTTGGGGCAAAAAGGCAGAAATTTCTTTTATTTTGGTACAAAATTGCAGAAATTTAATTTATTTTGGGGCAAAAAGGCAGAAATTTCCCATATTTTGGGGCAAAAATGCAGAAATTCCCCTGATTTTGAGTTAAAAAGGCTGAAATTCCCCTTATTTGAAGGCAAAAAGGCAGAAATTTCCCTTATTTTGTGGCAAAATTGCAGAAATTTCACTTATTTCAGGGTAATAAGTCAGAAATTTTCCTTACTTTGGGGCAAAAAAAAAATTCCCTTTGTTTTTTGGGAAAAAGACAGAAATTCCACTTATTTAGAGGCAAAAAAGCAGAAGTTCCCCTTATTTTGGAGCAAAAATGAAGAAATTTCCATTTTTTATTGCAAAAAGGTATGCATTCTTCTTATTTTCAGGCAAAAAGGCAGAAATTCCCTGTATTTTGGATGAAAATTGCAGAAATTCCCAAAATTGTGGGGCAAAAAGGCAGAAATTCTCTATATGTTGGGGCAGAAAGACAGAAATTCTTCTTCTTTTGGGGTAAAACTCATAAATTCCACTTACTTTTGGGCAAAATTCCAGAAATTTCCCTTATTTTGGGGCAAAATTGCAGAAATTTCACTTATTTTGGGGCAAAATTGCAGAAATTTCACTTGTTTCATAAAAAGGAGAAATTTTCTTATTTTGGGGCAAAAAGGCAGAAATTCCTAATATTTTGTGGCTAAAATGCAGAAATTCCTAATATTTTGTTGCAAAAATGCAGAAATTTCCCTTATTTTGAGGTAAAAATGCTGAAATTTCCCTTATTTTGGGGGCAAAAAGGCAGAAATTTCCCTTATTCTGGAGAAAAATGGAAGAAATTTCACTTATTTGAGGGTAATAAGTCAGAAATTTTTCTTATTTTGGGGCAAAAAGACAGAAATTCCCTTTGTTTGGGGGGAAAAATACAGAAATTCCACTTATTTAGTGGCAAAAAAGCAGAAATTCCCCTTATTTTTAGCAAAAATGAAGAAATTTTTTTTATGGCAAAAAGCTATGCATTCATCTTATTTTCAGGCAAAAAGGCAGAAATTCCCCGTATTTTGGAGCAAAATTGCAGAAATTCCCCTAATTTTGGGGCAAAAAGGCAGAAATTCCCTATATATTGGGGCATAAAGACAGAAATTCTTTTTATTTTGGGGCAGAACTCAGAAATTCCACTTATTTTGGGGCAAAATTCCAGAAATTTCCCATATTTTGGGGCAAAATTGCAGAAATTTCACTTATTTTGGGGCAAAAGGCAGAAATTCCAATATTTTTTGGCAAAAATGCACAAATTCACCTTATTTTGAGGTAAAAAGGCTGAAAGTCCCCTTATTTGTGGGCAAATGCAGAAATTTCCCTTATTTTCGGGCAAAATTGCAGAAATTTCATTATTTCAGGGTAATAAGTCAGAAATTTTCCTTATTTTGGGGGAAAAAAGAGAGATATTCGCTTTGTTTTGGGGGAAAAACACAGAAATTCCACTTATTTAGAGGCAAAAAAGCAGAAATTCCTTTTATTTTGGAGCAAAAATGAAGAAATTTCCCTTTTTTATGGCAAAAAGTTATGCATTCTTCTTATTTTCGGGCAAAAAGGCGGAAATTCCCCGTATTTTGGAGCAAAATTGCAGAAATTCCCCAAATTGTGGGGCAAAAAGGCAGAAATTTCCCATATTTTGGGGCAAAAATGCAGAAATTCCCCTGATTTTGAGGTAAAAAGGCTGAAATTCCTTTTATTTGGGGGCAAAAAGGCAGAAATTTCCCTTATTTTGTGGCAAAATTGCAGAAATTTCACTTATTTCAGGGTAATAAGTAAGAAATTTTCCTTATTTTGGGGCAAAAAAGACAGAAATTCCTTTTGTTTTTTGGGAAAAAGACAGAAATTCCACTTATTTAGAGGCAAAAAAAGCAGAAATTCCCCTTATTTTGAAGCAAAAATGAAGAAATTTCCCTTTTTTATGGCAAAAAGGTTTGCATTCTTCTTATTTTCGGGCAAAAAGGCAGAAATTCCCCGTATTTTTGAGCAAAATTGAAGAAAGTTTCCTAATTGTGGGGCAAAAAGGCAGAAATTCCCTATATGTTGGGGCAGAAAGACAGAAATTCTTTTTCTTTTGGGGTAAAACTCATAAATTCCACTTACTTTTGGGTAAAATTCCAGAAATTTCCTTTATCTTGGGGCAAAATTGCAGAAATTTCACTTATTTTGGGGCAAAATTGCAGAAATTTCCCTTATTTTGGGGCAAAATTGCAGAAATTTCACTTATTTCAGAAAAAAAGGAGTAATTTTCTTATTTTGAGGCAAAAAGGCAGAAATTTCTTTTATTTTGTTACAAAGTTGCTAAATTTTTCTTATTTTGGGGCAAAAGGGCAGAAATTTATCATATTTTGGGGCAAAAATGCAGAAATTCCCCTTATTTTGATGTAAAAGGCTGAAATTCCCCTTATTTGGGGGAAAAAAGGAAAAAATTTCGCTTATTTTGGGGCAAAATTGCTGAAATTTCACTTATTTCACGGTAATAAGTCAGAAATTTTCCTTATTTTGAGGCAAAAATACAGAAATTCCCTTTGTTTGGGAAAAAAACAGAAATTCCACTTATTTAGAGGCTTAAAAGTAGAAATTCCCCTTATTTTGGAGCAAAAATGAAGAAATTTCTTTTTTTTATGGCAAAAAGGTATGCATTCTTCTTATTTTCGGGCAAAAAGGCAGAAATTCCTCGTATTTTGGAGCTAAATTGCAGAATTTCGCCTAATTTTGAGGCAAAAAGTCAGAAATTCCCTATATGTTGGGGCATAAAGACAGAAATTCTCCTTATTTTGGGGCAGAACTCAGAAATTCCACTTATTTTGGGGCAAAATTCCAGAAATTACCCTTATTTTGGGGCAAAATTGCAGAAATTTCACTTATTTTGGGGCAAAATTGCAGAAATTTCACTTATTTCAGGGAAAATAGGCAGAAAATTTTCTTATTTTGGGGAAAAAAGGCAGAAATTCCTAATATTTTGTAGCAAAAATGCAGAAATTTCCCTTATTTTGAGGTAAAAAGAATGAAATTCCCCTTATTTTGGGGCAAAAATGCAGAAATTTCCCTTTTTTTGGTGCAAAATTGCAGAAATTTCACTTATTTCAGGGTAATAAGTCAGAAATTTTCCTTATTTTGGGGCAAAAAAGACAGAAATTCTCTTTGTTTTGGGGGAAAAAAACAGAAATTCCACTTATTTAGAGGCAAAAAAGCAGAAATTCCTTTTATTTTGGAGCAAAAATGAAGAAATTTCCCTTTTTTATGGCAAAAAGTTATGCATTCTTCTTATTTTCGGGCAAAAAGGCAGAAATTTCCCGTATTTTGGAGCAAAATTGCAGAAATTCCTTTAATTGTGAAGCAAAATGAAGAAATTCCCTATATGTTAAGGCATAAAAACAGAAATTCTCCTTATTTTAAGTTAAAACTCATAAATTCCACTTACTTTGGGGCAAAATTCCAGAAATTTCCCTTATTTTGGGGCAAAATTGCAGAAATTTCACATATTTTGGGGCAAAATTGCAGAAATTTCACTTATTTCAGAAAAAAAGGAGAAATTTTCTTATTTTGGGGCAAAAAGGCAGAAATTTCTTTTATTTTGGTACAAAATTGCAGAAATTTAATTTATTTTGGGGCAAAAAGGCAGAAATTTCCCATATTTTGGGGCAAAAATGCAGAAATTCCCCTGATTTTGATGTTAAAAGGCTGAAATTCCTCTTATTTGGGGGCAAAAAGGCAGAAATTTCCCTTATTTTGTGGCAAAATTGCAGAAATTTCACTTATTTCAGGGTAATAAGTCAGAAATTTTCCTTATTTTGGGGCAAAGAAGAAGGAAATTCCCTTTGATTTTTGGGAAAAAGACAGAAATTCCACTTATTTAGAGGCAAAACAGCAGAAATTCCCCTTATTTTAGAGCAAAAATGAAGACATTTCTTTTTTTATGGCAAAATGTAAGCATTCTTCTTATTTTCGGGCAAAAAGGCAGAAATACCCCGTATTTTGGAGCAAAATTGCAGAAATTCCCCTAATTGTGGGTCAAAAAGGCAGATATTCCCTATATATTGGGGGAAAAGACAGAAATTCTCCTTATTTTGGGGCAAAACTCAGAAATTCCACTTATTTTGAGGCAAAATTCCAGAAATTTCCCTTATTTTGGGGCAAAATTGCAGAAATTTCACTTATTTTGGGGCAAAATTGAAGAAATTTCACTTATTCCAGAAAAAAGGGAGAAATTTTTTTATTTTGAAGCAAAAAGGCAGAAATTTCTTTTATTTTGGCACAAAATAGCAGAAATTTTTTTTTATTTTGGGGCAAAAAGGCAGAAATTTCCCATATTTTGGGGCAAAAATGCAAAAATTCCCCTTATTTTTAGGTAAAAAGGCTGAAATTAACCTTATTTGGGGGCAAAAAGCAGAAATTTCCCTTATTTTGGGGCAAAATTGCAGAAATTTCACTTATTTCAGGGAAAAAGGGCAGAAATTTTCCTTATTTTTGGGCAAAAAGGCAGAAATTCCTAATATTTGTGGCAAAAATGTAGAAGTTTCCCTTATTTTGAGGTAAAAAGGCTGAAATTCCTTTTATTTTGAGGTAAAAAGGCTGAAATTCCCCTTATTTAAGGGCAAAAATGCAGAAATTTTACTTATTTTGGGGCAAAATTGCAGAAATTTCACTTATTTCAGGGTAATAAGTCAGAAATTTTCCTTATTTTGGGGCAAAAAATACAGAAATTCCCTTTGTTTTGGGGGAAAAACACAGAAATTCCACTTATTTAGAGGCAAAAAAGCAGAAATTCCCCTTAATTAGGAGCAAAAATGAAGAAATTTCCCTTTTTTATGGCAAAAAGGTATGCATTCTTCTTATTTTCAGGCAAAAAAGCAGAAATTCCCCGTATTTTGGAGCTAAATTGCAGAAATTCCCCTAATTGTGGGGCAAAAAAGCAGAAATTCCCTATATGTTAAGGCAGAAAGACAGAAATTCTCCTTATTTTGGGGTAAAACTCATAAATTCCACTTACTTTGAGGCAAAATTCCAGAAATTTCCCTTATTTTGGGGCAAAATTGCAGAAATTTCACTTATTTTGGGGCAAAATTGCAGATATTTCACTTAATTCAGAAAAAAAGGAGAAATTTTTTTATTTTGGAGCAAAAAGGCAGAAAATTCTTTTATTTTGTTACAAAATGGCAGAAAATTTTCTTATTTTAGGGCAAAAAGGCAGAAATTTCCCATATTTTGGGGCAAAAATGCAGAAATTCCTTTTACTTTGAGGTAAAAATGCTGAAATTCCCCTTACATAAGGGCAAAAAGGCAGAAATTTCCCTTATTTTGGGGCAAAAAAGACAGAAATTCCTTTTGTTTTGGGGGAAAAAGTCAGAAATTCCACTTATTTAGAGGCAAAAAGCAGAAATTCCCCTTATTTTGGAGTAAAAATGAAGAAATTTCTCTTTTTTATGGCAAAATGTATGCATTCTTCTTATTTTTGGGCAAAAAGGCAGAAATTCCCCGTATTTTGGAGCAAAATTGAAGAAATTCCCCTAATTGTGGGGCAAAAAGGCAGAAATTCCCTTTATGTAGGGGCAGAAAGACAGAAATTCTCCTTATTTTGAAGTATAACTCATAAATTCCACTTACTTTGGGGAAAAATTCCAGAAATTTCCCTTATTTTGGGGCAAAATTGCAGAAATTTCACTTATTTTGGGGGCAAAATTGCAGAAATTTTACTTATTTCAAAAAAAAGGAGAAATTTTCTTATTTTGGGGCAAAAACGCAGAAATTCCTAATATTTTGTGGCAAAAATGCAGAAATTCCTAATATTTTGTGGCAAAAATGCAGAAATTTCCCTTATTTTGAGGTAAAAAGGCTGAAATTCCCCTTATTTGGGGGCAAAAATGCAGAAATTTCCCTTATTTCGGGCATTTGCAGAAATATCACTTATTTCAGGGTAATAAGTCAGAAATTTTCCTTATTTTGGGGCAAAAAAACCAGAAATTCCCTTTGTTTTGGGGGAAAAAGACAGAAATTCCACTTATTTAGAGGCAAAAATTCAAAAGTTCCCCTTATTTTGGAGCAAAAATGAAGAAATTTCTTTTTTTTATGGCATAAAGGTAGGCATTCTTCTTATTTTCAGACAAAAAGGCAGAAATTCCCCATATTTTGGGGAAAAAGGCAGAAATTCCCCTTATTTAGGGCAAAATTGCAGAAATTTCCCTAATTGTGGGGCAAAAAACAGAAATTCCCCTTATTTTGGGGCAAAGTTGCAGAAATTTCCCATATTATGGGGAAAAATTGCAGAAATTTCCCTTATTTTAGGGCAAAATTGCAGAAATTTTACTAATTGTGGGGCAAAAAGTCAGAAATTCTCTTTATTTTGGGGCATAACTCAGAACTTCCAATTATTTCGGGGCAAAATTCCAGAAATTTCTTTTATTTTGGGGCAAAATTGCAGAAATTTCACTTATTTTGGGGCAAAATTGCAGAAATTTTACTTATTTAAGGGAAAAAAGGCAGAAATTTTCCTTATTTTGGGGCAAAAAGGCAGAAATTCATAAAATTTTGTGCCAAAATTCAGAAATTCCTTATATTTTGAGGTAAAAAGGCTGAAATTCCCTTTATTTGGGGGCAAAAAAGCAGAAATTTCCCTTATTTTGGGGCAAAATTGCAGAAATTTCACTTATTTCAGGGTAATAAGTCAGAAATTTTCCTTATTTTGGGGCAAAAAATACAGAAATTCCCTTTGTTTTGGGAGAAAAAGGCAGAAATTGTACTTATTTAGAGGCAAATAAGCAGAAATTCCCCTTATTTTGGAGCAAAATTTCAGAAATTCCTCTAATTGTGGGGCAAAAAGGCAGAAATTCCCTATATGTTGTTGCAAAATAACAGAAATTGTCCTTATTTGGGGGCAAAACTAGAAATTCCACTTATTTTTGGGCAAAATTCCAAAAATTTCCCTTATTTTGGGGCAAAATTGCAGAAATTTCACTTATTTTGGGGAAAAATTGCAGAAATTTCACTTATTTCAGGGAAAATAGGCAGAAATTTTTCTTATTTTGGGGCAAAAATGCAGAAATTTTTAATATTTTGTGGCAAAAATGCAGAAATTTCCCTTATTTTGAGGTAAAAACGCTGAAATTCCCCTTATTTGGGAGCAAAAAGACAGAAATTTCCTTTATTTCGGGCAATTTGCAGAAATATCACTTATTTCAGGGTAATAAGTCAAAAATTTTCTTTATTTTGGGGCAAAAAAAACAGAAATTCCCTTTGTTTAGAAGGAAAAAGACAGAAATTCCACTTATTTAGAGGCAAAAATGCAAAAGTTCCCCTTATTTTGGAGCAAAAATGAAGAAATTTCCCTTTTTTATGGCATAAAGGTAGGCATTCTTCTTATTTTCATACAAAAAAGCAGGAAATTCCCCATTTTTTGGGGCAAAAGGCAGAAATTCCCCTTATTTAGGGCAAAATTGCAGAAATTTCCCTAATTGTGGGGCAAAAAACAGAAATTCCCCTTATTTTGGGACAAAGTGCAAAAATTTCCCTTATTATGGGGAAAAATTGCAGAAATTTCCCTTATTTTAGGGCAAAATTGCAGAAATTTCACTAATTGTGGGGCACAAAGGCAGAAATTCTCTTTATTTTTGGGCAAAACTCAGAAATTCCACTTATTTTGGGGTAAAATTCCAGAAATTTCTTTTATTTTAGGGCAAAATTGCAGAAATTTCACTTATTTTGGGGCAAAATTGCAGAAATTTCACTTATTTCAGGGAAAAAAGGCAGAAATTTTCCTTATTTTGGGGCAAAAAGGCAGAAATTCATAATATTTTGTGCCAAAATTCAGAAATTCCTCATATTTAGAGGTAAAAAGGCTGAAATTCCTTTATTTGTGGGCAAAAAGGCAGAAATTTCCCTTATTTTGGGGCAAAATTGCAGAAATTTCACTTATTTTAGGGTAATAAGTCAGAAATTTTCCTTATTTTGGGACAAAAAAGACAGAAATTCACTTTGATTTGGAGAAAAAGGCAGAAATTCCACTTATTTAGAGGCAAAAAAGCAGAAATTCCCCTTATTTGGAGCAAAATTTCAGAAATTCCCCTAATTGTGGGGCAAAAAGGCAGAAATTCCTAATATGTTGGGGCAAAATAACAGAAATTCTCCTTATTTTGGGGGCAAAATTCAGAAATTCCACTTATTTTGAGACAAAATTCTAGAAATTTCACTTATTTTGGGGCAAAATTGCAGAAATTTCAATTATTTTGGGGCAAAATTGCCCAAATTTCACTTATTTCAGAAAAAAAAAGTAGAAATTTTCTTATTTGGGGCAAAAAAGCAGAAATTTGTATTATTTTGGTACAAAATTGCAGAAATTTTTCTTATTTTGGGGAAAAAATGCAGAAATTTCCCATATTTTGGGGCAAAAATGAAGAAATTCCCCTTATTTTGAGGTAAAAAGGCTGAAATTCCCCTTATTTGGGGGCAAAAAGGCAGAAATTTCACTTATTTTGTGGCAAAATTGCAGAAATTTCACTTATTTCAGGGAAAATAGGCAGAAATTTTTCTTATTTTGTTGCAAAAAGGTAGAAATTCCTAATATTTTGTGGCAAAAATGCAGAAATTCCCCTGATCTTGAGGTAAAAATGCTGAAATTCCTTTTATTTGGGGGCAAAAAGGCAGAAATTTCCCTTATTTTGGAGCAAAATTGCAGAAATTTCACTTATTTCAGCGTAATAAGTCAGAAATTTTCCTTATTTTGGGGCAAAAAACAGAAATTCCTTTTGTTTTGGGGGAAAAAGACAGAAATTCCACTTATTTAGAGGCAAAAAAGCAGAAATTCCCCTTATATTGGAGCAAAAATAAAGAAATTTTTCTTTTTTATGGCAAGAAGGTAGGCATTCTTATTATTTTCAGACAAAAAGGCAGAAATTACCCATATTTTGGGGCAAAAGGCAGAAATTCCACTTATTTAGGGCAAAATTTCAGAAATTTCCCTAATTGTGGGGCAAAAAACAGAAATTTCCCTAATTCTGGGGCAAAAAACAGAAATTTCCCTAATTGTGGGGCAAAAAACAGAAATTCCCCTTATTTTGGGGCAAAGTATCAGAAATTTCCCTTATTATGGGGAAAAATTGCAGAAATTTCTATTATTTTAGGGCAAAATTGCAGAAATTTTACTAATTGTGGGGCAAAAAGGCAGAAATTCTCTTTATTTTGGGGCAAAACTCAGAAATTCCACTTATTTTGGGGCAAAATTCCAGAAATTTCTTTTATATGTGGGCAAAATTGCAGAAATTTCACTTATTTTGGGGCAAAATTGCAGAAATTTCACTTATTTCAGTAAATAAAGGCAGAAATTTCCCATATTTTGGGGCAAAAATGAAGAAATTCCTCTTATTTTGAGGTAAAAAGGCTGAAATTCTCCTTATTTAAGAGCAAAAAGGCAGAAATTTCCCTTATTTTGGGGCAAAATTGCAGAAATTTCACTTATTTCAGGGTAATAAGTCAGAAATTTTCCTTATTTTGGGGCAAAAAAAAATTCCCTTTGTTTTGGGGGAAAAACACAGAAATTCCACTTATTTAGAGGCAAAAAAGCAGAAATTCACCTTATTTTGGAGCAAAAATGAAGAAATTTCTCTTTCTTATGGCAAAAAGGTATGCATTCTTCTTATTTTTGGGCAAAAAGGCAGAAATTCCCCGTATTTTGGAGCAAAATTGCAGAAATTCCCCTAATTGTGGGGCAAAAAGTCAGAAATTCCCTATATGTTGGGGCAGAAAGACAGAAATTCTCCTTATTTTGGGGTAAAACTAATAAATTCCACTTACTTTGGGGCAAAATTCCAGAAATTTCCCTTATTTTGGGGCAAAATTGCAGAAATTTCACTTATTTTGGGGCAAAACTGAAGAAATTTCACTTATTTCAAAAAAAAGGAGAAATTTTCTTATTTTGGGGCAAAAACGCAGAAATTCCTAATATTTTGTGGTAAAAATGCAGAAATTCCTAATATTTTGTTGCAAAAATGCAGAAATTTTCCTTATTTTGAGGTAAAATGCTGAAATTCCCGTTATTTGGGGGCAAAAATGCAGAAATTTCCCTTATTTTGGGGCAATTTGCAGAAATATCACTTATTTCAGGGTAATAAGTCAGAAATTTTCTTTACTTGGGGGCAAAAAAACCAGAAATTCCCTTTGTTTTGGGGGAAAAAGACAGAAATTCCAATTATTTAGAGGCAAAAAGGCAAAAGTTTCCCTTATATTGGAGCAAAAATGAAGAAATTTCCCTTTTTTATGGCATAAAGGTAGGCTTTCTTCTTATTTTCAGACAAAAAGGCAGAAATTCCCCATATTTTGGGGCAAAAGGCAGAAATTTCTCTTATTTAGGGCAAAATTGCAGAAATTTCCCTAATTGTGGGGCAAAAAACAGAAATTCCCCTTATTTTAGGGCAAAGTTGCAGAAATTTCCCTTATTATGAAGAAAAATTGCAGAAATTTCCCTTATTTTAGGGCAAAATCAGAAATTTCACAAATTGTAGGGCAAAAATGCAGAAATTTCCTTTATATTGGGCCAAATTGCAGAAATTTCACTTATTTCAGGGTAATAAGTCAGAAATTTTCTTTATTTTGGGGCAAAAAAGACAGAAATTCCCTTTGTTTGGGGAGAGAAAGGCAGAAATTCCACTTATTTAGAGGCAAAAAAGCAGAAATTCCCCTTATTTTGGATCAAAATTTCAGAAATTCACCTAATTGTGGGGCAAAAAGGCAGAAATTCCCTATCTGTTGGAGCAAAATAACTGAAATTCTCCTTTTTTGGGGGCAAAACTCAGAAATTCGATTTATTTTGGGGCAAAATTCTAGAAATTTCACTTATTTTGGGGCAAAATTGCAGAAATTTCAATTATTTTGGGGCAAAATTGCCCAAATTTCACTTATTTCAGAAAAAAAGCAGAAATTTTCTTATTTGGAGGCAAAAAGGCAGAAATTTGTATTATTTTGGTACAAAATTGCAGAAATTTTTCCTATTTTGGGGAAAAAAGGCAGAAATTTCCCATATTTTGGGGCAAAAATGCAGAAATTCCCCTTATTTTGAGGTAAAAAGGCTGAAATTCCCCTTATTTGGGGGCAAAAAAAAAGAAATTTCACTTATTTTGTTGCAAAATTGCAGAAATTTCACTTATTTCAGGGAAAATAGGCAGAAATTTTTCTTATTTTGGGGCAAAAAGGCAGAAATTCCTAATATTTTGTGGCAAAAATGCAGAAATTCCCCTTATTTTGAGGTAAAAAGGCTGAAATGCCCCTTATTTGGGGGCAAAAAGGCAGAAATTTCTTTTATTTTGGGGCAAAATTGCTGAAAATTCACTTATTTCACGGTAATAAGTCAGAAATTTTCCTTATTTTGGGTCAAAAAAGACAGAAATTCCCTTTGTTTTTGGGGGAAAAAGACAGAAATTCCACTTATTTAGAGGCAAAAAAGCAGAAATTCACCTTATTTTGGAGCAAAAATTAAGAAATTTCTCTTTTTTATGGCAAAAAGGTATGCATTCTTCTTATTTTCGGGCAGAAAGGCAGAAATTCCCCGTATTTTGGAGCAAAATTGCAGAAATTCCTTTCATTGTGAAGCAAAAAGGCAGAAATTCCCTATATGTTGGGGCATAAAGACATAAATTCTCTTTATTTTGGGGCAAAACTCAGAAATTCCACTTATTTTTGGGCAAAATTCCAGAAATTTCCCTTATTTTGGGGCAAAATTGCAGAAATTTCACTTATTTTGGGGCAAAATTGCAGAAATTTCACTTATTTTGGGGCAAAATTGCAGAAATTTCAATTATTTCAGGGTACTAAGTCAGAAATTTTCTTTATTTTGGGGCAAAAAACAGAAATTCCCTTTGTTTTGGGGGAAAAAGACAGAAATTCCACTTATTTAGAGGCAAAAAGCAGAAATTCCCCTTATTTTGGAGCAAAAATGAAGAAATTTCCCTTCTTTATGGCAAAAAGGTAGGCAGTCTTCTTATTTTCGGACAAAAAGGCAGAAATTCCTAATATTTTGCGGCAAAAATGCAGAAATTCCTAATATTTTGTTGCAAAAATGCAGAAATTTCTTTTATTTTGAAGTAAAAAGGCTGAAATTCCCCTTATTTGGGGGCAAAAATGCAGAAATTTCCCTTATTTTGGGGCAATTTGCAGAAATTTCACTTAATTCAGGGTAAAAAGTCAGAAATTTTTCTTATTTTGGGGCAAAAATACAGAAATTCCCTTTGTTTTGGGGGAAAAAGACAGAAATTCCACTTATTTAGAGGCAAAAAGGCAAAAGTTCCCCTTATTTTGGAGCAAAAATGAAGAAATTTCCCTTTTTTATGGCAAAAAGGTAGGCATTCTTCTTATTTTCGGACAAAAAGGCAGAAATTCCCCATATTTTGGGCAAAAGGCAGAAATTCCCCTTATTTAGGGCAAAATTGCAGAAATTTCCCTAATTGTGGATCAAAAAACAGAAATTTCCCTAATTGTGGGGCAAAAAACAGAAATTCCTCTTATTTTGGGGCAAAGTTGCAGAAATTTACCTTATTATGGGGAAAAATTGCAGAAATTTCTCTTATTTTAGGGCAAAATTGCAGAAATTTTACTAATTGTGGGGCAAAAAGTCAGAAATTCTCTTTATTTTGGGGCCAAACTCAGAAATTCCACTTATTTTGGGGCAAAATTCCAGAAATTTCTTTTATTTTGGGGCAAAATTGCAGAAATTTCACTTATTTTCGGGCAAAATTGCAGAAATTTCACTTATTTCAGGGAAAAAAGGCAGAAATTTTCCTTATTTTGAAAAAAAAAGGCAGAAATTCATATTTTGTGCCAAAATTCAGAAATTCCTTTTTTTTTGAGGTAAAAAGCTGAAATTCCCTTTATTTGGGGGCAAAAAGGCAGAAATTTCCCTTATTTTGGGGCAAAATTGCAGAAATTTCACTTATTTCAAGGAAATAAGTCAGAAATTTTCCTTATTTTGGGGCAAGAAAGACAGAAATTCTCTTTAATTGGGAGAAAAAGACAGAAATTCCACTTATTTAGAGGTAAAAAGGCTGAAATTCCCCTTATTTTGGAGCAAAAATGAAGAAATTTCGCATTTTTATGGCAAAAAGTTATGCATTCTTCTTATTTTCGGGCAAAAAGGCATAAATTCCCCGTATTTTGGAGCAAAATTGCAGAAATTCCCCTAATTGTGAAACAAAAAGACAGAAATTCCCTAAATGTTGGGGCATAAAGACAGAAATTCTCTTTATTTTGGGGCAATACTCAGAAATTCCACTTATTTTTGGGCAAAATTCCAGAAATTTCCCTTATTTTGGGGCAAAACTGCAGAAATTTCACTTATTTTTGGGCAAAATTGCAGAAATTTCACTTATTTCAGGGATAATAGGCAGAAATTTTTCTTCTTTTGGGGCAAAAAGTCAGAAATTCCTAATATTTTGTGGCAAAAATGCAGAAATTCCCCTTATTTTGAGGTAAAAAGGCTGAAATTCCCATTATTTGGGGGCAAAAAGGCAGAAATTTCCCTTATTTTGGGGCAAAATTGCAGAAATTTCACTTATTTTAGGGCAAAATTGCAGAAATTTCACTTATTTCAGGGAAAATAGGCAGAAATTTTTCTTCTTTTGGGGCAAAAAGGCAGAAATTCCTAATATTTTGTGGCAAAAATGCAGAAATTTCCCTTATTTTGAGGTAAAAAGGCTGAAATTCCCCTTATTTGGGGGCAAAAAGGCAGAAATTTTCCTTATTTTGGAGCAAAATTGCAGAAATTTCACTTATTTCAGGGTAATAAGTCAGAAATTTTCCTTATTTTGGGGCAAAAAACAGGAATTCCCTTTGTTTTGGGGAAAAAGACAGAAATTACACTTATTTAGAGGCAAAAAAGCAGAAATTCCCTTTATTTTGGAGCAAAAATGAGGAAATTTCCCTTCTTTATGGCAAAAAGGTAGGCATTCTTCTTATTTTCGGACAAAAAGGCAGCAATTCCTAATATTTTGTGGCAAAAATGCAGAAATTCCTAATATTTTGTTGCAAAAATGCAGAAATTTCTTTTATTTTGAGGTAAATAGGCTGAAATTTCCCTTATTTAGGTTCAAAAATGGCAGAAATTTCCCTTATTTTTGGGGCAAAATTGCAGAAATTTCACTTATTTCAGGGTAATAAGTCAGAAATTTTCCTTAATTTGAAGCAAAAAAGACAGAAATTCCCTTTGTTTTGGGGGAAAAAGACAGAAATTCCACTTATTTAGAGGCAAAAAAGCAGAAATTCCCCTTATTTTGGAGCAAAAATGAAGAAATTTCCCTTTTTTATGGCAAAAAGGTAGGCATTCTTCTTATTTTCGGACAAAAAGGCAGAAATTCCCCATATTTTGGGGCAAAAGGCAGAAATTCCCCTTATTTAGGGCAATATTGCAGAAATTTCCCTAATTGTGGGGCAAAAAACAGAAATTTTCCTAATTGTGGGGCAAAAAACAGAAATTCCCCTTATTTTGGGGCAAAGTATCAGAAATTTCCCTTATTATGGGGAAAAATTGCAGAAATTTCTATTATTTTAGGGCAAAATTGCAGAAATTTTACTAATTGTGGGGCAAAAAGGCAGAAATTCTCTTTATTTTGGGGCAAAACTCAGAAATTCCACTTATTTTGGGGCAAAATTCCAGAAATTTCTTTTATATGTGGGCAAAATTGCAGAAATTTCACTTATTTTGGGGCAAAATTGCAGAAATTTCACTTATTTCAGTAAATAAAGGCAGAAATTTCCCATATTTTGGGGCAAAAATGAAGAAATTCCTCTTATTTTGAGGTAAAAAGGCTGAAATTCTCCTTATTTAAGAGCAAAAAGGCAGAAATTTCCCTTATTTTGGGGCAAAATTGCAGAAATTTCACTTATTTCAGGGTAATAAGTCAGAAATTTTCCTTATTTTGGGGCAAAAAAAAATTCCCTTTGTTTTGGGGGAAAAACACAGAAATTCCACTTATTTAGAGGCAAAAAAGCAGAAATTCACCTTATTTTGGAGCAAAAATGAAGAAATTTCTCTTTCTTATGGCAAAAAGGTATGCATTCTTCTTATTTTTGGGCAAAAAGGCAGAAATTCCCCGTATTTTGGAGCAAAATTGCAGAAATTCCCCTAATTGTGGGGCAAAAAGTCAGAAATTCCCTATATGTTGGGGCAGAAAGACAGAAATTCTCCTTATTTTGGGGTAAAACTAATAAATTCCACTTACTTTGGGGCAAAATTCCAGAAATTTCCCTTATTTTGGGGCAAAATTGCAGAAATTTCACTTATTTTGGGGCAAAACTGAAGAAATTTCACTTATTTCAAAAAAAAGGAGAAATTTTCTTATTTTGGGGCAAAAACGCAGAAATTCCTAATATTTTGTGGTAAAAATGCAGAAATTCCTAATATTTTGTTGCAAAAATGCAGAAATTTTCCTTATTTTGAGGTAAAATGCTGAAATTCCCGTTATTTGGGGGCAAAAATGCAGAAATTTCCCTTATTTTGGGGCAATTTGCAGAAATATCACTTATTTCAGGGTAATAAGTCAGAAATTTTCTTTACTTGGGGGCAAAAAAACCAGAAATTCCCTTTGTTTTGGGGGAAAAAGACAGAAATTCCAATTATTTAGAGGCAAAAAGGCAAAAGTTTCCCTTATATTGGAGCAAAAATGAAGAAATTTCCCTTTTTTATGGCATAAAGGTAGGCTTTCTTCTTATTTTCAGACAAAAAGGCAGAAATTCCCCATATTTTGGGGCAAAAGGCAGAAATTTCTCTTATTTAGGGCAAAATTGCAGAAATTTCCCTAATTGTGGGGCAAAAAACAGAAATTCCCCTTATTTTAGGGCAAAGTTGCAGAAATTTCCCTTATTATGAAGAAAAATTGCAGAAATTTCCCTTATTTTAGGGCAAAATCAGAAATTTCACAAATTGTAGGGCAAAAATGCAGAAATTTCCTTTATATTGGGCCAAATTGCAGAAATTTCACTTATTTCAGGGTAATAAGTCAGAAATTTTCTTTATTTTGGGGCAAAAAAGACAGAAATTCCCTTTGTTTGGGGAGAGAAAGGCAGAAATTCCACTTATTTAGAGGCAAAAAAGCAGAAATTCCCCTTATTTTGGATCAAAATTTCAGAAATTCACCTAATTGTGGGGCAAAAAGGCAGAAATTCCCTATCTGTTGGAGCAAAATAACTGAAATTCTCCTTTTTTGGGGGCAAAACTCAGAAATTCGATTTATTTTGGGGCAAAATTCTAGAAATTTCACTTATTTTGGGGCAAAATTGCAGAAATTTCAATTATTTTGGGGCAAAATTGCCCAAATTTCACTTATTTCAGAAAAAAAGCAGAAATTTTCTTATTTGGAGGCAAAAAGGCAGAAATTTGTATTATTTTGGTACAAAATTGCAGAAATTTTTCCTATTTTGGGGAAAAAAGGCAGAAATTTCCCATATTTTGGGGCAAAAATGCAGAAATTCCCCTTATTTTGAGGTAAAAAGGCTGAAATTCCCCTTATTTGGGGGCAAAAAAAAAGAAATTTCACTTATTTTGTTGCAAAATTGCAGAAATTTCACTTATTTCAGGGAAAATAGGCAGAAATTTTTCTTATTTTGGGGCAAAAAGGCAGAAATTCCTAATATTTTGTGGCAAAAATGCAGAAATTCCCCTTATTTTGAGGTAAAAAGGCTGAAATGCCCCTTATTTGGGGGCAAAAAGGCAGAAATTTCTTTTATTTTGGGGCAAAATTGCTGAAAATTCACTTATTTCACGGTAATAAGTCAGAAATTTTCCTTATTTTGGGTCAAAAAAGACAGAAATTCCCTTTGTTTTTGGGGGAAAAAGACAGAAATTCCACTTATTTAGAGGCAAAAAAGCAGAAATTCACCTTATTTTGGAGCAAAAATTAAGAAATTTCTCTTTTTTATGGCAAAAAGGTATGCATTCTTCTTATTTTCGGGCAGAAAGGCAGAAATTCCCCGTATTTTGGAGCAAAATTGCAGAAATTCCTTTCATTGTGAAGCAAAAAGGCAGAAATTCCCTATATGTTGGGGCATAAAGACATAAATTCTCTTTATTTTGGGGCAAAACTCAGAAATTCCACTTATTTTTGGGCAAAATTCCAGAAATTTCCCTTATTTTGGGGCAAAATTGCAGAAATTTCACTTATTTTGGGGCAAAATTGCAGAAATTTCACTTATTTTGGGGCAAAATTGCAGAAATTTCAATTATTTCAGGGTACTAAGTCAGAAATTTTCTTTATTTTGGGGCAAAAAACAGAAATTCCCTTTGTTTTGGGGGAAAAAGACAGAAATTCCACTTATTTAGAGGCAAAAAGCAGAAATTCCCCTTATTTTGGAGCAAAAATGAAGAAATTTCCCTTCTTTATGGCAAAAAGGTAGGCAGTCTTCTTATTTTCGGACAAAAAGGCAGAAATTCCTAATATTTTGCGGCAAAAATGCAGAAATTCCTAATATTTTGTTGCAAAAATGCAGAAATTTCTTTTATTTTGAAGTAAAAAGGCTGAAATTCCCCTTATTTGGGGGCAAAAATGCAGAAATTTCCCTTATTTTGGGGCAATTTGCAGAAATTTCACTTAATTCAGGGTAAAAAGTCAGAAATTTTTCTTATTTTGGGGCAAAAATACAGAAATTCCCTTTGTTTTGGGGGAAAAAGACAGAAATTCCACTTATTTAGAGGCAAAAAGGCAAAAGTTCCCCTTATTTTGGAGCAAAAATGAAGAAATTTCCCTTTTTTATGGCAAAAAGGTAGGCATTCTTCTTATTTTCGGACAAAAAGGCAGAAATTCCCCATATTTTGGGCAAAAGGCAGAAATTCCCCTTATTTAGGGCAAAATTGCAGAAATTTCCCTAATTGTGGATCAAAAAACAGAAATTTCCCTAATTGTGGGGCAAAAAACAGAAATTCCTCTTATTTTGGGGCAAAGTTGCAGAAATTTACCTTATTATGGGGAAAAATTGCAGAAATTTCTCTTATTTTAGGGCAAAATTGCAGAAATTTTACTAATTGTGGGGCAAAAAGTCAGAAATTCTCTTTATTTTGGGGCCAAACTCAGAAATTCCACTTATTTTGGGGCAAAATTCCAGAAATTTCTTTTATTTTGGGGCAAAATTGCAGAAATTTCACTTATTTTCGGGCAAAATTGCAGAAATTTCACTTATTTCAGGGAAAAAAGGCAGAAATTTTCCTTATTTTGAAAAAAAAAGGCAGAAATTCATATTTTGTGCCAAAATTCAGAAATTCCTTTTTTTTTGAGGTAAAAAGCTGAAATTCCCTTTATTTGGGGGCAAAAAGGCAGAAATTTCCCTTATTTTGGGGCAAAATTGCAGAAATTTCACTTATTTCAAGGAAATAAGTCAGAAATTTTCCTTATTTTGGGGCAAGAAAGACAGAAATTCTCTTTAATTGGGAGAAAAAGACAGAAATTCCACTTATTTAGAGGTAAAAAGGCTGAAATTCCCCTTATTTTGGAGCAAAAATGAAGAAATTTCGCATTTTTATGGCAAAAAGTTATGCATTCTTCTTATTTTCGGGCAAAAAGGCATAAATTCCCCGTATTTTGGAGCAAAATTGCAGAAATTCCCCTAATTGTGAAACAAAAAGACAGAAATTCCCTAAATGTTGGGGCATAAAGACAGAAATTCTCTTTATTTTGGGGCAATACTCAGAAATTCCACTTATTTTTGGGCAAAATTCCAGAAATTTCCCTTATTTTGGGGCAAAACTGCAGAAATTTCACTTATTTTTGGGCAAAATTGCAGAAATTTCACTTATTTCAGGGATAATAGGCAGAAATTTTTCTTCTTTTGGGGCAAAAAGTCAGAAATTCCTAATATTTTGTGGCAAAAATGCAGAAATTCCCCTTATTTTGAGGTAAAAAGGCTGAAATTCCCATTATTTGGGGGCAAAAAGGCAGAAATTTCCCTTATTTTGGGGCAAAATTGCAGAAATTTCACTTATTTTAGGGCAAAATTGCAGAAATTTCACTTATTTCAGGGAAAATAGGCAGAAATTTTTCTTCTTTTGGGGCAAAAAGGCAGAAATTCCTAATATTTTGTGGCAAAAATGCAGAAATTTCCCTTATTTTGAGGTAAAAAGGCTGAAATTCCCCTTATTTGGGGGCAAAAAGGCAGAAATTTTCCTTATTTTGGAGCAAAATTGCAGAAATTTCACTTATTTCAGGGTAATAAGTCAGAAATTTTCCTTATTTTGGGGCAAAAAACAGGAATTCCCTTTGTTTTGGGGAAAAAGACAGAAATTACACTTATTTAGAGGCAAAAAAGCAGAAATTCCCTTTATTTTGGAGCAAAAATGAGGAAATTTCCCTTCTTTATGGCAAAAAGGTAGGCATTCTTCTTATTTTCGGACAAAAAGGCAGCAATTCCTAATATTTTGTGGCAAAAATGCAGAAATTCCTAATATTTTGTTGCAAAAATGCAGAAATTTCTTTTATTTTGAGGTAAATAGGCTGAAATTTCCCTTATTTAGGTTCAAAAATGGCAGAAATTTCCCTTATTTTTGGGGCAAAATTGCAGAAATTTCACTTATTTCAGGGTAATAAGTCAGAAATTTTCCTTAATTTGAAGCAAAAAAGACAGAAATTCCCTTTGTTTTGGGGGAAAAAGACAGAAATTCCACTTATTTAGAGGCAAAAAAGCAGAAATTCCCCTTATTTTGGAGCAAAAATGAAGAAATTTCCCTTTTTTATGGCAAAAAGGTAGGCATTCTTCTTATTTTCGGACAAAAAGGCAGAAATTCCCCATATTTTGGGGCAAAAGGCAGAAATTCCCCTTATTTAGGGCAATATTGCAGAAATTTCCCTAATTGTGGGGCAAAAAACAGAAATTTTCCTAATTGTGGGGCAAAAAACAGAAATTCCCCTTATTTTGGGGCAAAGTTGCAGAAATTTCTCTTATTATGGAGAAAAATTGCAGAAATTTCTTATTTTAGGGCAAAATTGCAGAAATTTTAATAAATGTGGAGCAAAAAGGCAGAAATTCTCTTTATTTTGGGGCAAAAATGAGAAATTTCACTTATTTTGGGGCAAAATTCCAGAAATTTCTTATATTTTGGGGCAAAATTGCAGAAATTTCACTTATTTCAGGGAAAAAAGGCAGAAATTTTCCTTATTTTGGGGCAAAAAGAAAGAAATTCATAATATTTTGTGCCAAAATTCAGAAATTCCCCATATTTTGAGGTAAAAAGGCTGAAATTCCCTTTATTTGGGGGCAAAAAGGCAGAAATTTCCTTTATTTTGGGGCAAAATTGCAGAAATTTCACTTATTTCAGGGTAATAAGTCAGAAATTTTCCTTATTTTGGGGCAAAAAAGACAGAAATTCCCTTTGTTTTAGGAGAAAAAGGCAGAAATTCCACTTATTTAGATGCAAAAGTAGAAATTCCCCTTATTTTGGAGCAAAATTTCAGAAATTCCCCTAATTGTGGGGCAAAAAGGCAGAAATTCCCTATATGTTGGGACAAAATAACAGAAATTCTCCTTATTTTGGGGGCAAAACTCAGAAATTCCACTTATTTTGGGTCAAAATTCCAGAAATTTCACTTATTTTGGGGCAAAATTGCAGAAATTTCAATTATTTTGGGGCAAAATTGCAGAAATTTCACTTATTTCAGAACAAAAGCAGAAATTTTCTTATTTGCGTGCAAAAAGGCAGAAATTTGTATTATTTTGGTACAAAATTGCACAAATTTTTCTTATTTTGAGGAATAAAGGCAGAAATTTCCCATATTTTGGGGCAAAAATGCAGAAATTCCCCTTATTTTGAGGTAAAAATGCTGAAATTCCCCTTATTTGGGGGCAAAAAGCAAGAAATTTCACTTATTTTGGGGCAAAATTGCAGAAATTTCACTCATTTCAGGGAAAAAAGGCAGAAATTTGACTTATTTTAGGGCAAAAAGGCAGAAATTCCTAATATTTTGTTGCAAAAATGCAGAAATTTCCCTTATTTTGAGGTAAAAAGGCTGAAATTCCCCTTATTTGGGAGCAAAAAGGCAGAAATTTTTTTTATTTTGGAGCAAAATTGCAGAAATTTCACTTATTTCAGGGTAATAAGTCAGAAATTTTCCTTATTTTGGGGCAAAAAACAGGAATTCCCTTTGTTTTGGGGGAAAAAGACAGAAATTACACTTATTTAGAGGCAAAAAAGCAGAAATTCCACTTATTTTGGAGCAAAAATGAAGAAATTTCCCTTCTTTACGGCAAAAAGTTAGGCATTCTTCTTATTTTCGGACAAAAAGGCAGAAATTCCTAATATTTTGTGGCAAAAATGAAGAAATTCCTAATATTTTGTGGCAAAAATGCAGAAATTTCTTTTATTTTGAGGTAAAAAGGCTGAAATTCCCCTTATTTGGGGGCAAAAATGCAGAAATTTCCCTTATTTTGGGGCAATTTGCAGAAATTTCCCTAATTGTGGGGCAAAAAACAGATATTCCCCTTATTTTGGGGCAAAGTTGCAGAAATTTCCCTTATTATGGGGAAAAATTGCAGAAATTTCCCTTATTTTAGCGCAAAATTGCAGAAATTTTAATAATTGTAGGGCAAAAAGGCAGAAATTCCCTTTATTTTGGGGCAAAACTGAGAAATTCCACTTATTTTGGGGCAAAATTCCAGAAATTTCTTATATTTTGGGGCAAAATTGCAGAAATTTCACTTATTTCAGGGAAAAAAGGCAGAAATTTTCATTATTTTGGGGCAAAAAGAAAGAAATTCATAATATTTTGTGCCAAAATTCAGAAATTCCCCATATTTTGAGGTAAAAAGGCTGAAATTCCCTTTATTTGGGGGCAAAAAGGCAGAAATTTCCTTTATTTTGGGGCAAAATTGCAGAAATTTCACTTATTTCAGGGTAATAAGTCAGAAATTTTCCTTATTTTGGGGCAAAAAAGACAGAAATTCCCTTTGTTTTGGGAGAAAAAGGCAGAAATTCCACTTATTTAGAGGCAAAAGTAGAAATTCCCCTTATTTTGGAGCAAAATTTCAGAAATTCCCCTAATTGTGGGGCAAAAAGGCAGAAATTCCCTATATGTTGGGACAAAATAACAGAAATTCTCCTTATTTTGGGGGCAAAACTCAGAAATTCCACTTATTTTGGGTCAAAATTCCAGAAATTTCACTTATTTTGGGGCAAAATTGCAGAAATTTCAATTATTTTGGGGCAAAATTGCAGAAATTTCACTTATTTCAGAAAAAAAGCAGAAATTTTCTTATTTGCGTGCAAAAAGGCAGAAATTTGTATTATTTTGGTACAAAATTGCACAAATTTTTCTTATTTTGAGGAAAAAAGGCAGAAATTTCCCATATTTTGGGGCAAAAATGCAGAAATTCCCCTTATTTTGAGGTAAAAATGCTGAAATTCCCCTTATTTGGGGGCAAAAAGCAAGAAATTTCACTTATTTTGGGGCAAAATTGCAGAAATTTCAATCATTTCAGGGAAAAAAGGCAGAAATTTGACTTATTTTAGGGCAAAAAGGCAGAAATTCCTAATATTTTGTGGCAAAAATGCAGAAATTCCTAATATTTTGTGGCAAAAATGCAGAAATTTCTTTTATTTTGAGGTTAAAAGGCTGAAATTCCCCTTATTTGGGGGCAAAAATGCAGAAATTTCCCTTATTTTGGGGCAATTTGCAGAAATTTCACTTATTTCAGGGTAATAAGTCAGAAATTTTTCCTATTTTGGGCCAAAAAAACAGAAATTCCCTTTGTTTTGGGGGAAAAAGACAGAAATTCCACTTATTTAGAGGCAAAAAAGCAGAAATTCCCCTTATTCTGGAGCAAAAATTAAGAAATTTCCCTTTTTTATGGCAAAAAGTTAGGCATTCTTCTTATTTTCGGACAAAAAGGCAGAAATTCCACATATTTTGGGGCAAAAGGCAGAAATTCCCCTTATTTAGGGCAAAATTGCAGAAATTTCCCTAATTGTGGGGCAAAAAACAGATATTTCCCTAATTGTGGGGCAAAAAAACAGATATTCCCCTTATTTTGGGGCAAAGTTGCAGAAATTTCCCTTATTATGGGGAAAAATTGCAGAAATTTCCCTTATTTTAGCGCAAAATTGCAGAAATTTTAGTAATTGTAGGGCAAGAAGGCAGAAATTCTCTTTATTTTGGGGCAAAACTGAGAAATTCCACTTATTTTGGGGCAAAATTCCAGAAATTTCTTTTATTTTGGGGCAAAATTGCAGAAATTTCACTTATTTTAGGGAAAAAAGGCAGAAATTCCCCTTATTTAGGGCAAAATTGCAGAAATTTCTCTAATTGTGGGGCAAAAAACAGATATTTCCCTAATTGTGGGGCAAAAAACAGATATTCCCCTTATTTTGGGGCAAAGTTGCAGAAATTTCCCTTATTATGGGGAAAAATTGCAGAAATTTCCCTTATTTTAGCGCAAAATTGCAGAAATTTTAATAATTGTAGGGCAAGAAGGCAGAAATTCTCTTTATTTTGGGGCAAAACTGAGAAATTCCACTTATTTTGGGGCAAAATTCCAGAAATTTCTTTTATTTTGGGGCAAAATTGCAGAAATTTCACTTATTTTAGGGAAAAAAGGCAGAAATTTTCCTTATTTTGGGACAAAAAGGCAGAAATTCATAATATTTTGTGCCAAAATTCAGAAATTCCCCTTTTTTTGAGTTAAAAAGGCTGAAATTCCCTTTATTTGGGGGCAAAAAAGCAGAAATTTCCCTAATTTTGGGGCAAAATTGCAGAAATTTCACTTATTTCAGGGTAATAAGTCAGAAATTTTCCTTATTTTGGGGCAAAAAAGACAGAAATTCCCTTTGTTTGGGGAGAGAAAGGCAGAAATTCCACTTATTTAGAGGCAAAAATGCAGAAATTCCCCTTATTTTGGATCAAAATTTCAGAAATTCACCTAATTGTGGGGCAAAAAGGCAGAAATTCCCTATCTGTTGGAGCAAAATAACAGAAATTCTCCTTTTTTGGGGGCAAAACTCAGAAATTCCATTTATTTTGGGGCAAAATTCCAGAAATTTCACTTATTTTGGGGCAAAATTGCAGAAATTTCACTTATTTTGGGGCAAAATTGCCCAAATTTCTCTTATTTCAGAAAAAAAGCAGAAATTTTCTTATTTGGAGGCAAAAAGGCAGAAATTTGTATTATTTTGGTACAAAATTGCAGAAATTTTTCCTATTTTGGGGAAAAAAGGCAGAAATTTCCCAAATTTTGGGGCAAAAATGCAGAAATTCCCCTTATTTTGAGGTAAAAGGCTGAAATTCCCCTTATTTAGGGGCAAAAAAAGAAATTTCACTTATTTTGTTGCAAAATTGCAGAAATTTCACTTATTTCAGGGAAAATAGGCAGAAATTTTTCTTATTTTGGGGCAAAAAGGCAGAAATTCCTAATATTTTCTGGCAAAAATGCAGAAATTCCCCTTATTTTGAGGTAAAAAGGCTGAAATTCCCCTTATTTAGGGGCAAAAAGGCAGAAATTTCTTTTATTTTGGGGCAAAATTGCTGAAAATTCACTTATTTCACGGTAATAAGTCAGTAATTTTCCTTATTTTGGGTCAAAAAAGACAGAAATTCCCTTTGTTTTTGGGGGAAAAAGACAGAAATTCCACTTATTTAGAGGCAAAAAAGCAGAAATTCACCTTATTTTGGAGCAAAAATTAAGAAATTTCTCTTTTTTATGGCAAAAAGGTATGCATTCTTCTTATTTTCGGGCAGAAAGGCAGAAATTCCCCGTATTTTGGAGCAAAATTGCAAAAATTCCTTTCATTGTGAAGTAAAAAGGCAGAAATTCCCTATATGTTGGGGCATAAAGACAGAAATTCTCTTTATTTTGGGGCAAAACTCAGAAATTCCACTTATTTTTGGGCAAAATTCCAGAAATTTCCCTTATTTTGGGGCAAAATTGCAGAAATTTCACTTATTTTGGGGCAAAATTGCAGAAATTTCACTTATTTCAGGGAAAATAGGAAGAAATTTTTCTTATTTTGGGGCAAAAAGGCAGAAATTCCTAATATTTTGTGGCAAAAATGCAGAAATTTCACTAATTTTGAGGTAAAAAGGCTAAAATTCCCCTTATTTGGGGGCAAAAAGGCAGAAATTTCCCTTATTTTGGAGCAAAATTGCAGAAATTTCAATTATTTCAGGGTACTAAGTCAGAAATTTTCTTTATTTTGGGGCAAAAAACAGAAATTCCCTTTGTTTTGGGGGAAAAAGACATAAATTCCACTTATTTAGAGGCAAAAAAGCAGAAATTCCCCTTATTTTGGAGCAAAAATGAAGAAATTTCCCTTCTTTATGGCAAAAAGGTAGGCAGTCTTCTTATTTTCGGACAAAAAGGCAGAAATTCCTAATATTTTGTTGCAAAAATGCAGAAATTCCTAATATTTTGTTGCAAAAATGCAGAAATTTCTTTTATTTTGAAGTAAAAAGGCTGAAATTCCCCTTATTTGGGGGCAAAAATGCAGAAATTTTCCTTATTTTGGGGCAATTTGCAGAAATTTCACTTAATTCAGGGTAAAAAGTCAGAAATTTTCCTTATTTTTGGGCAAAAAAGACAGAAATTCCCTTTGTTTTGGGGGAAAAAGACAGAAATTCCACTTATTTAGAGGAAAAAAAGCAGAAATTCCCCTTATTATGGAGCAAAAATGAAGAAATTTCCCTTTTTTATGGCAAAAAGGTATGCATTCTTCTTATTTTCGGACAAAAAGGCAGAAATTTCCCATATTTTGGGGCAAAACGCAGAAATTCCTTTTAATTAGGGCAAAATTGCAGAAATTTCCCTAATTGTGGGGCAAAAAACAGAAATTTTCCTAATTGTGGGGCAAAAAACAGAAATTCCCCTTATTTTGGGGCAAAATTGCAGAAATTTCACTTATTTCAGAACAAAAGCAGAAATTTTCTTATTTGCGTGCAAAAAGGCAGAAATTTGTATTATTTGGTACAAAATTGCACAAATTTTTCTTATTTTGAGGAAAAAAGGCAGAAATTTCCCATATTTTGGGGCAAAAATGCAGAAATTCCCCTTATTTTGAGGTAAAAATGCTGAAATTCCCCTTATTTGGGGGCAAAAAGCAAGAAATTTCACTTATTTTGTGGCAAAATTGCAGAAATTTCACTCATTTCAGGGAAAAAAGGCAGAAATTTGACTTATTTTAGGGCAAAAAGGCAGAAATTCTTAATATTTTGTGGCAAAAATGCAGAAATTTCCCTTATTTTGAGGTAAAAAGGCTGAAATTCCCCTTATTTGTGGGCAAAAAGGCAGAAATTTTCCTTATTTTGGAGCAAAATTGCAGAAATTTCACTTATTTCAGGGTAATAAGTCAGAAATTTTCCTTCTTTTGGGGCAAAAAACAGGAATTCCCTTTGTTTTGGGGGAAAAAGACAGAAATTACACTTATTTAGAGGCAAAAAAGCAGAAATTCCACTTATTTTGGGGCAAAATTGCAGAAATTTCACTCATTTCAGGGAAAAAAGGCAGAAATTTGACTTATTTTAGGGCAAAAAGGCAGAAATTCCTAATATTTTGTGGCAAAAATGCAGAAATTCCTAATATTTTGTGGCAAAAATGCAGAAATTTCTTTTATTTTGAGGTAAAAAGGCTGAAATTCCCCTTATTTGGGGGCAAAAATGCAGAAATTTCCCTTATTTTGGGGCAATTTGCAGAAATTTCACTTATTTCAGGGTAATAAGTCAGAAATTTTTCCTATTTTGGGGCAAAAAAACAGAAATTCCCTTTGTTTTGGGGGAAAAAGACAGAAATTCCACTTATTTAGAGGCAAAAAAGCAGAAATTCCCCTTATTCTGGAGCAAAAATGAAGAAATTTCCCTTTTTTATGGCAAAAAGGTAGGCATTCTTCTTATTTTCGGACAAAAAGGCAGAAATTCCACATATTTTGGGGCAAAAGGCAGAAATTCCCCTTATTTAGGGCAAAATTGCAGAAATTTCCCTAATTGTGGGGCAAAAAACAGAAATTTCCCTAATTGTGGGGCAAAAAACAGATATTCCCCTTATTTTGGGGCAAAGTTGCAGAAATTTCCCTTATTATGGGGAAAAATTTCAGAAATTTCCCTTATTTTAGCGCAAAATTGCAGAAATTTTAATAATTGCAGGGCAAGAAGGCAGAAATTCTCTTTATTTTGGGGCAAAACTGAGAAATTCCACTATTTTGGGGCAAAATTCCAGAAATTTCTTTTATTTTGGGGCAAAATTGCAGAAATTTCACTTATTTTGGGGAAAAATTGCAGAAATTTCACTTAGTTCAGGAAAAAAATGCAGAAATTTTCCTTATTTTGGGACAAAAAGGCAGAAATTCATAATATTTTGTGCCATAATTCAGAAATTCCCCTTTTTTTGAGTTAAAAAGGCTGAAATTCCCTTTATTTGGGGGCAAAAAAGCAGAAATTTCCCTAATTTTGGGGCAAAATTGCAGAAATTTCACTTATTTCAGGGTATTAAGTCAGAAATTTTCCTTATTTTGGGGCAAAAAAGACAGAAATTCCCTTTGTTTGGGGAGAGAAAGGCAGAAATTCCACTTATTTAGAGGCAAAAAAGCAGAAATTCCCCTTATTTTGGATCAAAATTTCAGAAATTCACCTAATTGTGGGGCAAAAAATCAGAAATTCCCTATCTGTTGGAGCAAAATAACAGAAATTCTCCTTTTTTGGGGGCAAAACTCAGAAATTCCATTTATTTTGGGGCAAAATTCCAGAAATTTCACTTATTTTGGGGCAAAATTGCAGAAATTTCAATTATTTTGGGGCAAAATTGCCCAAATTTCACTTATTTCAGAAAAAAAGCAGAAATTTTCTTATTTGGAGGCAAAAAGGCAGAAATTTGTATTATTTTGGTACAAAATTGCAGAAATTTTTCCTATTTTGGGGAAAAAAGGCAGAAATTTCCCATATTTTGGGGCAAAAATGCAGAAATTCCCCTTATTTTGAGGTAAAAAGGCTGAAATTCCCCTTATTTAGGGGCAAAAAAAAAGAAATTTCACTTATTTTGTTGCAAAATTGCAGAAATTTCACTTATTTCAGGGAAAATAGGCAGAAATTTTTCTTATATTGGGGCAAAAAGCAGAAATTCCTAATATTTTTTGGCAAAAATGCAGAAATTCCCCTTATTTTGAGGTAAAAAGGCTGAAATTCCCCTTATTTGGGGCAAAAAGGCAGAAATTTCTTTTATTTTGGGGCAAAATTGCTGAAAATTCACTTATTTCACGGTAATAAGTCAGAAATTTTCCTTATTTTGGGTCAAAAAAGACAGAAATTCCCTTTGTTTTTGGGGGGAAAAGACAGAAATTCCACTTATTTAGAGGCAAAAAAGCAGAAATTCACCTTATTTTGGAGCAAAAATTAAGAAATTTCTCTTTTTTATGGCAAAAAGGTATGCATTCTTCTTATTTTCGGGCAGAAAGGCAGAAATTCCCCGTATTTTGGAGCAAAATTGCAGAAATTCCTTTCATTGTGAAGCAAAAAGGCAGAAATTCCCTATATGTTGGGGCATAAAGACAGAAATTCTCTTTATTTTGGGGCAAAACTCAGAAATTCCACTTATTTAGAGGCAAAAGTAGAAATTCCCCTTATTTTGGAGCAAAATTTCAGAAATTCCCCTAATTGTGGGGCAAAAAGGCAGAAATTCCCTATATGTTGGGACAAAATAACAGAAATTCTCCTTATTTTGGGGGCAAAACTCAGAAATTCCACTTATTTTGGGTCAAAATTCCAGAAATTTCACTTATTTTGGGGCAAAATTGCAGAAATTTCAATTATTTTGGGGCAAAATTGCAGAAATTTCACTTATTTCAGAACAAAAGCAGAAATTTTCTTATTTGCGTGCAAAAAGGCAGAAATTTGTATTATTTTGGTACAAAATTGCACAAATTTTTCTTATTTTGAGGAAAAAAGGCAGAAATTTCCCATATTTTGGGGCAAAAATGCAGAAATTCCCCTTATTTTGAGGTAAAAATGCTGAAATTCTCCTTATTTGGGGGCAAAAAGCAAGAAATTTCACTTATTTTGGGGCAAAATTGCAGAAATTTCACTCATTTCAGGGAAAAAAGGCAGAAATTTGACTTATTTTAGGGCAAAAAGGCAGAAATTCCTAATATTTTGTGGCAAAAATGCAGAAATTCCTAATATTTTGTGGCAAAAATGCAGAAATTTCTTTTATTTTGAGGTAAAAAGGCTGAAATTCCCCTTATTTGGGGGCAAAAATGCAGAAATTTCCCTTATTTTGGGGCAATTTGCAGAAATTTCACTTATTTCAGGGTAATAAGTCAGAAATTTTTCCTATTTTGGGGCAAAAAAACAGAAATTCCCTTTGTTTTGGGGGAAAAAGACAGAAATTCCACTTATTTAGAGGCAAAAAAGCAGAAATTCCCCTTATTCTGGAGCAAAAATGAAGAAATTTCCCTTTTTTATGGCAAAAAGGTAGGCATTCTTCTTATTTTCGGACAAAAAGGCAGAAATTCCACATATTTTGGGGCAAAAGGCAGAAATTCCCCTTATTTAGGGCAAAATTGCAGAAATTTCCCTAATTGTGGGGCAAAAAACAGAAATTTCCCTAATTGTGGGGCAAAAAACAGATATTCCCCTTATTTTGGGGCAAAGTTGCAGAAATTTCCCTTATTATGGGGAAAAATTTCAGAAATTTCCCTTATTTTAGCGCAAAATTGCAGAAATTTTAATAATTGCAGGGCAAGAAGGCAGAAATTCTCTTTATTTTGGGGCAAAACTGAGAAATTCCACTATTTTGGGGCAAAATTCCAGAAATTTCTTTTATTTTGGGGCAAAATTGCAGAAATTTCACTTATTTTGGGGAAAAATTGCAGAAATTTCACTTAGTTCAGGAAAAAAATGCAGAAATTTTCCTTATTTTGGGACAAAAAGGCAGAAATTCATAATATTTTGTGCCATAATTCAGAAATTCCCCTTTTTTGAGTTAAAAAGGCTGAAATTCCCTTTATTTGGGGGCAAAAAAGCAGAAATTTCCCTAATTTTGGGGCAAAATTGCAGAAATTTCACTTATTTCAGGGTAATAAGTCAGAAATTTTCCTTATTTTGGGGCAAAAAAGACAGAAATTCCCTTTGTTTGGGGAGAGAAAGGCAGAAATTCCACTTATTTAGAGGCAAAAAAGCAGAAATTCCCCTTATTTTGGATCAAAATTTCAGAAATTCACCTAATTGTGGGGCAAAAAAGCAGAAATTCCCTATCTGTTGGAGCAAAATAACAGAAATTCTCCTTTTTTGGGGGCAAAACTCAGAAATTCCATTTATTTTGGGGCAAAATTCCAGAAATTTCACTTATTTTGGGGCAAAATTGCAGAAATTTCAATTATTTTGGGGCAAAATTGCCCAAATTTCACTTATTTCAGAAAAAAAGCAGAAATTTTCTTATTTGGAGGCAAAAAGGCAGAAATTTGTATTATTTTGGTACAAAATTGCAGAAATTTTTCCTATTTTGGGGAAAAAAGGCAGAAATTTCCCATATTTTGGGGCAAAAATGCAGAAATTCCCCTTATTTTGAGGTAAAAAGGCTGAAATTCCCCATATTTAGGGGCAAAAAAAAAGAAATTTCACTTATTTTGTTGCAAAATTGCAGAAATTTCACTTATTTCAGGGAAAATAGGCAGAAATTTTTCTTATTTTGGGGCAAAAAGCAGAAATTCCTAATATTTTTTGGCAAAAATGCAGAAATTCCCCTTATTTTGAGGTAAAAAGGCTGAAATTCCCCTTATTTGGGGCAAAAAGGCAGAAATTTCTTTTATTTTGGGGCAAAATTGCTGAAAATTCACTTATTTCACGGTAATAAGTCAGAAATTTTCCTTATTTTGGGTCAAAAAAGACAGAAATTCCCTTTGTTTTTGGGGGAAAAAGACAGAAATTCCACTTATTTAGAGGCAAAAAAGCAGAAATTCACCTTATTTTGGAGCAAAAATTAAGAAATTTCTCTTTTTTATGGCAAAAAGGTATGCATTCTTCTTATTTTCGGGCAGAAAGGCAGAAATTCCCCGTATTTTGGAGAAAAATTGCAGAAATTCCTTTCATTGTGAAGCAAAAAGGCAGAAATTCCCTATATGTTGGGGCATAAAGACAGAAATTCTCTTTATTTTGGGGCAAAACTCAGAAATTCCACTTATTTAGAGGCAAAAGTAGAAATTCCCCTTATTTTGGAGCAAAATTTCAGAAATTCCCCTAATTGTGGGGCAAAAAGGCAGAATTTCCCTATATGTTGGGACAAAATAACAGAAATTCTCCTTATTTTGGGGGCAAAACTCAGAAATTCCACTTATTTTGGGTCAAAATTCCAGAAATTTCACTTATTTTGGGGCAAAATTGCAGAAATTTCAATTATTTTGGGGCAAAATTGCAGAAATTTCACTTATTTCAGAACAAAAGCAGAAATTTTCTTATTTGCGTGCAAAAAGGCAGAAATTTGTATTATTTTGGTACAAAATTGCACAAATTTTTCTTATTTTGAGGAAAAAAGGCAGAAATTTCCCATATTTTGGGGCAAAAATGCAGAAATTCCCCTTATTTTGAGGTAAAAATGCTGAAATTCTCCTTATTTGGGGGCAAAAAGCAAGAAATTTCACTTATTTTGGGGCAAAATTGCAGAAATTTCACTCATTTCAGGGAAAAAAGGCAGAAATTTGACTTATTTTAGGGCAAAAAGGCAGAAATTCCTAATATTTTGTGGCAAAAATGCAGAAATTCCTAATATTTTGTGGCAAAAATGCAGAAATTTCTTTTATTTTGAGGTAAAAAGGCTGAAATTCCCCTTATTTGGGGGCAAAAATGCAGAAATTTCCCTTATTTTGGGGCAATTTGCAGAAATTTCACTTATTTCAGGGTAATAAGTCAGAAATTTTTCCTATTTTGGGGCAAAAAAACAGAAATTCCCTTTGTTTTGGGGGAAAAAGACAGAAATTCCACTTATTTAGAGGCAAAAAAGCAGAAATTCCCCTTATTCTGGAGCAAAAATGAAGAAATTTCCCTTTTTTATGGCAAAAAGGTAGGCATTCTTCTTATTTTCGGACAAAAAGGCAGAAATTCCACATATTTTGGGGCAAAAGGCAGAAATTCCCCTTATTTAGGGCAAAATTGCAGAAATTTCCCTAATTGTGGGGCAAAAAACAGAAATTTCCCTAATTGTGGGGCAAAAAACAGATATTCCCCTTATTTTGGGGCAAAGTTGCAGAAATTTCCCTTATTATGGGGAAAAATTTCAGAAATTTCCCTTATTTTAGCGCAAAATTGCAGAAATTTTAATAATTGCAGGGCAAGAAGGCAGAAATTCTCTTTATTTTGGGGCAAAACTGAGAAATTCCACTATTTTGGGGCAAAATTCCAGAAATTTCTTTTATTTTGGGGCAAAATTGCAGAAATTTCACTTATTTTGGGGCAAAATTGCCCAAATTTCACTTATTTCAGAAAAAAAGCAGAAATTTTCTTATTTGGAGGCAAAAAGGCAGAAATTTGTATTATTTTGGTACAAAATTGCAGAAATTTTTCCTATTTTGGGGAAAAAAGGCAGAAATTTCCCATATTTTGGGGCAAAAATGCAGAAATTCCCCTTATTTTGAGGTAAAAAGGCTGAAATTCCCCTTATTTAGGGGCAAAAAAAAAGAAATTTCACTTATTTTGTTGCAAAATTGCAGAAATTTCACTTATTTCAGGGAAAATAGGCAGAAATTTTTCTTATTTTGGGGCAAAAAGCAGAAATTCCTAATATTTTTTGGCAAAAATGCAGAAATTCCCCTTATTTTGAGGTAAAAAGGCTGAAATTCCCCTTATTTGGGGCAAAAAGGCAGAATTTTCTTTTATTTTGGGGCAAAATTGCTGAAAATTCACTTATTTCACGGTAATAAGTCAGAAATTTTCCTTATTTTGGGTCAAAAAAGACAGAAATTCCCTTTGTTTTTGGGGGAAAAAGACAGAAATTCCACTTATTTAGAGGCAAAAAAGCAGAAATTCACCTTATTTTGGAGCAAAAATTAAGAAATTTCTCTTTTTTATGGCAAAAGGTATGCATTCTTCTTATTTTCGGGCAGAAAGGCAGAAATTCCCCGTATTTTGGAGCAAAATTGCAGAAATTCCTTTCATTGTGAAGCAAAAAGGCAGAAATTCCCTATATGTTGGGGCATAAAGACAGAAATTCTCTTTATTTTGGGGCAAAACTCAGAAATTCCACTTATTTAGAGGCAAAAGTAGAAATTCCCCTTATTTTGGAGCAAAATTTCAGAAATTCCCCTAATTGTGGGGCAAAAAGGCTGAAATTCCCTATATGTTGGGACAAAATAACAGAAATTCTCCTTATTTTGGGGGCAAAACTCAGAAATTCCACTTATTTTGGGTCAAAATTCCAGAAATTTCACTTATTTTGGGGCAAAATTGCAGAAATTTCAATTATTTTGGGGCAAAATTGCAGAAATTTCACTTATTTCAGAACAAAAGCAGAAATTTTCTTATTTGCGTGCAAAAAGGCAGAAATTTGTATTATTTTGGTACAAAATTGCACAAATTTTTCTTATTTTGAGGAAAAAAGGCAGAAATTTCCCATATTTTGGGGCAAAAATGCAGAAATTCCCCTTATTTTGAGGTAAAAATGCTGAAATTCTCCTTATTTGGGGGCAAAAAGCAAGAAATTTCACTTATTTTGGGGCAAAATTGCAGAAATTTCACTCATTTCAGGGAAAAAAGGCAGAAATTTGACTTATTTTAGGGCAAAAAGGCAGAAATTCCTAATATTTTGTGGCAAAAATGCAGAAATTCCTAATATTTTGTGGCGAAAATGCAGAAATTTCTTTTATTTTGAGGTAAAAAGGCTGAAATTCCCCTTATTTGGGGGCAAAAATGCAGAAATTTCCCTTATTTTGGGGCAATTTGCAGAAATTTCACTTATTTCAGGGTAATAAGTCAGAAATTTTTCCTATTTTGGGGCAAAAAAACAGAAATTCCCTTTGTTTTGGGGGAAAAAGACAGAAATTCCACTTATTTAGAGGCAAAAAAGCAGAAATTCCCCTTATTCTGGAGCAAAAATGAAGAAATTTCCCTTTTTTATGGCAAAAAGGTAGGCATTCTTCTTATTTTCGGACAAAAAGGCAGAAATTCCACATATTTTGGGGCAAAAGGCAGAAATTCCCCTTATTTAGGGCAAAATTGCAGAAATTTCCCTAATTGTGGGGCAAAAAACAGAAATTTCCCTAATTGTGGGGCAAAAAACAGATATTCCCCTTATTTTGGGGCAAAGTTGCAGAAATTTCCCTTATTATGGGGAAAAATTTCAGAAATTTCCCTTATTTTAGCGCAAAATTGCAGAAATTTTAATAATTGCAGGGCAAGAAGGCAGAAATTCTCTTTATTTTGGGGCAAAACTGAGAAATTCCACTATTTTGGGGCAAAATTCCAGAAATTTCTTTTATTTTGGGGCAAAATTGCAGAAATTTCACTTATTTTGGGGCAAAATTGCCCAAATTTCACTTATTTCAGAAAAAAAGCAGAAATTTTCTTATTTGGAGGCAAAAAGGCAGAAATTTGTATTATTTTGGTACAAAATTGCAGAAATTTTTCCTATTTTGGGGAAAAAAGGCAGAAATTTCCCATATTTTGGGGCAAAAATGCAGAAATTCCCCTTATTTTGAGGTAAAAAGGCTGAAATTCCCCTTATTTAGGGGCAAAAAAAAAGAAATTTCACTTATTTTGTTGCAAAATTGCAGAAATTTCACTTATTTCAGGGAAAATAGGCAGAAATTTTTCTTATTTTGGGGCAAAAAGCAGAAATTCCTAATATTTTTTGGCAAAAATGCAGAAATTCCCCTTATTTTGAGGTAAAAAGGCTGAAATTCCCCTTATTTGGGGCAAAAAGGCAGAATTTTCTTTTATTTTGGGGCAAAATTGCTGAAAATTCACTTATTTCACGGTAATAAGTCAGAAATTTTCCTTATTTTGGGTCAAAAAAGACAGAAATTCCCTTTGTTTTTGGGGGAAAAAGACAGAAATTCCACTTATTTAGAGGCAAAAAAGCAGAAATTCACCTTATTTTGGAGCAAAAATTAAGAAATTTCTCTTTTTTATGGCAAAAGGTATGCATTCTTCTTATTTTCGGGCAGAAAGGCAGAAATTCCCCGTATTTTGGAGCAAAATTGCAGAAATTCCTTTCATTGTGAAGCAAAAAGGCAGAAATTCCCTATATGTTGGGGCATAAAGACAGAAATTCTCTTTATTTTGGGGCAAAACTCAGAAATTCCACTTATTTAGAGGCAAAAGTAGAAATTCCCCTTATTTTGGAGCAAAATTTCAGAAATTCCCCTAATTGTGGGGCAAAAAGGCTGAAATTCCCTATATGTTGGGACAAAATAACAGAAATTCTCCTTATTTTGGGGGCAAAACTCAGAAATTCCACTTATTTTGGGTCAAAATTCCAGAAATTTCACTTATTTTGGGGCAAAATTGCAGAAATTTCAATTATTTTGGGGCAAAATTGCAGAAATTTCACTTATTTCAGAACAAAAGCAGAAATTTTCTTATTTGCGTGCAAAAAGGCAGAAATTTGTATTATTTTGGTACAAAATTGCACAAATTTTTCTTATTTTGAGGAAAAAAGGCAGAAATTTCCCATATTTTGGGGCAAAAATGCAGAAATTCCCCTTATTTTGAGGTAAAAATGCTGAAATTCTCCTTATTTGGGGGCAAAAAGCAAGAAATTTCACTTATTTTGGGGCAAAATTGCAGAAATTTCACTCATTTCAGGGAAAAAAGGCAGAAATTTGACTTATTTTAGGGCAAAAAGGCAGAAATTCCTAATATTTTGTGGCAAAAATGCAGAAATTCCTAATATTTTGTGGCGAAAATGCAGAAATTTCTTTTATTTTGAGGTAAAAAGGCTGAAATTCCCCTTATTTGGGGGCAAAAATGCAGAAATTTCCCTTATTTTGGGGCAATTTGCAGAAATTTCACTTATTTCAGGGTAATAAGTCAGAAATTTTTCCTATTTTGGGGCAAAAAAACAGAAATTCCCTTTGTTTTGGGGGAAAAAGACAGAAATTCCACTTATTTAGAGGCAAAAAAGCAGAAATTCCCCTTATTCTGGAGCAAAAATGAAGAAATTTCCCTTTTTTATGGCAAAAAGGTAGGCATTCTTCTTATTTTCGGACAAAAAGGCAGAAATTCCACAGATTTTGGGGCAAAAGGCAGAAATTCCCCTTATTTAGGGCAAAATTGCAGAAATTTCCCTAATTGTGGGGCAAAAAACAGAAATTTCCCTAATTGTGGGGCAAAAAACAGATATTCCCCTTATTTTGGGGCAAAGTTGCAGAAATTTCCCTTATTATGGGGAAAAATTTCAGAAATTTCCCTTATTTTAGCGCAAAATTGCAGAAATTTTAATAATTGCAGGGCAAGAAGGCAGAAATTCTCTTTATTTTGGGGCAAAACTGAGAAATTCCACTATTTTGGGGCAAAATTCCAGAAATTTCTTTTATTTTGGGGCAAAATTGCAGAAATTTCACTTATTTTGGGGCAAAATTGCCCAAATTTCACTTATTTCAGAAAAAAAGCAGAAATTTTCTTATTTGGAGGCAAAAAGGCAGAAATTTGTATTATTTTGGTACAAAATTGCAGAAATTTTTCCTATTTTGGGGAAAAAAGGCAGAAATTTCCCATATTTTGGGGCAAAAATGCAGAAATTCCCCTTATTTTGAGGTAAAAAGGCTGAAATTCCCCTTATTTAGGGGCAAAAAAAAGAAATTTCACTTATTTTGTTGCAAAATTGCAGAAATTTCACTTATTTCAGGGAAAATAGGCAGAAATTTTTCTTATTTTGGGGCAAAAAGCAGAAATTCCTAATATTTTTTGGCAAAAATGCAGAAATTCCCCTTATTTTGAGGTAAAAAGGCTGAAATTCCCCTTATTTGGGGCAAAAAGGCAGAATTTTCTTTTATTTTGGGGCAAAATTGCTGAAAATTCACTTATTTCACGGTAATAAGTCAGAAATTTTCCTTATTTTGGGTCAAAAAAGACAGAAATTCCCTTTGTTTTTGGGGGAAAAAGACAGAAATTCCACTTATTTAGAGGCAAAAAAGCAGAAATTCACCTTATTTTGGAGCAAAAATTAAGAAATTTCTCTTTTTTATGGCAAAAGGTATGCATTCTTCTTATTTTCGGGCAGAAAGGCAGAAATTCCCCGTATTTTGGAGCAAAATTGCAGAAATTCCTTTCATTGTGAAGCAAAAAGGCAGAAATTCCCTATATGTTGGGGCATAAAGACAGAAATTCTCTTTATTTTGGGGCAAAACTCAGAAATTCCACTTATTTAGAGGCAAAAGTAGAAATTCCCCTTATTTTGGAGCAAAATTTCAGAAATTCCCCTAATTGTGGGGCAAAAAGGCTGAAATTCCCTATATGTTGGGACAAAATAACAGAAATTCTCCTTATTTTGGGGGCAAAACTCAGAAATTCCACTTATTTTGGGTCAAAATTCCAGAAATTTCACTTATTTTGGGGCAAAATTGCAGAAATTTCAATTATTTTGGGGCAAAATTGCAGAAATTTCACTTATTTCAGAACAAAAGCAGAAATTTTCTTATTTGCGTGCAAAAAGGCAGAAATTTGTATTATTTTGGTACAAAATTGCACAAATTTTTCTTATTTTGAGGAAAAAAGGCAGAAATTTCCCATATTTTGGGGCAAAAATGCAGAAATTCCCCTTATTTTGAGGTAAAAATGCTGAAATTCTCCTTATTTGGGGGCAAAAAGCAAGAAATTTCACTTATTTTGGGGCAAAATTGCAGAAATTTCACTCATTTCAGGGAAAAAAGGCAGAAATTTGACTTATTTTAGGGCAAAAAGGCAGAAATTCCTAATATTTTGTGGCAAAAATGCAGAAATTCCTAATATTTTGTGGCGAAAATGCAGAAATTTCTTTTATTTTGAGGTAAAAAGGCTGAAATTCCCCTTATTTGGGGGCAAAAATGCAGAAATTTCCCTTATTTTGGGGCAATTTGCAGAAATTTCACTTATTTCAGGGTAATAAGTCAGAAATTTTTCCTATTTTGGGGCAAAAAAACAGAAATTCCCTTTGTTTTGGGGGAAAAAGACAGAAATTCCACTTATTTAGAGGCAAAAAAGCAGAAATTCCCCTTATTCTGGAGCAAAAATTAAGAAATTTCCCTTTTTTATGGCAAAAAGGTAGGCATTCTTCTTATTTTCGGACAAAAAGGCAGAAATTCCACATATTTTGGGGCAAAAGGCAGAAATTCCCCTTATTTAGGGCAAAATTGCAGAAATTTCCCTAATTGTGGGGCAAAAAACAGAAATTTCCCTAATTGTGGGGCAAAAAACAGATATTCCCCTTATTTTGGGGCAAAGTTGCAGAAATTTCCCTTATTATGGGGAAAAATTTCAGAAATTTCCCTTATTTTAGCGCAAAATTGCAGAAATTTTAATAATTGCAGGGCAAGAAGGCAGAAATTCTCTTTATTTTGGGGCAAAACTGAGAAATTCCACTATTTTGGGGCAAAATTCCAGAAATTTCTTTTATTTTGGGGCAAAATTGCAGAAATTTCACTTATTTTGGGGAAAAATTGCAGAAATTTCACTTAGTTCAGGAAAAAAATGCAGAAATTTTCCTTATTTTGGGACAAAAAGGCAGAAATTCATAATATTTTGTGCCATAATTCAGAAATTCCCCTTTTTTTGAGTTAAAAAGGCTGAAATTCCCTTTATTTGGGGGCAAAAAAGCAGAAATTTCCCTAATTTTGGGGCAAAATTGCAGAAATTTCACTTATTTCAGGGTAATAAGTCAGAAATTTTCCTTATTTTGGGGCAAAAAAGACAGAAATTCCCTTTGTTTGGGGAGAGAAAGGCAGAAATTCCACTTATTTAGAGGCAAAAAAGCAGAAATTCCCCGTATTTTGGATCAAAATTTCAGAAATTCACCTAATTGTGGGGCAAAAAAGTAGAAATTCCCTATCTGTTGGAGCAAAATAACAGAAATTCTCCTTTTTTGGGGGCAAAACTCAGAAATTCCATTTATTTTGGGGCAAAATTCCAGAAATTTCACTTATTTTGGGGCAAAATTGCAGAAATTTCAATTATTTTGGGGCAAAATTGCCCAAATTTCACTTATTTCAGAAAAAAAGCAGAAATTTTCTTATTTGGAGGCAAAAAGGCAGAAATTTGTATTATTTTGGTACAAAATTGCAGAAATTTTTCCTATTTTGGGGAAAAAAGGCAGAAATTTCCCATATTTTGGGGCAAAAATGCAGAAATTCCCCTTATTTTGAGGTAAAAAGGCTGAAATTCCCCTTATTTAGGGGCAAAAAAAAGAAATTTCACTTATTTTGTTGCAAAATTGCAGAAATTTCACTTATTTCAGGGAAAATAGGCAGAAATTTTTCTTATTTTGGGGCAAAAAGCAGAAATTCCTAATATTTTTTGGCAAAAATGCAGAAATTCCCCTTATTTTGAGGTAAAAAGGCTGAAATTCCCCTTATTTGGGGCAAAAAGGCAGAAATTTCTTTTATTTTGGGGCAAAATTGCTGAAAATTCACTTATTTCACGGTAATAAGTCAGAAATTTTCCTTATTTTGGGTCAAAAAAGACAGAAATTCCCTTTGTTTTTGGGGGAAAAAGACAGAAATTCCACTTATTTAGAGGCAAAAAAGCAGAAATTCACCTTATTTTGGAGCAAAAATTAAGAAATTTCTCTTTTTTATGGCAAAAAGGTATGCATTCTTCTTATTTTCGGGCAGAAAGGCAGAAATTCCCCGTATTTTGGAGAAAAATTGCAGAAATTCCTTTCATTGTGAAGCAAAAAGGCAGAAATTCCCTATATGTTGGGGCATAAAGACAGAAATTCTCTTTATTTTGGGGCAAAACTCAGAAATTCCACTTATTTAGAGGCAAAAGTAGAAATTCCCCTTATTTTGGAGCAAAATTTCAGAAATTCCCCTAATTGTGGGGCAAAAAGGCAGAAATTCCCTATATGTTGGGACAAAATAACAGAAATTCTCCTTATTTTGGGGGCAAAACTCAGAAATTCCACTTATTTTGGGTCAAAATTCCAGAAATTTCACTTATTTTGGGGCAAAATTGCAGAAATTTCAATTATTTTGGGGCAAAATTGCAGAAATTTCACTTATTTCAGAACAAAAGCAGAAATTTTCTTATTTGCGTGCAAAAAGGCAGAAATTTGTATTATTTTGGTACAAAATTGCACAAATTTTTCTTATTTTGAGGAAAAAAGGCAGAAATTTCCCATATTTTGGGGCAAAAATGCAGAAATTCCCCTTATTTTGAGGTAAAAATGCTGAAATTCTCCTTATTTGGGGGCAAAAAGCAAGAAATTTCACTTATTTTGGGGCAAAATTGCAGAAATTTCACTCATTTCAGGGAAAAAAGGCAGAAATTTGACTTATTTTAGGGCAAAAAGGCAGAAATTCCTAATATTTTGTGGCAAAAATGCAGAAATTCCTAATATTTTGTGGCGAAAATGCAGAAATTTCTTTTATTTTGAGGTAAAAAGGCTGAAATTCCCCTTATTTGGGGGCAAAAATGCAGAAATTTCCCTTATTTTGGGGCAATTTGCAGAAATTTCACTTATTTCAGGGTAATAAGTCAGAAATTTTTCCTATTTTGGGGCAAAAAAACAGAAATTCCCTTTGTTTTGGGGGAAAAAGACAGAAATTCCACTTATTTAGAGGCAAAAAAGCAGAAATTCCCCTTATTCTGGAGCAAAAATTAAGAAATTTCCCTTTTTTATGGCAAAAAGGTAGGCATTCTTCTTATTTTCGGACAAAAAGGCAGAAATTCCACATATTTTGGGGCAAAAGGCAGAAATTCCCCTTATTTAGGGCAAAATTGCAGAAATTTCCCTAATTGTGGGGCAAAAAACAGAAATTTCCCTAATTGTGGGGCAAAAAACAGATATTCCCCTTATTTTGGGGCAAAGTTGCAGAAATTTCCCTTATTATGGGGAAAAATTGCAGAAATTTCCCTTATTTTAGCGCAAAATTGCTGAAATTTTAATAATTGTAGGGCAAGAATGCAGAAATTCTCTTTATTTTGGGGCAAAACTGAGAAATTCCACTTATTTTGGGGCAAAATTCCAGAAATATCTTTTATTTTGGGGCAAAATTGCAGAAATTTCACTTATTTTGGGGAAAAATTGCAGAAATTTCACTTAGTTCAGGAAAAAAATGCAGAAATTTTCCTTATTTTGGGACAAAAAGGCAGAAATTCATAATATTTTGTGCCATAATTCAGAAATTCCCCTTTTTTTGAGTTAAAAAGGCTGAAATTCCCTTTATTTGGGGGCAAAAAAGCAGAAATTTCCCTAATTTTGGGGCAAAATTGCAGAAATTTCACTTATTTCAGGGTAATAAGTCAGAAATTTTCCTTATTTTGGGGCAAAAAAGACAGAAATTCCCTTTGTTTGGGGAGAGAAAGGCAGAAATTCCACTTATTTAGAGGCAAAAAAGCAGAAATTCCCCTTATTTTGGATCAAAATTTCAGAAATTCACCTAATTGTGGGGCAAAAAAGCAGAAATTCCCTATCTGTTGGAGCAAAATAACAGAAATTCTCCTTTTTTGGGGGCAAAACTCAGAAATTCCATTTATTTTGGGGCAAAATTCCAGAAATTTCACTTATTTTGGGGCAAAATTGCAGAAATTTCAATTATTTTGGGGCAAAATTGCCCAAATTTCACTTATTTCAGAAAAAAAGCAGAAATTTTCTTATTTGGAGGCAAAAAGGCAGAAATTTGTATTATTTTGGTACAAAATTGCAGAAATTTTTCCTATTTTGGGGAAAAAAGGCAGAAATTTGCCATATTTTGGGGCAAAAATGCAGAAATTCCCCTTATTTTGAGGTAAAAAGGCTGAAATTCCCCTTATTTAGGGGCAAAAAAAAAGAAATTTCACTTATTTTGTTGCAAAATTGCAGAAATTTCACTTATTTCAGGGAAAATAGGCAGAAATTTTTCTTATTTTGGGGCAAAAAGCAGAAATTCCTAATATTTTTTGGCAAAAATGCAGAAATTCCCCTTATTTTGAGGTAAAAAGGCTGAAATTCCCCTTATTTGGGGCAAAAAGGCAGAAATTTCTTTTATTTTGGGGCAAAATTGCTGAAAATTCACTTATTTCACGGTAATAAGTCAGAAATTTTCCTTATTTTGGGTCAAAAAAGACAGAAATTCCCTTTGTTTTTGGGGGAAAAAGACAGAAATTCCACTTATTTAGAGGCAAAAAAGCAGAAATTCACCTTATTTTGGAGCAAAAATTAAGAAATTTCTCTTTTTTATGGCAAAAAGGTATGCATTCTTCTTATTTTCGGGCAGAAAGGGAGAAATTCCCCGTATTTTGGAGCAAAATTGCAGAAATTCCTTTCATTGTGAAGCAAAAAGGCAGAAATTCCCTATATGTTGGGGCATAAAGACAGAAATTCTCTTTATTTTGGGGCAAAACTCAGAAATTCCCCTTATTTAGAGGCAAAAGTAGAAATTCCCCTTATTTTGGAGCAAAATTTCAGAAATTCCCCTAATTGTGGGGCAAAAAGGCAGAAATTCCCTATATGTTGGGACAAAATAACAGAAATTCTCCTTATTTTGGGGGCAAAACTCAGAAATTCCACTTATTTTGGGTCAAAATTCCAGAAATTTCACTTATTTTGGGACAAAATTGCAGAAATTTCAATTATTTTGGGTCAAAATTGCAGAAATTTCACTTATTTCAGAACAAAAGCAGAAATTTTCTTATTTGCGTGCAAAAAGGCAGAAATTTGTATTATTTTGGTACAAAATTGCACAAATTTTTCTTATTTTGAGGAAAAAAGTCAGAAATTTCCCATATTTTGGGGCAAAAATGCAGAAATTCCCCTTATTTTGAGGTAAAAATGCTGAAATTCTCCTTATTTGGGGGCAAAAAGCAAGAAATTTCACTTATTTTGGGGCAAAATTGCAGAAATTTCACTCATTTCAGGGAAAAAAGGCAGAAATTTGACTTATTTTAGGGCAAAAAGGCAGAAATTCCTAATATTTTGTGGCAAAAATGCAGAAATTCCTAATATTTTGTGGCAAAAATGCAGAAATTTCTTTTATTTTGAGGTAAAAAGGCTGAAATTCCCCTTATTTGGGGGCAAAAATGCAGAAATTTCCCTTATTTTGGGGCAATTTGCAGAAATTTCACTTATTTCAGGGTAATAAGTCAGAAATTTTTCCTATTTTGGGGCAAAAAAACAGAAATTCCCTTTGTTTTGGGGGAAAAAGACAGAAATTCCACTTATTTAGAGGCAAAAAAGCAGAAATTCCCCTTATTCTGGAGCAAAAATTAAGAAATTTCCCTTTTTTATGGCAAAAAGGTAGGCATTCTTCTTATTTTCGGACAAAAAGGCAGAAATTCCACATATTTTGGGGCAAAAGGCAGAAATTCCCCTTATTTAGGGCAAAATTGCAGAAATTTCCCTAATTGTGGGGCAAAAAACAGAAATTTCCCTAATTGTGGGGCAAAAAACAGATATTCCCCTTATTTTGGGGCAAAGTTGCAGAAATTTCCCTTATTATGGGGAAAAATTGCAGAAATTTCCCTTATTTTAGCGCAAAATTGCTGAAATTTTAATAATTGTAGGGCAAGAATGCAGAAATTCTCTTTATTTTGGGGCAAAACTGAGAAATTCCACTTATTTTGGGGCAAAATTCCAGAAATTTCTTTTATTTTGGGGCAAAATTGCAGAAATTTCACTTATTTTGGTGAAAAATTGCAGAAATTTCACTTAGTTCAGGAAAAAAATGCAGAAATTTTCCTTATTTTGGGACAAAAAGGCAGAAATTCATAATATTTTGTGCCAAAATTCAGAAATTCCCCTTTTTTGAGATAAAAAGGCTGAAATTCCCTTTATTTGGGGGCAAAAAAGCAGAAATTTCCCTAATTTTGGGGCAAAATTGCAGAAATTTCACTTATTTCAGGGTAATAAGTCAGAAATTTTCCTTATTTTGGGGCAAAAAAGACAGAAATTCCCTTTGTTTGGAAAGAGAAAGGCAGAAATTCCACTTATTTAGAGGCAAAAAAGCAGAAATTCCCCTTATTTTGGATCAAAATTTCAGAAATTCACCTAATTGTGGGGCAAAAAGGCAGAAATTCCCTATCTGTTGGAGCAAAATAACAGAAATTCTCCTTTTTTGGGGGCAAAACTCAGAAATTCCATTTATTTTGGGGCAAAATTCCAGAAATTTCACTTATTTTGGGGCAAAATTGCAGAAATTTCAATTATTTTGGGGCAAAATTGCCCAAATTTCACTTATTTCAGAAAAAAAGCAGAAATTTTCTTATTTGGAGGCAAAAAGGCAGAAATTTGTATTATTTTGGTACAAAATTGCAGAAATTTTTCCTATTTTGGGGAAAAAAGGCAGAAATTTCCCATATTTTGGGGCACAAATGCAGAAATTCCCCTTATTTTGAGGTAAAAGGCTGTAATTCCCCTTATTTAGGGGCAAAAAAAAGAAATTTCACTTATTTTGTTGCAAAATTGCAGAAATTTCACTTATTTCAGGGAAAATAGGCAGAAATTTTTCTTATTTTGGGGCAAAAAGGCAGAAATTCCTAATATTTTGTGGCAAAAATGCAGAAATTCCCCTTATTTTGAGGTAAAAAGGCTGAAATTCCCCTTATTTAGGGGCAAAAAGGCAGAAATTTCTTTTATTTTGGGGCAAAATTGCTGAAAATTCACTTATTTCACGGTAATAAGTCAGAAATTTTCCTTATTTTGGGTCAAAAAAGACAGAAATTCCCTTTGTTTTTGGGGGAAAAAGACAGAAATTCCACTTATTTAGAGGCAAAAAAGCAGAAATTCACCTTATTTTGGAGCAAAAATTAAGAAATTTCTCTTTTTTATGGCAAAAAGGTATGCATTCTTCTTATTTTCGGGCAGAAAGGCAGAAATTCCCCGTATTTTGGAGCAAAATTGCAGAAATTCCTTTCATTGTGAAGTAAAAAGGCAGAAATTCCCTATATGTTGGGGCATAAAGACAGAAATTCTCTTTATTTTGGGGCAAAACTCAGAAATTCCACTTATTTTTGGGCAAAATTCCAGAAATTTCCCTTATTTTAGGGCAAAATTGCAGAAATTTCACTTATTTTGGGGCAAAATTGCAGAAATTTCACTTATTTTGGGGCAAAATTGCAGAAATTTCACTTATTTCAGGGAAAATAGGGAGAAATTTTTCTTATTTTGGGGCAAAAAGGCAGAAATTCCTAATATTTTGTGGCAAAAATGCAGAAATTTCACTAATTTTGAGGTAAAAAGGCTAAAATTCCCCTTATTTGGGGGCAAAAAGGCAGAAATTTCCCTTATTTTGGAGCAAAATTGCAGAAATTTCAATTATTTCAGGGTACTAAGTCAGAAATTTTCTTTATTTTGGGGCAAAAAACAGAAATTCCCTTTGTTTTGGGGGAAAAGACAGAAATTCCACTTATTTAGAGGCAAAAAAGCAGAAATTCCCCTTATTTTGGAGCAAAAATGAAGAAATTTCCCTTCTTTATGGCAAAAAGGTAGGCAGTCTTCTTATTTTCGGACAAAAAGGCAGAAATTCCTAATATTTTGCGGCAAAAATGCATAAATTCCTAATATTTTGTTGCAAAAATGCAGAAATTTCTTTTATTTTGAAGTAAAAAGGCTGAAATTCCCCTTATTTGGGGGCAAAAATGCAGAAATTTCCCTTATTTTGGGGCAATTTGCAGAAATTTCACTTAATTCAGGGTAAAAAGTCAGAAATTTTTCTTATTTTGGGGCAAAAATACAGAAATTCCCTTTGTTTTGGGGGAAAAAGACAGAAATTCCACTTATTTAGAGGCAAAAAGGCAAAAGTTCCCCTTATTTTGGAGCAAAAATGAAGAAATTTCCCTTTTTTATGGCAAAAAGGTAGGCATTCTTCTTATTTTCGGACAAAAAGGCAGAAATTCCCCATATTTTGGGCAAAAGGCAGAAATTCCCCTTATTTAGGGCAAAATTGCAGAAATTTCCCTAATTGTGGATCAAAAAACAGAAATTTCCCTAATTGTGAGGCAAAAAACAGAAATTCCTCTTATTTTGGGGCAAAGTTGCAGAAATTTACCTTATTATGGGGAAAAATTGCAGAAATTTCTCTTATTTTAGGGCAAAATTGCAGAAATTTTACTAATTGTGGGGCAAAAAGTCAGAAATTCTCTTTATTTTGGGGCCAAACTCAGAAATTCCACTTATTTTGGGGCAAAATTCCAGAAATTTCTTTTATTTTGGGGCAAAATTGCAGAAATTTCACTTATTTTCGGGCAAAATTGCAGAAATTTCACTTATTTCAGGGAAAAAAGGCAGAAATTTTCCTTATTTTGAAAAAAAAGGCAGAAATTCATATTTTGTGCCAAAATTCAGAAATTCCTTTTTTTTTTGAGGTAAAAAGCTGAAATTCCCTTTATTTGGGGGCAAAAAGGCAGAAATTTCCCTTATTTTGAGGCAAAATTGCAGAAATTTCACTAATTTCAAGGAAAGAAGTCAGAAATTTTCCTTATTTTGGGGCAAGTAAGACAGAAATTCTCTTTAATTGGGGGAAAAAGACAGAAATTCCACTTATTTAGTGGTAAAAAGGCTAAAATTCCCCTTATTTTGGAGCAAAAATGAAGAAATTTCCCTTTTTTATGGCAAGAAGGTATGCATTCTTCATATTTTCGGGCAAAAAGGCATAAATTCCCCGTATTTTGGAGCAAAATTGCAGAAATTCCCCTAATTGTGAAACAAAAAGGCAGAAATTCCCTAAATGTTGGGGCATAAAGACAGAAATTCTCTATATTTTGGGGCAAAACTCAGAAATTCCACTTATTTTTGGGCAAAATTCCAGAAATTTCCCTTATTTTGGGGCAAAATTGCAGAAATTTCACTTATTTTGGGGCAAAATTGCAGAAATTTCACTTATTTCAGGGAAAATAGGGAGAAATTTTTCTTATTTTGGGGCAAAAAGGCAGAAATTCCTAATATTTTGTGGCAAAAATGCAGAAATTTCCCTTATTTTGAGGTAAAAAGGCTGAAATTCCCCTTATTTGGGGGCAAAAAGGCAGAAATTTTCCTTATTTTGGAGCAAAATTGCAGAAATTTCACTTATTTCAGGGAAAATAGGCAGAAATTTTTCTTATTTTGGGGCAAAAAGGCAGAAATTCCTAATATTTTGTGGCAAAAATGCAGAAATTTCCCTTATTTTGAGGTAAAAAGGCTGAAATTCCCCTTATTTGGGGGCAAAAAGGCAGAAATTTTCCTTATTTTGGAGCAAAATTGCAGAAATTTCACTTATTTCAGGGTAATAAGTCAGAAATTTTCCTTATTTTGGGGCAAAAAACAGGAATTCCCTTTGTTTTGGGAGAAAAAGACAGAAATTACACTTATTTAGAGGCAAAAAAGCAGAAATTCCCTTTATTTTGGAGCAAAAATGAGGAAATTTCCCTTCTTTATGGCAAAAAGGTAGGCATTCTTCTTATTTTCGGACAAAAAGGCAGAAATTCCTAATATTTTGTGGCAAAAATGAAGAAATTCCTAATATTTTGTGGCAAAAATGCAGAAATTTCTTTTATTTTGAGGTAAAAAGGCTGAAATTCCCCTTATTTGGGGGCAAAAATGCAGAAATTTCCCTTATTTTGGGGCAATTTGCAGAAATTTCCCTAATTGTGGGGCAAAAAACAGATATTCCCATTATTTTGGGGCAAAGTTGCAGAAATTTCCCTTATTATGGGGAAAAATTGCAGAAATTTCCCTTATTTTAGCGCAAAATTGCAGAAATTTTAATAATTGTAGGGCAAAAAGGCAGAAATTCTCTTTATTTTGGGGCAAAGCTGAGAAATTCCACTTATTTTGGGGCAAAATTCCAGAAATTTCTTTTATTTTGGGGCAAAATTGCAGAAATTTCACTTATTTTGGGGAAAAATTGCAGAAATTTCCCTTATTTCAGGGAAAAAAGGCAGAAATTTTCCTTATTTTGGGACAAAAAGGCAGAAATTCATAATATTTTGTGCCAAAATTCAGAAATTCCCCTTTTTTTGAGTTAAAAAGGCTGAAATTCCCTTTATTTGGGCGCAAAAAAGCAGAAATTTCCCTAATTTTGGGGCAAAATTGCAGAAATTTCACTTATTTCATGGTAATAAGTCAGAAATTTTTCTTATTTTGGGGCAAAAATGACAGAAATTCCCTTTGTTTGGGGAGAGAAAGGCAGAAATTCCACTTATTTAGAGGCAAAAAAGCAGAAATTCCCCTTATTTTGGATCAAAATTTCAGAAATTCACCTAATTGTGGGGCAAAAAGGCAGAAATTCCCTATATGTTGGGACAAAATAACAGAAATTCTCCTTATTTTGGGGGCAAAACTCAGAAATTCCACATATTTTGGGTCAAAATTCCAGAAATTTCACTTATTTTGGGGCAAAATTGCAGAAATTTCAATTATTTTGGAACAAAATTGCAGAAATTTCACTTATTTCAGAACAAAAGCACAAATTTTCTTATTTGCGTGCAAAAAGGCAGAAATTTGTATTATTTTGGTACAAAATTGCACAAATTTTTCTTATTTTGAGGAAAAAAGGCAGAAATTTCCCATATTTTCAGGCAAAAATGCAGAAATTCCCCTTATTTTGAGGTAAAAATGCTGAAATTCCCCTTATTTGGGGGCAAAAAGCAAGAAATTTCACTTATTTTGGGGCAAAATTGCAGAAATTTCACTCATTTCAGGGAAAAAAGGCAGAAATTTGACTTATTTTAGGGCAAAAAGGCAGAAATTCCTAATATTTTGTGGCAAAAATGCAGAAATTCCCCTTATTTTGAGGTAAAAAGGCTGAAATTCCCCTTATTTGGGGGCAAAAAGGCAGAAATTTTCCTTATTTTGGAACAAAATTGCAGAAATTTCACTTATTTCAGGGTAATAAGTCAGAAATTTTCCTTATTTTGGGGCAAAAAACAGGAATTCCCTTTTTTTGGGGGAAAAAAGACAGAAATTACACTTATTTAGAGGCAAAAAAGCAGAAATTCCACTTATTTTGGAGCAAAAATGAAGAAATTTCCCTTCTTTATGGCAAAAAGGTAGGCATTCTTATTTTCGGACAAAAAGGCAGAAATTCCTAATATTTTGTGGCAAAAATGCAGAAATTCCTAATATTTTGTGGCAAAAATGCAGAAATTTCTTTTATTTTGAGGTAAAAAGGCTGAAATTCCCCTTATTTGGGGGCAAAAATGCAGAAATTTCCCTTATTTTGGGGCAATTTGCAGAAATTTCACTTATTTCAGGGTAATAAGTCAGAAATTTTTCCTATTTTGGGGCAAAAAAACAGAAATTCCCTTTGTTTTGGGGGAAAAAGACAGAAATTCCACTTATTTAGAGGCAAAAAAGCAGAAATTCCCCTTATTCTGGAGCAAAAATTAAGAAATTTCCCTTTTTTATGGCAAAAAGGTAGGCATTCTTCTTATTTTCGGACAAAAAGGCAGAAATTCCACATATTTTGGGGCAAAAGGCAGAAATTCCCCTTATTTAGGGCAAAATTGCAGAAATTTCCCTAATTGTGGGGCAAAAAACAGATATTTCCCTAATTGTGGGGCAAAAAACAGATATTCCCCTTATTTTGGGGCAAAGTTGCAGAAATTTCCCTTATTATGGGGAAAAATTGCAGAAATTTCCCTTATTTTAGCGCAAAATTGCAGAAATTTTAATAATTGTAGGGCAAGAAGGCAGAAATTCTCTTTATTTTGGGGCAAAACTGAGAAATTCCACTTATTTTGGGGCAAAATTCCAGAAATTTCTTTTATTTTGGGGCAAAATTGCAGAAATTTCACTTATTTTGGGGAAAAATTGCAGAAATTTCACTTATTTCAGGGAAAAAAGGCAGAAATTTTCCTTATTTTGGGACAAAAAGGCAGAAATTCATAATAATTTGTGCCAAAATTCAGAAATTCCCCTTTTTTTGAGTTAAAAAGGCTGAAATTCCCTTTATTTGGGGGCAAAAAAGCAGAAATTTCCCTAATTTTGGGGCAAAATTGCAGAAATTTCACTTATTTCAGGGTAATAAGTCAGAAATTTTCCTTATTTTGGGGCAAAAAAGACAGAAATTCCTTTGTTTGGGGAGAGAAAGGCAGAAATTCCACTTATTTAGAGGCAAAATGCAGAAATTCCCCTTATTTTGGAGCAAAAATGAAGAACTTTCTCTTTTTTATGGCAAAAAGGTATGCATTCTTCTTATTTTTCAGCAAAAAGGCAGAAATTCCCCGTATTTTGGAGCAAAATTGCAGAAATTCCCCTAATTGTGGGGCAAAAAGGCAGAAATTCCCTATATGTTGGGGCAAAAAGACAGAAATTCTCCTTATTTTGGGGCAAAACTCAGAAATTCCACTTATTTTTGGCCAAAATTCCAGAAATTTCCCTTATTTTGGGGCAAAATTGCAGAATTTTCACTTATTTTGGGGCAAAATTGCAGAAATTTTACTTATTTCAGGGAAAAAAGGAGAAATTTTCTTATTTTGGGGCAAAAATGCAGAAATTTGTTTTATTTTGGTACAAAATTGCAGAGATTTTTCTTTTTTGGGCAAAAAGGCAGAAATTTCCCATATTTTGGGGCAAAAATGCAGAAATTCCCCATATTTTGAGGTAAAAAGGCTGAAATTCCCCTTATTTTGGGGCAAAAATTCTGAAATTCCCCTTATTTTGGGGCAAAAAGCAGACATTTCCCTTATTTTGGGGAAAAATTTTAGAAATTTAACTTATTTAAGGGCAAAAAGTCAGAAATTAGTCTTATTTTGGGGCAAAAAGACAGAAATTCCGTTTATTTTTGGGGAAAAGTCAGAAATTGCACTTATTTTGAGTCAATAAGGCGGAAAATCCCCTTATTTTGGTGAAAAATTAAGAAATTTCCCTTTTTTATGGCAAAAAGGTATACATTCCCTTTATTTTCGGGCAAAAAGGCAGAAATTCCCCGTATTTTGGAGCAAAATTGCAGAAATTCCCCTAATTTTGGGGCAAAAACTCAGAACTTCCCTTTATTTTGGGGTAAAATTGCAGAAATTTCACTTATTTCGTGGCAAAATGGCAGAAATTCCCTTTATTTTCAGCGATAAAGGCAGAAAATCCCCGTAATTTTGGAGCAAAATTTCAGAAATTCACCTAATTTTGGGGTAAAACATGCAGTAATTTTCTTTATTTTGGGGCAAAAAGGTAGAAATTCCTCTTATTTTGGGGCAAAAAGCAGAAATTCATCTTATTTTAGGGCAAAATTGCAGAAAATTCCTTTATTATGGGGGAAAATTGCAGAAATTTCTTTTATTTTAAGGCAAAATTGCAGAAATTTCACTTATTTCAGAGAAAAAATGCAAAAATTTTTCTTATTTTAGGGGGCAAAATGCAGAAATTCCCATTATTTTGGGGCAAAACGGCAGAAATTCACCTTATTTTGGGGTAAAATTGCAGACATTTCACATATTTCAGGGCAAAAAGGCATAAATTTCCCTTATTTGGGGGCAAAAAGGTAGAAATTCCCCTTATTTTGGGATAAAATTGCAGAAATTTCCCTTTTTTGGGGGCAAAAAGGCAGAAGTTCCCCTTATTTTGGGATAAAATTGCAGAAATTTCCCTTTTTTGGGGGCAAAAAGGCAGAAAATCCCCTTAATTTCGCGCAAAAAGGCAGAAATTCCCCGTATTTTGGAACAAAATTGCAGAAATTCCCTTTATTTGGCGCAAATCGGCAGAAGTTCCCCTTAATTTTGGAAAAAGAGACAGAAATTCCCTGTATTTTGAAGCAAAATTGCAGAAACTCCCCTAATTTTGGGGCAAAAAGGCAGAAATTCCCTTTATTTTGGGGCAAAAATAGAGAAATTCTCCTTATTTTGGGGAAAAAATCAGAAATTTCCCTTATTTTGGGGCAAAATTTTAGAAATTTTTTATTTTGGTACAGAATTGCAGAAATTTTTCTTATTTTGTTGCAAAAAGGCAGAAATTTTCCATATTTTGGTGCAAAAAGGCTGAAATTCCCCTTATTTTGAGGAAAAATGCTGAAATTCCTCATAATTTGGGGCAAAAAGGCAGAAATTCCCCTCATTTTGGGGTAAAAAGGCACAAATTTCCCTTATTTTCGGGCAAAATTGCAGAAATTTCATTTATTTCAGGGCAAAAAGTCAGAAATTACTTTTATTTTGGGGCAAAAAGCAGAAATTTCTTTTATTTTGGTACAAAATTGAAGAAATTTTACTTATTTTGGAACAAAAATCAGATATTCCCCATATTTTGGGCGAAAGGCAGAAATTCCCCTTATTTTGGGATAAAATTGCAGAAATTTCCCTTTTTTGGGGGCAAAAAGGCAGAAAATCCCCTTAATTTTGGGCAAAAAGGCAGAAATTCCCAGTATTTTGGAACAAAATTTCAGAAATTCCCTTTATTTGGCGCAAATCGTCAGAAGTTCCCCTTAATTTTGGAAAAAGAGACAGAAATTCCCTGTATTTTGAAGCAAAATTGCAGAAACTCCCCTAATTTTGGGGCAAAAAGGCAGAAATTCCCTTTATTTTGGGGCAAAAATAGAGAAATTCTCCTTATTTTGGGGAAAAAATCAGAAATTTCCCTTATTTTGGGGCAAAATTTTAGAAATTTTTTATTTTGGTACAGAATTGCAGAAATTTTTCTTATTTTGTTGCAAAAAGGCAGAAATTTTCCATATTTTGGTGCAAAAAGGCTGAAATTCCCCTTATTTTGAGGAAAAATGCTGAAATTCCTCATAATTTGGGGCAAAAAGGCAGAAATTCCCCTCATTTTGGGGTAAAAAGGCACAAATTTCCCTTATTTTCGGGCAAAATTGCAGAAATTTCATTTATTTCAGGGCAAAAAGTCAGAAATTACTTTTATTTTGGGGCAAAAAGCAGAAATTTCATTAATTTTGGTACAAAATTGAAGAAATTTTCCTTATTTTGGAACAAAAATCAGAAATTCCCCATATTTTGGGCAAAATCAAAAATTCCCCTTATTTTGAGGTAAAAAGGCTGAAATTCCCGTTATTATGGGGCAAAAAGGCAGAAATTCCCTTTACTTTGTGGAAAAAAGGCAGAAATTCCCGTTAATTGGGGCAGAAAAGCAAAAATTTTCCTTATCTGGGGGCAATAAGGCAGAAATTCCCCGTATTTTGTGGCAAAAAGGCACAAATTCCCCTTATTTGGAGGTAAAATGCTGAAATTCCCCTTATTTTGGCAAAAAGCAGAAATTCTCCTTATTTTGGGGCAAAATTGAAGAAATTTACTTATTTCAGGGCAAAAAGTCAGAAAATTGCCTTATTTTGGGGCAAAAAGCCGAAATTCTCCTAATTTTTAGGCCAAAAACAGAAATTCCTCTTATTTTGGGGTAAAATTGTGGAAATTTCAAATATTTCAGGGCAAAAAGGCAGAAATTCCACTTTATTTTGGGCAATAAGGCAGAAATTCCCCATATTTTGGAGCAAAATTTCAGAAATTCCCCTTATATTTGTGCAAAAATGCAGAAATTCCCTTTATTTTGGTTCAATAAGGCAGAAATTCCCCGTATTTTGAAGCAAAATTGCACATTTTTCCCTAATTTTGATAGAAAATGCAGAAATTCACATTATTTTGGGGCAAAAAGACAGAAATTCTCCTTATTTCAGGGCAAAAATCAGAAATTCCCCTTATTTTGGGGAAAAATTCCAGAAATTTCCTTTATTTTGGGGCAAAATTGCAGAAATCTCACTTATTTTGGGGCAAAAATACAGAAATTTCACTTATTTCAGGGAAAAAAACGCAGAAATTTCTCTTATTTTGGGGAAAAAAGCAGAAATTACTTTTATTTTGGTACAAAATTGCAGAAATATTTTTTATTGTGGGGCAAAAATACAGAAATTCTTCATATTTTAGGGCAAAAAGGCAGAGATTCCCCTTATTATGAGGTAAAAAGGCTGAAATTCCCCTTATTTTGGGGCAAAAAGACAAAAATTCCCCTTATTTTGTGGCAAAAATGCAGAAAATTCCCTTATTTTGGGGCAAAATTGCAGAAATTTCATTTATTTCAGGACAAAATTCAAAAATTCCTTTTAATTTGGGGCAAAAAGACAGAAATTCCATTTATTTTTGGGTAAAAGGGCAGAAATTTCACTTATTTTTAGGTAAAAAGGGAGAAATTCCTCTCATTTTGGGGCAAAAATGAAGAAATTTCACTTTTTTGTGGCAAAATGTATACATTCCCCTTATTTTCGGGGATAAAAGCAGAAATTCCCCGTATTTTGGAGCAAAATTGCAGAAATTCCCCTAATTGTGGGGCAAAAAGTGAGAAATTCCATTTTTTTGGGGCAAAAAGACAGAAATTCTCCTTCTTTTGGGGCAAAACTCAGAAATTCCACTTATTTTGTGTTAAAATTGCAGAAATTTCCCTTATTATGGGGCAAAATTGCAGAAATTTCACTTATTTTGGGGCAAAATTGCAGAAATTTTACTTATTTCAGGGAAAAAAGGCAGAAATTTACCATATTTTTGAGCAAAATGGCAGAAATTCTTAATATTTTGTAGAAAAATGCAAAAATTTTCCTTATTTTGAGGTAAAAAGGGTGAAATTCCCCTTATTTTGGGGCAAAAATGCAGAAATTTCCCTTATTTTGTGGCAAAAAGACAGAAATTCCCCTTATTTTGTGGCAAAAAGGCAGATATTTCTTTTATTTTGGGGCAAAATTGCAGAAATTTCACTTATTTCAGGGAATAATTCAAAAATTCCTTTTATTTTAGGGCAAAAAGACAGAAATTCCTTTTATTTTTGGGTAAAAAGGCAGAAATTTCACTTATTTTGTGGTAAAAAGGCAGAAATACCTTTTCTTTTGGGGCAAAAATGAAGAAATTTTCCTTTTTTGTTGCAAAAGGTATACATTCCCCTTATTTTCGGGCTGAAAAGTAGAAATTCCTTGTATTTTGAAGCAAAATTGCAGAAATTCCCCTAGTTGTGGGGCAAAAAGTGAGAAATTCCCTTTTTTGGGGGCAAAAAGACAGAAATTCTCCTTCTTTTGGGGCAAAACTCAGAAATTCCACTTATTTTGGGTCAAAATTGCAGAAATTTCCCTTATTATGGGGCAAAATTGCAGAAATTTCACTTATTTTGGGGCAAAATTGCAGAAATTTTACTTATTTTAAGGCAAAAAGGCAGAAATTTCTTTATTTTGGTACAAAATTGAAGAAATTTTTCTTAATTTTGGGCAAAAAGGCGGAAATTTTTCATATTTTGGGGCAAAAATGCAGAAATTCCCCTTATTTTGAGGTAAAAAGGCTGAAATCCCTTTATTTGGGAGCAAAAAGGCAGAAATTTCCCTTATTTTGGGACAGAATTGCAGAAATTTCACTTATTTCAGGGTAATAAGTCAGAAATTTTCCTTATTTTGGGGCAAAAAAGACAGAAATTCTCTTTGTTTTGGGGGAAAACAGAAATTCCACTTATTTAGAGGCAAAAAAGCAGAAATTCCCCTTATTTTGGAGCAAAAATGAAGAAATTTCCCTTTTTTATGGCAAAAAGGTATGCATTCTTCTTATTTTCGGGCAAAAAGGCAGAAATTCCATGTATTTTGGAGCAAAATTGCAGAAATTCCCCTAATTGTGGGGCAAAAATGCAGAAATTCCCTATATGTTGGGGTAAAAACACAGAAATTCTCCTTATTTTGTGGCAAACCTCAGAAATTCCACTTATTTTGGGGCAAAATTCCAGAAATTTCCCTAATTTTGAACCAAAATTGCAGAAATTTCACTTATTTTGGGGCAAAATTGCAGAAATTTCACTTATTTCAGAGAAAAAAGCAGAAATTTTCTTATTTTGGGGCAAAAAAGCAGAAATTCCTAATATTTTGTACCAAAAAAGCAGAAATTCCCCATATTTTGAGGAAAAATGTTAAAATTCCCATTATTTGGGGGCAAAATAGCAGAAATTTCCCTTATTTTGGGGCAAAATTGCAGAAATTTCTCTTATTTTGGGGCAAAATTGCAGAAATTTCACTTATTTCAGAAAGAATAGCAGAAATTTTCTTATTTTGAGGCAAAAAGGCAGGAATTTCTTTTATTTTGGTACAAAATTGCAGAAATTTTTCTTATTTTTGGGCAAAAAGGTGAAAATTTCCCATATTTTGGGGCAAAAATGCAGAAATTCCCTGTATTTTGAGGTAAAAAGGCTGAAATTCCCCTTATTTGGGAGCAAAAAGGCAGAAATTTCTCTTATTTTGGGGCAAAATTGCAGAAATTTCACTTATTTAAGGGTAATAAGTCAGAAATTTTTCTTATTTTGGGGCAAACAGACAGAAATTCTCTCTGTTTTGGGGGAAAAAACAGAAATTACACTTATTTAGAGCCAAAAATCAGAAATTCCCCTTATTTTGGAGCAAAAATGAAGAAATTTCTATTTTTATGGCAAAAAGGTATGCATTCTTCTTATTTTCGGGCAAAAAGGCAGAAATTCCCCGTATTTTGGAGCAAAATTGCAGAAATTCCTCTAATTGTGGGGCAAAAAGGCAGAAATTCCCTATATGTTGGGGCAAAAAGACAGAAATTCTCCTTATTTTGGGGTAAAACTCAGAAATTCCACATATTTTGGGGCAAAATTCCAGAAATTTCTCTTATTTGGGGGCAAAATTGCAGAAATTTCACTTATTTTCATTCAAAATTGCAGAAATTTCACTTATTTCAGAGAAAAAAGCAGAAATTTTCTTATTTTGGGGCAAAAAGGCAGAAATTTCTTTTATTTTGCTACAAAATTGCAAAAATTTTTCTTATTTTGGGGAAAAAAAAGGAAATTTCCCATATTTTGAGGCAAAAATGCAGAAATTCCCATTATTTTGAGGTAAAAAGGCTGAAATTCCCCTTATTTGGGGTCAAAAATGCAGAAATTGCCCTTATTTTGGGGCAAAATTGCAGAAATTTCACTTATTTCAGGATAATAAGTCAGAAATTTTCCTTATTTTTGGGCAAAAAAGACAGAAATTCCCTTTGTTTTGGGGGAAAAAGACAGAAATTCCACTTATTTAGAGGCAAAAAAGAAGAAATTCCTATTATTTTGGAGCAAAAATGAAGAAATTTCCCTTTTTTATGGCAAAAAGGTATGCATTCTTCTTATTTTCGTGCAAAAAGGCAGAAATTCCCTGTATTTTGGAGCAAAATTGCAGAAATTCCCCTAATTGTTGGGAAAAAGGCAGAAATTCCCTATATGTTGTGGCAAAAAGACAGAAATTCACCTTATTTTCGGGCAAAACTCAGAAATTCCACTTATTTTGGGGCAAAATTCCAGAAATTTCCCTTATTTTGGGGCAAAATTGCAGAAATTTCACTTATTTCAGAAAAAAAGGCAGAAATTTTCGTAATTTTGGAGCACAATGTCAGAAATTCTTAATATTTTTTTGGCAAAAATGCAGAAATTTTTATTATTTTGAGGTAAAAAGGCTGAAATTCCTCTTATATGGGGGAAAAAGGCAGAAATTTCCCTTATTTTGTGGCAAAAAGACAGAAATTCCCCTTATTTTGTTGCAAAAAGGCAGAAATTTCCCTTAATTTGGGGCAAAAAGCAGACATTTCCCTTATATTGGGAAAAATTTTAGAAATTTAACATATTTCAGGGCAAAAAGTCAGAAATTTTCCTTATTTTGAGGCAAAAATCAGATATTCCCCGTATTTTGAAGCAAAATTCCAGAAATTCCCCTAATTGTGGGGCAAAAAGGCAGAAATCCCTATATGTTGGGGCATAAAGACAGAAATTCTCCTTATTTTGGGGCAGAACTCAGAAATTAAACTTATTTTGGGGAAAAATTCCAGAAATTTCCCTTATCTTGACGCAAAACTGCAGAAATTTCACTTATTTTAGGGCAAAATTGCAGAAATTTCACTTATTTCAGGGAAAATAGGCAGAAATTTTCTGATTTTGGGGCAAAAAGGCAGAATTTTTTAATATTTTGTGGCAAAAACGCAGAAATTCCCCATATTTGGAGGTAAAATGCTGAAATTCCCCTTATTTTGGCAAAAAGGCAGAAATTTCCCTTATTTTGGGGCAAAATTGGAGAAATTTCACTTATTTCTGGGCAAAAAGTCAGAAAGTTGCCTTATTTTGGGGAAAAAAGCATAAATTCTCCTAATTTTGGGCCAAAAACAGAAATTCCATTTATTTTGGGGTAAAATTGTTGAAATTTCAAATATTTCAGGGCAAAAAGGCAGAAATTCCACATTATTTCAGGCAATAAGGCAGAAGTTCCCTGTATTTTGGAGCAAAATTTCAGAAATTCTCCTTATATGGGTGCAAAAATGCATTAATTCCCTTTATTTTGGTTCAATAAGGCAGAAATTCCCCGTATTTTGAAGCAAAATTGCACATATTCCCCTAATTTTAAGGGAAAATGCAGAAATTCACATTATTTTTGGGCAATAAGACAGAAATTGTCCTTATTTTGGGGCAAAACTCAGAAATTCCACTTATTTTGGGGCAAAATTCCAGAAATTTCCCTTATTTTGGGGCAAATTAGCAGAAATTTCACTTATTTTGGGGCAAAATTGCAGAAATTTCACTTATTTCAGAAAAAAAAGCAGAAATTTTCTTATTTTGAAGCAAAAAGTCAGAAATTTCTTTTATTTTGATACAAAATTTCAAAAATTTTTCTTATTTTGGGGCAAAAAGGCAGAAATTTCCCATATTTTGGGGCAGAAATGCAGAAATTCCCCTTACTTTGAGGTAAAAAGGCTGAAATTCCCCATATTTGGGGGCAAAAAGGCAGAAATTTTCTTTATTTTGGGGCAAAATTGCAGAAATTTCACATACTTCAGGGTAATAAGTCAGAAATTTTCCTTATTTTGGGGCAAAAAAGACAGAAATTCCCTTTGTTTTGGGGGAAAAAGACGGGAATTCCACTTATTAGGGGCAAAAAATCAGAAATTCCCCTTATTTTGGAGCAAAAACTAAGAAATTTCCCTTTTTTATGGCAAAAAGGTATGCATTCTTCTTATTTTCGGGCAAAAAGGCAGAAAATCCACGTATTTTGGAGCAAAATTGCAGAAATTCCCCTAATTGTGGGGCAAAAAGGAAGAAATTCCCTATATGTTGGGCCAAAAAGACAGAAATTCTCCTTATTTTGGGGTAAAACTCAGAAATTCCACTTATTTTGGGGCAAAATTCAAGAAATTTCCCTTATTTTGGGGCAAAATTTCAGAAATTTCACTTATTTTGGTTCAAAATTAGAGAAATTTCACTTATTAAAAAAAAAGCAGAAATTTTCTTATTTTGGGGCAAAAGGCAGAAATTTCTTTTATTTTGGTACAAAATTGCAGAAATTTTTCTTATTTTGGGGCAAAAAGGCAGAAATTTCCCATATTTTGGGGCAAAAATGCAGAAATTCCCCTTATTTTGAGGTAAAAAGGCTGAAATTCCCCTTATTTGGGAGCAAAAAGGCAGAAATTTCTCTTATTTTGGGTCAAAATTGCAGAAATTTCCCTTATTATGGGGCAAAATTGCAGAAATTTCACTTATTTTGGGGCAAAATTGCAGAAATTTTACTTATTTTAAGGCAAAAAGGCAGAAATTTCTTTATTTTGGTACAAAATTGAAGAAATTTTTCTTAATTTTGGGCAAAAAGGCGGAAATTTTTCATATTTTGGGGCAAAAACGCAGAAATTCCCCTTATTTTGAGGTAAAAAGGCTGAAATCCCTTTATTTGGGAGCAAAAAGGCAGAAATTTCCCTTATTTTGGGACAGAATTGCAGAAATTTCACTTATTTCAGGGTAATAAGTCAGAAATTTTCCTTATTTTGGGGCAAAAAAGACAGAAATTCTCTTTGTTTTGGGGGAAAACAGAAATTCCACTTATTTAGAGGCAAAAAAGCAGAAATTCCCCTTATTTTGGAGCAAAAATGAAGAAATTTCCCTTTTTTATGGCAAAAAGGTATGCATTCTTCTTATTTTCGGGCAAAAAGGCAGAAATTCCCCGTATTTTGGAGCAAAATTGCAGAAATTCCTCTAATTGTGGGGCAAAAAGGCAGAAATTCCCTATATGTTGGGGCAAAAAGACACAAATTCTCCTTATTTTGGGGTAAAACTCAGAAATTCCACATATTTTGGGGCAAAATTCCAGAAATTTCTCTTATTTGGGGGCAAAATTGCAGAAATTTCACTTATTTTCATTCAAAATTGCAGAAATTTCACTTATTTCAGAGAAAAAAGCAGAAATTTTCTTATTTTGGGGCAAAAAGGCAGAAATTTCTTTTATTTTGCTACAAAATTGCAAAAATTTTTCTTATTTTGGGGGAAAAAAAGGAAATTTCCCATATTTTGAGGCAAAAATGCAGAAATTCCCATTATTTTGAGGTAAAAAGGCTGAAATTCCCCTTATTTGGGGTCAAAAATGCAGAAATTTCCCTTATTTTGGGGCAAAATTGCAGAAATTTCACTTATTTCAGGATAATAAGTCAGAAATTTTCCTTATTTTTGGGCAAAAAAGACAGAAATTCCCTTTGTTTTGGGGGGAAAAGACAGAAATTCCACTTATTTAGAGGCAAAAAAGAAGAAATTCCTATTATTTTGGAGCAAAAATGAAGAAATTTCCCTTTTTTATGGCAAAAAGGTATGCATTCTTCTTATTTTCGTGCAAAAAGGCAGAAATTCCCTGTATTTTGGAGCAAAATTGCAGAAATTCCCCTAATTGTTGGGAAAAAGGCAGAAATTCCCTATATGTTGTGGCAAAAAGACAGAAATTCACCTTATTTTCGGGCAAAACTCAGAAATTCCACTTATTTTGGGGCAAAATTCCAGAAATTTCCCTTATTTTGGGGCAAAATTGCAGAAATTTCACTTATTTCAGAAAAAAAGGCAGAAATTTTCGTAATTTTGGAGCACAATGTCAGAAATTCTTAATATTTTTTTGGCAAAAATGCAGAAATTTTTATTATTTTGAGGTAAAAAGGCTGAAATTCCCCTTATATGGGGGAAAAAGGCAGAAATTTCCCTTATTTTGTGGCAAAAAGACAGAAATTCCCCTTATTTTGTTGCAAAAAGGCAGAAATTTCCCTTAATTTGGGGCAAAAAGCAGACATTTCCCTTATATTGGGAAAAATTTTAGAAATTTAACATATTTCAGGGCAAAAAGTCAGAAATTTTCCTTATTTTGAGGCAAAAATCAGATATTCCCCGTATTTTGAAGCAAAATTCCAGAAATTCCCCTAATTGTGGGGCAAAAAGGCAGAAATCCCTATATGTTGGGGCATAAAGACAGAAATTCTCCTTATTTTGGGGCAGAACTCAGAAATTAAACTTATTTTGGGGAAAAATTCCAGAAATTTCCCTTATCTTGACGCAAAACTGCAGAAATTTCACTTATTTTAGGGCAAAATTGCAGAAATTTCACTTATTTCAGGGAAAATAGGCAGAAATTTTCTGATTTTGGGGCAAAAAGGCAGAATTTTTTAATATTTTGTGGCAAAAACGCAGAAATTCCCCATATTTGGAGGTAAAATGCTGAAATTCCCCTTATTTTGGCAAAAAGGCAGAAATTTCCCTTATTTTGGGGCAAAATTGGAGAAATTTCACTTATTTCTGGGCAAAAAGTCAGAAAGTTGCCTTATTTGGGGGAAAAAAGCATAAATTCTCCTAATTTTGGGCCAAAAACAGAAATTCCATTTATTTTGGGGTAAAATTGTTGAAATTTCAAATATTTCAGGGCAAAAAGGCAGAAATTCCACATTATTTCAGGCAATAAGGCAGAAGTTCCCTGTATTTTGGAGCAAAATTTCAGAAATTCTCCTTATATGGGTGCAAAAATGCATTAATTCCCTTTATTTTGGTTCAATAAGGCAGAAATTCCCCGTATTTTGAAGCAAAATTGCACATATTCCCCTAATTTTAAGGGAAAATGCAGAAATTCACATTATTTTTGGGCAATAAGACAGAAATTGTCCTTATTTTGGGGCAAAACTCAGAAATTCTACTTATTTTGGGGCAAAATTCCAGAAATTTCCCTTATTTTGGGGCAAATTAGCAGAAATTTCACTTATTTTGGGGCAAAATTGCAGAAATTTCACTTATTTCAGAAAAAAAAGCAGAAATTTTCTTATTTTGAAGCAAAAAGTCAGAAATTTCTTTTATTTTGATACAAAATTTCAAAAATTTTTCTTATTTTGGGGCAAAAAGGCAGAAATTTCCCATATTTTGGGGCAGAAATGCAGAAATTCCCCTTACTTTGAGGTAAAAAGGCTGAAATTCCCCATATTTGGGGGCAAAAAGGCAGAAATTTTCTTTATTTTGGGGCAAAATTGCAGAAATTTCACATACTTCAGGGAAATAAGTCAGAAATTTTCCTTATTTTGGGGCAAAAAAGACAGAAATTCCCTTTGTTTTGGGGGAAAAAGACGGGAATTCCACTTATTAGGGGCAAAAAATCAGAAATTCCCCTTATTTTGGAGCAAAAACTAAGAAATTTCCCTTTTTTATGGCAAAAAGGTATGCATTCTTCTTATTTTCGGGCAAAAAGGCAGAAAATCCACGTATTTTGGAGCAAAATTGCAGAAATTCCCCTAATTGTGGGGCAAAAAGGAAGAAATTCCCTATATGTTGGGCCAAAAAGACAGAAATTCTCCTTATTTTGGGGTAAAACTCAGAAATTCCACTTATTTTGGGGCAAAATTCAAGAAATTTCCCTTATTTTGGGGCAAAATTTCAGAAATTTCACTTATTTTGGTTCAAAATTGGAGAAATTTCACTTATTAAAAAAAAAGCAGAAATTTTCTTATTTTGGGGCAAAAGGCAGAAATTTCTTTTATTTTGGTACAAAATTGCAGAAATTTTTCTTATTTTGGGGCAAAAAGGCAGAAATTTCCCATATTTTGGGGCAAAAATGCAGAAATTCCCCTTATTTTGAGGTAAAAAGGCTGAAATTCCCCTTATTTGGGAGCAAAAAGGCAGAAATTTCTCTTATTTTGGGGCAAAATTGCAGAAATTTCCCTTATTATGGGGCAAAATTGCAGAAATTTCACTTATTTTGGGGCAAAATTGCAGAAATTTTACTTATTTTAAGGCAAAAAGGCAGAAATTTCTTTATTTTGGTACAAAATTGAAGAAATTTTTCTTAATTTTGGGCAAAAAGGCGGAAATTTTTCATATTTTGGGGCAAAAACGCAGAAATTCCCCTTATTTTGAGGTAAAAAGGCTGAAATCCCTTTATTTGGGAGCAAAAAGGCAGAAATTTCCCTTATTTTGGGACAGAATTGCAGAAATTTCACTTATTTCAGGGTAATAAGTCAGAAATTTTCCTTATTTTTGGGCCAAAAAGACAGAAATTCCCTTTGTTTGGGGGGAAAAAGACAGATATTCCACATATTTAGAGGCAAAAAAGAAGAAATTCCCCTTATTTTGGAGCAAAAATGAAGAAATTTCCCTTTTTTATGGCAAAAAGTTATGCATTCTTCTTATTTTCGGGCAAAAAGGCAGAAATTTCTCGTATTTTGGAGCAAAATTGCAGAAATTTCCCTAATTGTGGGGCAAAAAGGAAGAAATTCCCTATATGTTGTGGCAAAAAGACAGAAATTCTCCTTATTTTGGGGCAAAACTCAGAAATTCCACTTAATTTGGGGCAAAATTCCAGAAATTTCCCTTATTTTGGGGCAAAATTGCAGAAATTTCACTTATTTTGGGGCAAAATTGCAGAAATTTCACTTATTCCAAAAAAAGGCAGAAATTTTCATAATTTTGGAGCACAATGTCAGAAATTCTTAATATTTTTTGGCAAAAATGCAGAAATTTTCATTATTTTGAGGTAAAAAGGCTGAAATTCCCCTTATTTGGGCGAAAAAGGCAGAAATTTTCCTTATTTTGGGGCAAAAAGACAGAAATTCCACTTATTTTGTGGCAAAAGGCAGAAATTTCTTTTATTTTGGGGCAAAATTGCAGAAATTTCACTTATTTCATAGCATAATTCAAAAATTCCTTTTATTTTGGGGCAAAAAGACAGAAATTCTGTTTATTTTTGGGTAAAAAGGCAGAAATTTTACTTATTTTGAGGTCAAAAGGCAAAAATTCCTCTTATTTTGGGTCAAAAATGAAGAAATTTTTCTTTTTTGTGGCAAAAGTTATACGTTCCCCTTATTTTCGGGCTAAAAAGCAGAAATTCCCCGTATTTTAGAGCAAAATTGCAGAAATTCCCCTAATTGTGTGGCAAAAAGGCAGAAATTCCCTATATGTTGGGGCAAAAAGACAGAAATTCTCCTTATTTTGGGGCAAAACTCATAAACTCCACTTATTTTATGGCAAAATTCCAGAAATTTTCCTTATTTTGGGGCAAAATTGCAGAAATTTCACTTATTTCAGAAAAAAAAGCAGAAATTTTCTTAATTGGAGGCAACAAGGCCGAAATTTCTTTTATTTTGGTACAAAATTGCAGAAATTTTTATTATTTTGGGGCAAAAGGCAGAAATTCTCATATTTGGGGGCAAAAATGCAGAAATTCCCTTTCTTTTGAGGGAAAAAGGCTGAAATTCCCCTTATTTGGGGGCAAAAAGGCAGAATTTTCCCTTATTTTGGGGTAAAAATGCAGAACTTTCACATATTTCAGGGAAAAAAGGCACAAATTTTCCTTATTTTGTGGCAAAAAGGCAGAAATTCCTAATATTTTGTGGCAAAAATGCAGATATTTCCCTTATTTTGAGTTAAAAAGGCTGAAATTCTCCTTATTTGCAGGCAAAAATGCAGAATTTTACCTTATTTTGGGGCACAATTGCAGAAATTTCACTTATTTCAGGGTAATAAGTCAGAAATTTTCCTTATTTTGGGGCAAAAAAGACAGAAATCCCCTTTGTTTTGGGGGAAAAAGACAGAAATTCCACTTATTTAGAGGCAAGAAAAGAAATTCCCCTTATTTTGGAGCAAAATTGCAGAAATTCCTATAATTGTGGGGCAATAAGGCAGAAATTCCCCATATTTTGTGGCAAAAAGGCAGAAATTCCCCTTATTTGGAGGTAAAATGATGAAATTCCCCTTATTTTGGCAAAAAGGCAGAAATTTCCCTTATTTTGGGGCAAAATTGCAGAAATTTCACTTATTTCAGTACAAAAAGTCAGAAAATTGCCTTATTTTGGGGCAAAAAGCAAAAATTCTCCTAATTTAGGGGCCAAAAACAGAAATTCCCCTAATTTTGGGGTAAAATTGTGGAAATTTCAAATATTTCATGGCAAAAAGGCAGAAATTCCACTTTATTTCGGGCAATAAGGCAGAAATTCCCTGTATTTTGGAGCAAAATTTCAGAAATTTCCCTTATATTGGTGCAAAAATGCAGAAATTCCCTTTATTTTGGTTCAATAAGGCAGAAATTCCCCGTATTTTGAAGCAAAATTCCACATATTCCCCTAATTTTGAGGGAAAATGCAGAAATTCACATTACTTTCGGGCAAAAAAACAGAAATTCTCCTTATTTTGGGGCAAAACTCAGAAATTCCACTTAATTTGCGGCAAAATTCCAGAAATTTCCCTTATTTTGGGGCAAATTTGCAGAAATTTCACTTATTTGGGGCAAAATTGCAGAAATTTCACTTATTTCAGAAAAAAAGCAGAAATTTTCATATTTTGAAGCAAAAAGTCAGAAATTTCTTTTATTTTGATACAAAATTTCAAAAATTTTTCTTATTTTGGGGCAAAAAGGCAGAAATTTCCCATATTTTGGGGCAAAAATGAAGAAATTCCCTTCACTTTTAGGTAAAAAGGCTGAAATTCCCCATATTTGGGGCCAAAGAGGCAGAAATTTTCTTTATTTTGGGGCAAAATTGCAGAAATTTCACATACTTCAGGGTAAAAAGTCAGAAATTTTCCTTATTTTGGGGCAAAAAAGACAGAAATTCCCTTTGTTTTGGGGGAAAAAGACAAAAATTTCACTTATTTAGAGGCAAAAAAGCAGAAATTCCCCTTATCTTGGAGCAAAAATTAAGAAATTTCTCTTTTTTATGGCAAAAAGGTATGCATTCTTTTTATTTTCGGGCAAAAAAGCAGAAATTCCCTGTATTTTGGAGCAAAATTGCAGAAATTCCCCTAATTGTGGGGCAAAAAGGCAAAAATTCCCTATAGGTTGGGGCAAAAAAACAGAAATTCTCCTTATTTTGGGGCAAAACTCAAAAATTCCACTTAATTTGGGGCAAAATTCCAGAAATTTCCCTTATTTTGGAACAAAATTGCAGAAATTTCACTTATTTTGGGGCAAAATTGCAGAAATTTCACTTATTTTATGGAAAAAAAGCAGAAATTTTCTGATTTTGGGGCAAAAAGGCAGAAATTTCTTTTATTTGGTACAAAATTGCAGAAATTTCACTTATTTTGGGGCAAAATTGCAGAAATATCACTTATTTCAGGGAAAAAAAGCAGAAACTTTCTTATTTTGGGGCAAAAAGGCAGAAATTTCTTTTATTTGGTACAAAATTGCAGAAATTTTTCTTATTTTGTGTAAAAAGGCAGAAATTTCCCATATTTTGGTGCAAAAATGCAGAAATTCCTTTTATTTTGAGGTAAAAAAGCTGAAATTACCTTTATTTTGGGGCAAAAAAGCAGAAATTCCACTTATTTTGGGGCAAAAAGCAGACATTTCCCTTATTTTGGAAATAGTTTGAGAAATTTAACTTATTTCAGGGCAAAAAGTCAGAAATTAGTCTTATTTTGGGGCAAAAAAACAGAAATTCCGTTTATTTTTGGGGAAAAGTCAGAAATTGCACTTATTTTGAGTCAAAAAGGCGGAAAATCCCCTTATTTTGGGGTAAAAATGAAGAAATTTTCCTTTTTTATGGCAAAAAGTTGTACATTCCCCTTATTTTCGGGCAAAAAGGCAGAAATTCCCCGTATTTTGGAGCAAAATTGCAGAAATTCCCCTAATTTTGGGCAAAAACGCAGAACTTCCCCTTATTTTGGGGTAAAACTGCAGAAATTTCACTTATTTCGTGGCAAAATGGCAGAAATTCCCTTTATTTTCGGCGAAAAAGGAAGAAAATCTCCGTATTTTGGAGCAAAATTGCAGAAATTCACCTAATTTTGGGGTAAAACATGCAGTAATATTTTATATTTGGGGAAAAAAGGCAGAAATTCCCCTTTCTTTGGGGCAAAAGGCAGAAATTCCTCATGTTTTAGGGCAAAATTGCAGAAATTTCCCTTTTTTGGGGACAAAAAACAGAAATTCCCTTTATTTTGGGGGCAAAATTGCGGAAAATTCCTTTATTTTGGGGAAAAATTGCAGAAATTTTTTTTTATTTTAAGGCAAAATTGCAGAAATTTCACTTATTTCAGAGAAAAAAAGCAAAAATTTTTCTTATTTTAGGGCAAAATGCAGAAATTCCCATTATTTTGGGGCAAAAAGGCAGAAATTCACCTTATTTTGGGGTAAAATTGCAGACATTTCACATATTTCAGGGTAAAAAGGCAGAAATTTCCCTTATTTGGGGGCAAAAAGGCAGAAAATCCCCTTATTTTGGGATAAAATTGCAGAAATTTCCATTGTTTGGGGGCAAAAAGGCAGAAAATCCCCTTGATTTCAGGCAAAAAGGCAGAAATTTTCCATATTTTAGAGCAAAATTGCAGAAATTCCCCTAATATTGGGGCAAAAATGCAGAAATTCCCTTTATTTGGGGCAAATCGGCAGAAGTTCCCCTTATTTTCAGGAAAAGAGGCAGAAATTCCCTGTATTTCAAAGCAAAATTGCAGAAACTCCCCTAATTTTGGGGCAAAAGGCAGAAATTCCCTTTATTTTGGGGCAAAAATACAGAAATTCTCATTATTTCGGGGCAAAAATCAGAAATTTCTTTTATTTGGGGGCAAAATTTTAGAAATTTCTTTTATTTTGGTACAGAATTGCAGAAATTTTTCTTATTTCGTGGCAAAAAGGCAGAAATTTTCCATATTTTGGTGCAAAAAGGCTGAAATTCCCCTTTTTTTCAGGTAAAATGCTGAAATTCCCCATATTTTGGGGCAAAGAGGCAGAAAATCCCCTCATTTTGGGGCAAAATGCACAAATTTCCCTTATTTTCGGGCCAAATTGCAGAAATTTCATTTATTTCAGGGCAAAAAGTCAGAAATTACTTTTATTTTGGGGTAAAAATCAGAAATTTCTTTTATTTTGGTACAAAATTGAAGAAATTTTTCTTATTTTGGAACAAAAAGTCAGAAATTCCCCATATTTTGGGCAAAAGGCAGAAATTCCCCTTATTTTGAGGTAAAAAGGCTGAAATTCCCGTTATTTTGGGGCAAAAAGGCAGAAATTCCCTTTACTTTGTGGCAAAAAGGCAGAAATTCCCGTTATTTGGGGCAGAAAAGCAAAATTTTTCCTTATTTGGGGGCAATAAGGCAGAAATTCCCCATATTTTGTGGCAAAAAGGCAGAAATTCTCCTTATTTGGAGGTAAAATGATGAATTTCCCTTATTTTGGCAAAAAGGCAGAAATTCCCCTTATTTTGTGGCAAATTTGCAGAAATTTCACTTATTTCTGGGCAAAAAGTCAGAAAATTGCCTTATTTTGGGGCAAAAAGTAGAAATTCTCCTAATTTTGGGGTCAAAAACAGAAATTCCCCTTATTTTGGGGTAAAATTGTGGAAATTTCAAATATTTCAGGGCAAAAATGCAGAAGTTCCACTTTATTTCGGGCAATAAGGCAGAAATTCACCGTATTTTGGAGAAAAATTTCAGAAATTCCCCTTATATTGGAGCAAAAATGCAGAAATTCCTATTATTTTGGTGCAATAAGGCAGAAATTTTTTGTATTTTGAAGCACAATTGCACATATTCTTCTAATTTTGAGGGAAAATGCAGAAATTCACATTATTTTGGGGCAAAAAGACAGAAATTCTCCTTACTCAGGGCAAAAAGTCAGAAATTCCCCTTATTTTGGGAAAAAATTCCAGAAATTTCCTTTATTTTGGGGCAAAATTGCAGAAATCTTCCTTATTTTGGGGAAAAATTACAGAAATTTCACTTATTTCAGAGAAAAAACGCAAAAATTTCTCTTATTTTGGGGCAAAAAGGCAGAAATTACTTTTAATTTGCTACAAAATTGCAGAAATTTTCTCTATTTTAGGGCAAAAATACAGAATTTCCCCATATTTTGAGGAAAAAGTCAGAGATTCCCCTTATTATGAGGTAAAAAGGCGGAAATTCCCCTTATTTTGGAGCAAAAAGACAAAAATTCCCCTTATTTTGTGTCAAAAAGGCAGAAATTTCCCTTATTTTGGGGCAAAATTGCAGAAATTTCACTTATTTCAGGGAAAAAAGGCAGAAATTTCCCTTATTTTGGGACAAAAGTCAGAAATTCCTAATATTTTGTGGCAAAAATGCAGAAATGCCCCTTATTTTGTGTCAAAAAGGCAGAAATTCCCCTTATCTGGGGGCAAAATTGCAGAAATTTCACTTATTTCAAGGCATAATTCAAAAATTGCTTTTATTTTGGGGCAAAAAGACAGAAATTCCGTTTATTTTTGGGTAAAAAGGCAGAAATTTCACTTATTTTTTGGTAAAAAGGCAGAAATTCTTCTTATTTTGGGGCAAAAATGAAGAAATTTCCCTTCTTTGTGGAAAAAGGTATACATTCCCTTTATTTTTGTGAAAAGAAGCAGAAATTCCCCGTATTTTGGAGCAAAAATGCAGAAATTCCCCTAGTTGTGGGGCAAAAAGGGAGAAATTTCCTATTTGTTGGGGCAAAAAGACAGAAATTCTCCTTAATTTGGGGCAAAACTCAGAAATTCCACTTATTTTGTGGCAAAATTGCAGAAATTTCACTTATTTTGGGGCAAAATTGCAGAAATTTCACTTATGTCAGAGAAAAAAGGCAGAAATTTTCTTTATTTTGGGGCAAAAAGGCAGAAATTCCTAATATTTTGAGGTAAAAAGGCTGAAATTCGCCTTATTTGGGGGCAAAAAGGCAGAAATTTCCCTTATTTTAGGGCAAAAAGACAGAAATTTCCCTTATTTTGTGGCAAAAAAACAGAAATTTCTTTTATTTTGGAGCAAAATTGCAGAAATATCACTTATTTGGGGGCAAAATTGCAGAAATTTCACTTATTTCAGGGAAAAAAGGCAGAAATTTTTCTTATTTTGGGGCAAAAAGGCAGAAATTCCTAATATTTTGTGGCAAAAATGCAGAAATTCCCCTTATTTTGTGTCAAAAAGGCAGAAATTTCCCTTATCTGGGGGCACAATTGCAGAAATTTCAATTATTTCAGAGCATAATTCAAAAATTGCTTTTATTTTGGGGCAAAAAGACAGAACTTCCATTTCTTTTTGGTAAAAAGGCAGAAATTTCACATATTTTGAGGTAAAAAGGCAGAAATTCTTCTTATTTTGGGGCAAAAATGAAGAAATTTCACTTTTTTGTGGCTAAAGGTATACATTCCTCTTATTTTTGGAAAAAAAAGCAGAAATTCCCCGTATTTTGAAGCAAAATTGCAGAAATTCCCCTAGTTGTGGGGCAAAAAGGGAGAAATTCCCTATTGGTTGGGGCAAAAAGACAGAAATTCTTTTTATTTTGGGGTAAAACTCAGAAATTCCACTTATTTTGGGGCAAAATTGCAGAAATTTCACTTATTTTGAGGCAAAATTGCAGAAATTTCACTTATTTCAGAGAAAAAAGGAAGAAATTTTCTTTATTTTGGGCAAAAAGGCAGAAATTCCTAATATTTTGAGGTAAAAAGGCTGAAATTCGCCTTATTTGGGGGCAAAAAGGCAGAAATTTCCCTTATTTTAGGGCAAAAAGACAGAAATACCCCTTATTTTGTGGCAAAAAGGCAGAAATTTCGTTTATTTTGGAGCAAAATTGCAGAAATTTCACTTATTTTGGGGCAAAATTGCAGAAATTTCACTTATTTCTGGGAAAAAAAGCAGAAATTTTCTTATTTTGGGGCAAAAAGCAGAAATTTCTTTCATTTTGGTACAAAATTGCAAAAATTTTTCTTATTTTGGGGCAAAAAGGCAGAAATTTCTCATATTTTGGGGCAAAAATGAAGAAATTTCCCTTATTTTGAGGTAAAAAGGCTGAAATTCCTCTTATTTTGGGGCAAAAAGTCAGAAATTCCGCTTATTTTGGGGCAAAAACAGACATTTTCCTTATTTTGGGGAAAAATTTTAGAAATTTAATTTATTTCAGGGCAAAAAGTCAGAAATTCCCCTTATTTTGGGGCAAAACACAGAAATTCCACTTATTTTGGGGCTAAATTCCAGAAATTTCCCTTATTTTGGGGCAAAATTGCAGAAATTTCACTTATTTGGGGCAAAATTGCAGAAATTTCACTTAATTCAGGAAAAAAGGCAGAAATTTTCATTATTTTGGAACAAAAAAGCAGAAATTCCTAATATTTTGAGGCATAAAAGCAGAAATTCCCCTTATTTTGTGTCAAAAATGCAGAAATTTCACTTATTTCAGGGCCTAATTCAAAAATTTCTTTTATTTTGGGGCAAAAAGACAGAAATTCCGTTTATTTTGGGGTAAAAAGGCAGAAATTTCACTTATGTTGAGGTAAAAAGGCAGAAATTCCTCTTATTTTGTGGCAAAAATGAAGAAATTTCCCTTCTTTGTGGCAAAAAGTATCCATTTCATTTATTTATGGCAAAATTGCAGAAATTCCCCATATTTTGGAGCAAAATTGCAGAAAATCCCCTAATTGTGGGGCAAAAAGTCAGAAATTCCTTATATGTTGGGGCAAAAACACCGAAATTCTCCTTATTTTGGGGCAAAACTCAGAATTCCACATATTTTGGGGCAAAATTCCAGAAATTTTCTTTATTTTGGGGCAAAATTGTAGAAATTTCACTTATTTTGAGGCAAAATTGCAGAAATTTCACTTATTTCAGGGAAAAAAGACAGAAATTTTCCTTATTTTGGGGCAAAAAGGCAGAAATTCCTAATATTTTGTGGCAAAAATGCAGAAATTTTCCTTATTTTGTGTCGAAAAAGCAGAAATTTCCCTTATTTGGGGGCAAAATTGCAGAAATTTCACGTATTTCAGGGCATATTTCAAAAATTCATTTTATTTTGGGGCAAAAAGACAGAAATTCCGTTTATTTTTTAGTAAAAAGGCAGAAATTTCACTTATTTTGAGGTAAAAAGGCAGAAATTACTCTTATTTTGGGGCAAAAATAAAGAAATTTCTATTTTTTTGTGGCAAAAGGTATACATTCCCCTTATTTTTGGGGAAAAAAGCAGAAATACCCCATATTTTGGAGCAAAATTGCAGAAATTCCCCTAGTTGTGGGGCAAAAAAAAAGAAATTCACTATTTGTTGGGGCAAAAAGACAGAAATTCTCCTTATATTGGGGCAAAACTCAGAAATTCCACTTATTTTGGGACAAAATTGCAGAAATTTCACTTATTTTGGGGCAAAATTGCAAAAATTTCAATAATTTCAGGGAAAAAAGGCAGAAATTTTCCTTATTTTGGGGCAAAAAGGCAGAAATTCCTAATACTTTGTGGAAAAAATGCAGAAATTCCCTTTATTTTGTTTCAAAAATGGAGAAATTCCTGTTATTTTGAGGTAAAAAGGCTGAAATTCGCCTCATTTGGGGGCAGAAAGGCAGAAATTTCACTTATTTTGGGGCAAAAAAACAGAAATTCCTCTTATTTTGTGGCAAAAAGGCAGAAATTTCTTTTATTTTGGGGCAAAATTGCAGAAATTTAACTTATTTTGGGGCAAAATTGCAGAAATTTCATTTATTTCAGGGAAAAAAGCAGAAATTTTCTTATTTTGGGGCAAAACGGCAAAAATTTCTTTTATTTTGGTACAAAATTGCAAAAATTTTTATTATTTTGGGGCAAAAATGCAGAAATCTTCCTTATTTTGTGGAAAAATTACAGAAATTTCACTTATTTCAGGGAAAAAACGCAAAAATTTCTCTTATTTTGGGGCAAAAAGGCAGAAATTACTTTTAATTTGCTACAAAATTGCAGAAATTTTTTCTATTTTGGGGAAAAATACAGAATTTCCCCATATTTTCGGGCAAAAAGGCAGAGATTCCCCTTATTATGAGGTAAAAAGGCGGAAATTCCCCTTATTTTGGAGCAAAAAGACAGAAATTCCCCTTATTTTGTGTCAAAAAGGCAGAAATTTCCCTTATTTTGGGGCAAAATTGCAGAAATTTCACTTATTTCAGGGAAAAAAGGCAGAAATTTTCCTTATTTTGGGGCAAAATCAGAAATTCCTAATATTTTGTGGCAAAAATGCAGAAATGCCCCTTATTTTGTGTCAAAAAGGCAGAAATTTCCCTTATCTGGGGGCAAAATTGCAGAAATTTCACTTATTTCAGGGCATAATTAAAAAATTGCTTTTATTTTGGGGCAAAAAGACAGAAATTCCGTTTATTTTTGGGTAAAAAGGCAGAAATTTCACTTATTTTGAGGTAAAAAGGCAGAAATTCTTCTTATTTTGGGGCAAAAATGAAAAAATTTCCCTTTTTTGTGGGAAAAGGTATACATTCCCTTTATTTTTGTGAAAAAAAGCAGAAATTCCCCGTATTTTGGAGCAAAATTGCAGAAATTCCCCTAGTTGTGGAGCAAAAAGGGAGAAATTTCCTATTTGTTGGGGCAAAAAGACAGAAATTCTCCTTATTTTGGGGCAAAACTCAGAAATTCCAATTATTTTTGGGCAAAATTGCAGAAATTTCACTTATTTTGGGGCAAAATTGCAGAAATTTCACTTATGTCAGAGAAAAAAGGCAGAAATTTTCTTTATTTTGGGGCAAAAAGGCAGAAATTCCTAATATTTTGAGGTAAAAAAGCTGAAATTCGCCTTATTTGGGTGCAAAAAGGCAGAAATTTCCCTTATTTTAGGGCAAAAGACAGAAATTTCCCTTATTTTGTGGCAAAAAAACAGAAATTTCTTTTATTTTGGAGCAAAATTGCAGAAATATCACTTATTTTGGGGCAAAATTGCAGAAATTTCACTTATTTCAGGGAAAAAAGGCAGAAATTTTTCTTATTTTGGGGCAAAAAGGCAGAAATTCCTAATATTTTGTGGCAAAAATGCAGAAATTCCCCTTATTTTGTGTGAAAAAGGCAGAAATTTTTCTTATCTGGGGGCACAATTGCAGAAATTTCAATTATTTCAGAGCATAATTCAAAAATTGCTTTTATTTTGGGGCAAAAAGACAGAACTTCCATTTCTTTTGGGTAAAAAGGCAGAAATTTCACATATTTTGAGGTAAAAAGGCAGAAATTCTTCTTATTTTGGGGCAAAAATGAAGAAATTTCCCTTTTTGTGGCAAAAGGTATACATTCCCCTTATTTTTGGCAAAAAAAGCAGAAATTCCCCGTATTTTGGAGCAAAATTGCAGAAATGCCCCTAGTTGTGAAACAAAAAGGGAGAAATTCCCTATTTGTTGGGGCAAAAAGACAGAAATTCTCCTTATTTTTGGGCAAAACTCAAAAATTCCACTTATTTTGGGGCAAAATTGCAGAAATTTCACTTATTTTGGGGCAAAATTGCAGAAATTTCACTTATTTCAGAGAAAAAAGGCAGAAATTTTCTTTATTTTGGGGAAAAAGGGCAGAAATTCCTAATATTTTGAGGTAAAAAGGCTGAAATTCGCCTTATTTGGTGGAAAAAGGCAGAAATTTACCTTATTTTAGGGCAAAAAGACAGAAATTCCCCTTATTTTGTGGCAAAAAGGCAGAAATTTCTTTCATTTTGGAGCAAAATTGCAGAAATTTCACTTATTTTGGGGCAAAATTGCAGAAATTTCACTTATTTCAGGGAAAAAAAGCAGAAATTTTCTTATTTTGGGGCAAAAAGCAGAAATTTCTTTCATTTTGGTACAAAATTGCAAAAATTTTTCTTATTTTGGGGCAAAAAGGCAGAAATTTCTCATATTTTGGGGCAAAAATGAAGAAATTTCCCTTATTTTGAGGTAAAAAGGCTGAAATTCCTCTTATTTTGGGGCAAAAAGTCAGAAATTCCGCTTATTTTGGGGCAAAAACAGACATTTCCCTTATTTTGGGGAAAAATTTTAGAAATTTAATTTATTTCATGGCAAAAAGTCAGAAATTCCCCTTATCTTGAGGCAAAACTCAGAAATTCCACTTATTTTGGGGCTAAATTCCAGAAATTTCCCTTATTTGGGGGAAAAATTGCAGAAATTTCACTTATTTGGGGCAAAATTGCAGAAATTTCACTTAATTCAGGAAAAAAGGCAGAAATTTTCATTATTTTGGGGCAAAAAGGCAGAAATTCCTAATATTTTGTGGCATAAATGCAGAAATTCCCCTTATTTTGTGTCAAAAATGCAGAAATTTCACTTATTTCAGGGCATAATTCAAAAATTTCTTTTATTTTGGGGCAAAAAGACAGAAATTCCGTTTATTTTGGGGTAAAAAGGCAGAAATTTCACTTATTTTGAGGTAAAAAGGCAGAAATTCCTCTTATTTTGTGGCAAAAATGAAGAAATTTCCCTTCTTTGTGGCAAAAAGTATCCATTTCATTTATTTATGGCAAAATTGCAGAAATTCCCCATATTTTGGAGCAAAATTGCAGAAAATCCCCTAATTGTGGGGCAAAAAGTCAGAAATTCCTTATATGTTGGGGCAAAAACACGGAAATTCTCCTTATTTTGGGGCAAAACTCAGAATTCCACATATTTTGGGAAAAAATTCCAGAAATTTCCTTTATTTTGGGGCAAAATTGTAGAAATTTCACTTATTTTGAGGCAAAATTGCAGACATTTCACTTATTTCAGGGAAAAAAGACAGAAATTTTCCTTATTTTGGGGCAAAAAGGCAGAAATTCCTAATATTTTGTGGCAAAAATGCAGAAATTTTCTTTATTTTGTGTCGAAAAAGCAGAAATTTCCCTTATTTGGGGGCAAAATTGCAGAAATTTCACTTATTTCAGGGCATATTTCAAAAATTCATTTTATTTTGGGGCAAAAAGACAGAAATTCCGTTTATTTTTTGGTAAAAAGGCAGAAATTTCACTTATTTTGAGGTAAAAAGGCAGATATTCCTCTTATTTTGGGGCAAAAATAAAGAAATTTCTATTTTTTTGTGGCAAAAGGTATATATTCCCCTTATTTTTGGGGAAAAAAGCAGAAATACCCCATATTTTGGAGCAAAATTGCAGAAATTCCCCTAGTTGTGGGGCAAAAAGAAAGAAATTCACTATTTGTTGGGGCAAAATACAGAAATTCTCCTTATATTGGGGCAAAACTCAGAAATTCCACTTATTTTGGGACAAAATTGCAGAAATTTCACTTATTTTGGGGCAAAATTGCAAAAATTTCAATAATTTCAGGGAAAAAAGGCAGAAATTTTCCTTATTTTGGGGCAAAAAGGCAGAAATTCCTAATACTTTGTGGAAAAAAATGCAGAAATTCCCCTTATTTTGTTTCAAAAATGGAGAAATTCCTCTTATTTTGAGGTAAAAAGGCTGAAATTCGCCTTATTTGGGGGCAGAAAGGCAGAAATTTCACTTATTTTGGGGCAAAAAAACAGAAATTCCTCTTATTTTGTGGCAAAAAGGCAGAAATTTCTTTTATTTTGGGGCAAAATTGCAGAAATTTAACTTATTTTGGGGCAAAATTGCAGAAATTTCATTTATTTCAGGGAAAAAAGCAGAAATTTTCTTATTTTGGGGCAAAAAGGCAAAAATTTCTTTTATTTTTGTACAAAATTGCAAAAATTTTTATTATTTTGGGGCAAAAATGCAGAAATCTTCATTATTTTGGGGAAAAATTACAGAAATTTCACTTATTTCAGGGAAAAAACGCAAAAATTTCTCTTATTTTGGGGCAAAAAGGCAAATTACTTTTAATTTGCTACAAAATTGCAGAAATTTTCTCTATTTTGGGGCAAAAATACAGAATTTCCCCATATTTTAGGGCAAAAAGGCAGAGATTCCCCTTATTATGAGGTAAAAAGGCGGAAATTCCCCTTATTTTGGAGCAAAAAGACAGAAATTCCCCATATTTTGTGTCAAAAAGGCAGAAATTTCCCTTATTTTGGGGCAAAATTGCAGAAATTTCACTTATTTCAGGGAAAAAAGGCAGAAATTTCCCTTATTTTGGGGCAAATTCAGAAATTCCTAATATTTTGTGGCAAAAATGCAGAAATGCCCCTTATTTTGTGTCAAAAAGGCAGAAATTTCCCTTATCTGGGGGCAAAATTGCAGAAATTTCACTTATTTCAGGGCATAATTAAAAAATTGCTTTTATTTTGGGGCAAAAAGACAGAAATTCCGTTTATTTTTGGGTAAAAAGGCAGAAATTTCACTTATTTTGAGGTAAAAAGGCAGAAATTCTTATTTTGGGGTAAAAATGAAGAAATTTCCCTTTTTTGTGGGAAAAGGTATACATTCCCTTTATTTTTGTGAAAAAAAAAGCAGAAATTCCCCGTATTTTGGAGCAAAATTGCAGAAATTCCCCTAGTTGTGGGGCAAAAAGGGAGAAATTTCCTATTTGTTGGGGCAAAAAGACAGAAATTCTCCTTATTTTGGGGCAAAACTCAGAAATTCCACTTATTTTGGGGCAAAATTGCAGAAATTTCACTTATTCTGGGCAAAATTGCAGAAATTTCACTTATGTCAGAGAAAAAAGTCAGAAATTTTCTTTATTTTGGGGCACAAAGGCAGAAATTCCTAATATTTTGAGGTAAAAAGGCTGAAATTCGCCTGATTTGGGGGCAAAAAGGCAGAAATTTCCCTTATTTTGTGGCAAAAAAACAGAAATTTCTTTTATTTTGGAGCAAAATTGCAGAAATATCACTTATTTATGGGCAAAATTGCAGAAATTTCACTTATTTCAGGGAAAAAAGGCAGAAATTTTTCTTATTTTGGGGCAAAAAGGCAGAAATTCTTAATATTTTGTGACAAAAAGCAGAAATTTCTTTCATTTTGGTACAAAATTGCAAAAATTTTTCTTATTTTGGGGCAAAAAGGCAGAAATTTCTCATATTTTGGGGCAAAAATGAAGAAATTTCCCTTATTTTGAGGTAAAAAGGCTGAAATTCCTCTTATTTTGGGCAAAAAGTCAGAAATTCCGCTTATTTTGGGGCAAAAACAGACATTTCCCTTATTTTGGGGAAAAATTTTAGAAATTTAATTTATTTCAGGGCAAAAAGTCAGAAATTCCCCTTTATTTATGGCAAAACTCAGAAATTCCACTTATTTTGGGGCTAAATTCCAGAAATTTTCCTTATTTTGGGCAAAATTCCTGAAATTTCACTTATTTGGGGCAAAATTGCAGAAATTTCACTTAATTCAGGAAAAAGGGCAGAAATTTTCATTATTTTGGGGCAAAAAATCAGAAATTCCTAATATTTTGTGGCATAAATGCAGAAATTCCCCTTATTTTGTGTCAAAAAGGCAGAAATTTCACTTATTTCGGGGCATAATTCAAAAATTTCTTTTATTTTGGGGCAAAAAGACAGAAATTCCGTTTATTTTGGGGTAAAAAGGCAGAAATTTCACTTATTTTGAGGTAAAAAGGCAGAAATTCCTCTTATTTTGTGGCAAAAATGAAGAAATTTCCCTTCTTTGTGGCAAAAAGTATCCATTTCATTTATTTATGGCAAAATTGCAGAAATTCCCCATATTTTGGAGCAAAATTGCAGAAAATCCCCTAATTGTGGGGCAAAAAGTCAGAAATTCCTTATATGTTGGGGCAAAAACACCGAAATTCTCCTTATTTTGGGGCAAAACTCAGAATTCCACATATTTTGGGGCAAAATTCCAGAAATTTCCTTTATTTTGGGGCAAAATTGTAGAAATTTCACTTATTTTGAGGCAAAATTGCAGAAATTTCAATTATTTCAGGGAAAAAAGACAGAAATTTTCCTTATTTTGGGGCAAAAAGGCAGAAATTCCTAATATTTTGTGGCAAAAATGCAGAAATTTTCCTTATTTTCTGTCGAAAAAGCAGAAATTTCCCTTATTTGGGGGCAAAATTGCAGAAATTTCACTTATTTCAGGGCATATTTCAAAAATTCAATTTATTTTGGGGCAAAAAGAAGGAAATTCCGTTTATTTTTTGGTAAAAAGGCAGAAATTTCACTTATTTTGAGGTAAAAAGGCAGAAATTCCTCTTATTTTGGGGCAAAAATAAAGAAATTTCTATTTTTTGTGGCAAAAGGTATACATTCCCCTTATTTTTGGGGAAAAAAGCAGAAATACCCCATATTTTGGAGCAAAATTGCAGAAATTCCCCTAGTTGTGGGGCAAAAAGGGAGAAATTCACTATTTGTTGGGGCAAAAATACAGAAATTCTCCTTATATTAGGGCAAAACTCAGAAATTCCACTTATTTTGGGACAAAATTGCAGAAATTTCACTTATTTTGGGGCAAAATTGCAAAAATTTCAATAATTTCAGGGAAAAAAGGCAGAAATTTTCCTTATTTTGGGGCAAAAAGGCAGAAATTCCTAATACTTTGTGGAAAAAATGCAGAAATTCCCCTTATTTTGTTTCAATATGGAGAAATTCCTCTTATTTTGAGGTAAAAAGGCTGAAATTCGCCTCATTTGGGGGCAGAAAGGCAGAAATTTCACTTATTTTGGGGCAAAAAAACAGAAATTCCTCTTATTTTGTGGCAAAAGGCAGAAATTTCTTTTATTTTGGGGCAAAATTGCAGAAATTTAACTTATTTTGGGGCAAAATTGCAGAAATTTCTTTTATTTCAGGGAAAAAAGCAGAAATTTTCTTATTTTGGGGCAAAAAGGCAAAAATTTTTATTATTTTGGGGCAAAAATGCAGAAATCTTCCTTATTTTGGGGAAAAATTACAGAAATTTCACTTATTTCAGGGAAAAAACGCAAAAATTTCTCTTATTTTGGGGCAAAAAGGCAGAAATTACTTTTAATTTGCTACAAAATTGCAGAAATTTTCTCTATTTTGGGGCAAAAATACAGAATTTCCCCATATTTTCGGGCAAAAAGGCAGAGATTCCCCTTATTATGAGGTAAAAAGGCGGAAATTCCCCTTATTTTGGAGCAAAAAGACAGAAATTCCCCATATTTTGTGTCAAAAAGGCAGAAATTTCCCTTATTTTGGGGCAAAATTGCAGAAATTTCACTTATTTCAGGGAAAAAGGCAGAAATTTTCCTTATTTTGGGGCAAAAGTCAGAAATTCCTAATATTTTGTGGCAAAAATGCAGAAATGCCCCTTATTTTTGTCAAAAAGGCAGAAATTTCCCTTATCTGGGGGCAAAATTGCAGAAATTTCACTTATTTCAGGGCATAATTAAAAAATTGCTTTTATTTTGGGGCAAAAAGACAGAAATTCCGTTTATTTTTGGGTAAAAAGGCAGAAATTTCACTTATTTTGAGGTAAAAAGGCAGAAATTCTTCTTATTTTGGGGCAAAAATGAAAAAATTTCCCTTTTTTGTGGGAAAAGGTATACATTCCCTTTATTTTTGTGAAAAAAAGCAGAAATTCCCCGTATTTTGCAGCAAAATTGCAGAAATTCCCCTAGTTGTGGGGCAAAAAGGGAGAAATTTACTATTTGTTGGGGCAAAAAGACAGAAATTCTCCTTATTTTGGGGCAAAACTCAGAAATTCCACTTATTTTGGGGCAAAATTGCAGAAATTTCACTTATTTTGGGGCAAAATTGCAGAAATTTCACTTATGTCAGAGAAAAAAGGCAGAAATTTTCTTTATTTTGGGGCAAAAAGGCAGAAATTCCTAATATTTTGAAGTAAAAAGGCTGAAATTCGCCTTATTTGGGGGCAAAAAGGCAGAAATTTCCCTTATTTTAGGGCAAAAAGATAGAAATTTCCCTTATTTTGTGGCAAAAAAACAGAAATTTCTTTTATTTTGGAGCAAAATTGCAGAAATATCACTTATTTTGGGGCAAAATTGCAGAAATTTCACTTATTTCAGGGAAAAAAGGCAGAAATTTTTCTTAATTTGAGGCAAAAAGGCAGAAATTCCTAATAGTTTGTGGCAAAAATGCAGAAATTCCCCTTATTTTGTGTGAAAAAGCAGAAATTTCCCTTATCTGGGGGCACAATTGCAGAAATTTCAATTATTTCAGAGCATAATTCAAAAATTGCTTTTATTTTGGGGCAAAAGACAGAACTTCCATTACTTTTTGGGTAAAAAGGCAGAAATTTCACATATTTTGAGGTAAAAAGGCAGAAATTCTTCTTATTTTGGGGCAAAAAAGAAGAAATTACCCTTTTTGTGATAAAAGGTATACATTCCCCTTATTTTTGGGAAAAAAAGCAGAAATTCCCCGTATTTTGGAGCAAAATTGCAGAAATTCCCCTAGTTGTGGGGCAAAAAGGGAGAAATTCCCTATTTGTTGGGGCAAAAAGACAGAAATTCTCCTTATTTTGGGGCAAAACTCAGAAATTCCACTTATTTTGGGGCAAAATTGCAGAAATTTCACTTATTTTGGGGCAAAATTGCAGAAATTTCACTTATTTCAGAGAAAAAAGGCAGAAATTTTCTTTATTTTGGGGAAAAAGGGCAGAAATTCCTAATATTTTGAGGTAAAAAGGCTGAAATTCGCCTTATTTGGTGGCAAAAAGGCAGAAATTTCCCTTATTTTAGGGCAAAAAGACAGAAATTCCCCTTATTTTGTGGCAAAAACGCAGAAATTTCTTTCATTTTGAAGCAAAATTGCAGAAATTTCACTTATTTTGGGGCAAAATTGCAGATATTTCACTTATTTCAGGGAAAAAAAGCAGAAATTTTCTTATTTTGGGGCAAAAAGCAGAAATTTCTTTCATTTTGGTACAAAATTGCAAAAATTTTTCTTATTTTGGGGCAAAAAGGCAGAAATTTCTCATATTTTGGGGCAAAAATGAAGAAATTTCCCTTATTTTGAGGTAAAAAGGCTGAAATTCCTCTTATTTTGGGGCAAAGAGTCAGAAATTCTGCTTATTTTGGGGCAAAACCAGACATTTCCCTTATTTTGGGGAAAAATTTTAGAAATTTAATTTATTTCAGGGCAAAAAGTCAGAAATTCCCCTTATCAAAACTCAGTAATTCCACTTATTTTGGGGCTAAATTCCAGAAATTTCCCTTATTTTGGGGCAAAATTGCAGAAATTTCACTTATTTGGGGCAAAATTGCAGAAATTTCACTTAATTCAGGAAAAAAGGCAGAAATTTTCATTATTTTGGGGCAAAAAGGCAGAAATTCCTAATATTTTGTGGCATAAATGCAGAAATTCCCCTTATTTTGTGTCAAAAAGGCAGAAATTTCACTTATTTCAGGGCATAATTCAAAAATTTCTTTATTTTGGGGCAAAAAGACAGAAATTCCGTTTATTTTGGGGTAAAAAGGCAGAAATTTCACTTATTTTGAGGTAAAAAGGCAGAAATTCCTCTTATTTTGTGGCAAAAATGAAGAAATTTCCCTTCTTTGTGGCAAAAAGTATCCATTTCATTTATTTATGGCAAAATTGCAGAAATTCCCCATATTTTGGAGCAAAATTGCAGAAAATCCCCTAATTGTGGGGCAAAAAGTCAGAAATTCCTTATATGTTGGGGCAAAAACACGGAAATTCTCCTTATTTTGGGGCAAAACTCAGAATTCCACATATTTTGGGGCAAAATTCCAGAAATTTCCTTTATTTTGGGGCAAAATTGTAGAAATTTCACTTATTTTGAGGCAAAATTGCAGAAATTTCACTTATTTCAGGGAAAAAAGACAGAAATTTTCCTTATTTTGGGGCAAAAAGGCAGAAATTCCTAATATTTTGTGGCAAAAATGCAGAAATTTTCCTTATTTTGTGTCGAAAAAGCAGAAATTTCCCTTATTTGGGGGCAAAATTGCAGAAATTTCACTTATTTCAGGGCATATTTCAAAAATTCATTTTATTTTGGGGCAAAAAGACAGAAATTCCGTTTATTTTTTGGTAAAAAGGCAGAAATTTCACTTATTTTGAGGTAAAAAGGCAGAAATTCCTCTTATTTTGGGGCAAAAATAAAGAAATTTCTATTTTTTTGTGGCAAAAGGTATTTATTCCCCTTATTTTTGGGGAAAAAAGCAGAAATAACCCATATTTTGGAGCAAAATTGCAGAAATTCCCCTAGTTGTGGGGCAAAAAGGGAGAAATTCACTATTTGTTGGGGCAAAAAGACAGAAATTCTCCTTATATTGGGGCAAAACTCAGAAATTCCACTTATTTTGGGACAAAATTGCAGAAATTTCACTTATTTTGGGGTAAAATTGCAAAAATTTCAATAATTTCAGGGAAAAAAGGCAGAAATTTTCCTTATTTTGGGGCAAAAAGGCAGAAATTCCTAATACTTTGTGGAAAAAATAGAAATTCCCCTTATTTTGTTTCAAAAATGGAGAAATTCCTCTTATTTTGAAGTAAAAAGGCTGAAATTCGCCTTATTTGGGGGCAGAAAGGCAGAAATTTCACTTATTTTGGGGCAAAAAACCAGAAATTCCTCTTATTTTGTGGCAAAAAGGCAGAAATTTCTTTTATTTTGGGGCAAAATTGCAGAAATTTAACTTATTTTGGGGCAAAATTGCAGAAACTTCATTTATTTCAGGGATAAAAGCAGAAATTTTCTTATTTTGGGGCAAAAAGGCAAAAATTGCTTTTATTTTGGTACAAAATTGCAAAAACTTTTATTATTTTGGGGCAAAAATGCAGAAATCTTCCTTATTTTGGGGAAAAATTACAGAAATTTCACTTATTTCAGGGAAAAAACGCAAAAATTTCTCTTATTTTGGGGCAAAAAGGCAGAAATTACTTTTAATTTGCTACAAAATTGCAGAAATTTTCTCTATTTTGGGGCAAAAATACAGAATTTCCCCATATTTTAGGGCAAAAAGGCAGAGATTCCCCTTATTATGAGGTCAAAAGGCGGAAATTCCCCTTATTTTGGAGCAAAAAGACAGAAATTCCCCTTATTTTGTGTCAAAAAGGCAGAAATTTCCCTTATTTTGGGGCAAAATTGCAGAAATTTCACTTATTTCAGGGAAAAAAGGCAGAAATTTCCCTTATTTTGGGGCAAAAGTCAGAAATTCCTAATATTTTGTGGCAAAAATGCAGAAATTTTCCTTATTTTGTGTCGAAAAAGCAGAAATTTCCCTTATTTGGGGGCAAAATTGCAGAAATTTCACTTATTTCAGGGCATATTTCAAAAATTCATTTTATTTTGGGGCAAAAAGACAGAAATTCCGTTTATTTTTTGGTAAAAAGGCAGAAATTTCACTTATTTTGAGGTAAAAAGGCAGAAATTCCTCTTATTTTGGGGCAAAAATAAAGAAATTTCTATTTTTTTGTGGCAAAAGGTATACATTCCCCTTATTTTTGGGGAAAAAAGCAGAAATACCCCATATTTTGGAGCAAAATTGCAGAAATTCCCCTAGTTGTGGGGCAAAAAGGGAGAAATTCACTATTTGTTGGGGCAAAAAGACAGAAATTCTCCTTATATTGGGGCAAAACTCAGAAATTCCACTTATTGGGACAAAATTGCAGAAATTTCACTTATTTTGGGGCAAAATTGCAAAAATTTCAATAATTTCAGGGAAAAAAGGCAGAAATTTTCCTTATTTTGGGGCAAAAAGGCAGAAATTTCTAATACTTTGTGGAAAAAATGCAGAAATTCCCCTTATTTTGTTTCAAAAATGGAGAAATTCCTCTTATTTTGAAGTAAAAAGGCTGAAATTCGCCTTATTTGGGGGCAGAAAGGCAGAAATTTCACTTATTTTGGGGCAAAAAACCAGAAATTCCTCTTATTTTTTGGCAAAAAGGCAGAAATTTCTTTTATTTTGGGGCAAAATTGCAGAAATTTAACTTATTTTGGGGCAAAATTGCAGAAACTTCATTTATTTCAGGGAAAAAAGCAGAAATTTTCTTATTTTGAGGCAAAAAGGCAAAAATTTCTTTTATTTTGATACAAAATTGCAAAAACTTTTATTATTTTGGGGCAAAAATGCAGAAATCTTCCTTATTTTGGGGAAAAATTATAGAAATTTCACTTATTTCAGTGAAAAAACGCAAAAATTTCTCTTATTTTGGGGCAAAAAGGCAGAAATTACTTTTAATTTGCTACAAAATTGCAGAAATTTTCTCTATTTTGGGGCAAAAATACAGAATTTCCCCATATTTTAGGGCAAAAAGGCAGAGATTCCCCTTATTATGAGGTAAAAAGGCGGAAATTCCCCTTATTTTGGAGCAAAAAGACAGAAATTCCCCTTATTTTGTGTCAAAAAGGCAGAAATTTCCCTCATTTTGGGGCAAAATTGCAGAAATTTCACTTATTTCAGGGAAAAAAGGCAGAAATTTCCCTTATTTTGGGGCAAAAGTCAGAAATTCCTAATATTTTGTGGCAAAAATGCAGAAATGCCCCTTATTTTGTGTCAAAAAGGCAGAAATTTCCCTTATCTGGGGGCAAAATTGCAGAAATTTCACTTATTTCAGGGCATAATTAAAAAATTGCTTTTATTTTGGGGCAAAAAGACAGAAATTCCGTTTATTTTTGGGTAAAAAGGCAGAAATTTCACTTATTTTGAGGTAAAAAGGCAGAAATTCTTCTTATTTTGGGGCAAAAATGAAAAAATTTCCCTTTTTTGTGGGAAAAGGTATACATTCCCTTTATTTTTGTGAAAAAAAGCAGAAATTCCCCGTATTTTGGAGCAAAATTGCAGAAATTTCCCTAGTTGTGGGGCAAAAAGGGAGAAATTTCCTATTTTTTGGGGCAAAAAGACAGAAATTCTCCTTATTTTGGGGCAAAACTCAGAAATTCCACTTATTTTGGGGCAAAATTGCAGAAATTTCACTTATTTTGGGGCAAAATTGCAGAAATTTCACTTATGTCAGAGAAAAAAAGGCAGAAATTTTCTTTATTTTGGGGCAAAAAGGCAGAAATTCCTAATATTTTGAGGTAAAAAGGCTGAAATTCGCCTTATTTGGGGGCAAAAAGGCAGAAATTTCCCTTATTTTAGGGCAAAAAGACAGAAATTTCCCTTATTTTGTGGCAAAAAAACAGTAATTTTTTTATTTTGGAGCAAAATTGCAAAATATCACTTATTTTGGGGCAAAATTGCAGAAATTTCACTTATTTCAGGGAAAAAAACAGAAATTTTTCTTAATTTGGGGCAAAAAGGCAGAAATTCCTAATATTTTGTGGCAAAAATGCAGAAATTCCCCTTATTTTGTGTCAAAAAGGCAGAAATTTCCCTTATCTGGGGGCACAATTGCAGAAATTTCAATTATTTCAGAGCATAATTCAAAAATTGCTTTTATTTTGGGGCAAAAAGTCAGAACTTCCATTTCTTTTTGGGTAAAAAGGCAGAAATTTCACATATTTTGAGGTAAAAAGGCAGAAATTCTTCTTATTTTGGGGCAAAAATGAAGAAATTTCCCTTTTTGTGGCAAAAGGTATACATTCCCCTTATTTTTGGGAAAAAAAAAGCAGAAATTCCCCGTATTTTGGAGCAAAATTGCAGAAATTCCCCTAGTTGTGGGACAAAAAGGGAGAAATTCCCTATTTGTTGGGGCAAAAAGACAGAAATTCTCCTTATTTTTGGGCAAAACTCAAAAATTCCACTTATTTTGGGGCAAAATTGAAGAAATTTCACTTATTTTGGGGCAAAATTGCAGAAATTTCACTTATTTCAGAGAAAAAAGGCAGAAATTTTCTTTATTTTGGGGAAAAAGGGCAGAAATTCCTAATATTTTGAGGTAAAAAGGATGAAATTCGCCTTATTTGGTGGAAAAAGGCAGAAATTTACCTTATTTTAGGGCAAAAAGACAGAAATTCCCCTTATTTTGTGGCAAAAAGGCAGAAATTTCTTTCATTTTGGAGCAAAATTGCAGAAATTTCACTTATTTTGGGGCAAAATTGCAGAAATTTCACTTATTTCAGCGAAAAAAAGCAGAAATTTTCTTATTTTGGGGCAAAAAGCAGAAATTTCTTTCATTCTGGTACAAAATTGCAAAAATTTTTCTTATTTTGGGGCAAAAAGGCAGAAATTTCTCATATTTTGGGGCAAAAATGAAGAAATTTCCCTTATTTTGAGGTAAAAAGGCTGAAATTCCTCTTATTTTGGGGCAAAAAGTCAGAAATTCCGCTTATTTTGGGGCAAAACCAGACATTTCCCTTATTTTGGGGAAAAATTTTAGAAATTTAATTTATTTCAGGGCAAAAAGTCAGAATTTCCCCTTATCTTGAGGCAAAACTCAGAAATTCCACTTATTTTGGGGCTAAATTCCAGAAATTTCCCTTATTTTGGGGAAAAATGGCAGAAATTTCACTTATTTGGGGCAAAATTGCAGAAATTTCACTTAATTCAGGAAAAAAGGCAGAAATTTTCCTTATTTTGGGGCAAAAGTCAGAAATTCCTAATATTTTGTGGCAAAAATGCAGAAATGCTCCTTATTTTGTGTCAAAAAGGCAGAAATTTCCCTTATCTGGGGGCAAAATTGCAGAAATTTCACTTATTTCAGGGCATAATTAAAAAATTGCTTTTATTTTGGGGCAAAAAGACAGAAATTCCGTTTATTTTTGGGTAAAAAGGCAGAAATTTCACTTATTTTGAGGTAAAAAGGCAGAAATTCTTCTTATTTTGGGGCAAAAATGAAAAAATTTCCCTTTTTTGTGGGAAAAGGTATACATTCCCTTTATTTTTGTGAAAAAAAGCAGAAATTCCCCGTATTTTGGAGCAAAATTGCAGAAATTTCCCTAGTTGTGGGGCAAAAAGGGAGAAATTTCCTATTTTTGGGGGCAAAAAGACAGAAATTCTCCTTATTTTGGGGCAAAACTCAGAAATTCCACTTATTTTGGGGCAAAAAGGCAGAAATTCCTAATATTTTGTGGCAAAAATGCAGAAATTCCCCTTATTTTGTGTCAAAAAGGCAGAAATTTCCCTTATCTGGGGGCACAATTGCAGAAATTTCAATTATTTCAGAGCATAATTCAAAAATTGCTTTTATTTTGGGGCAAAAAGACAGAACTTCCATTTCTTTTTGGGTAAAAAGGCAGAAATTTCACATATTTTGAGGTAAAAAGGCAGAAATTCTTCTTATTTTGGGGCAAAAATGAAGAAATTTCCCTTTTTGTGGCAAAAGGTATACATTCCCCTTATTTTTGGGAAAAAAAAGCAGAAATTCCCCGTATTTTGGAGCAAAATTGCAGAAATTCCCCTAGTTGTGGGACAAAAAGGGAGAAATTCCCTATTTGTTGGGGCAAAAAGACAGAAATTCTCCTTATTTTTGGGCAAAACTCAAAAATTCCACTTATTTTGGGGCAAAATTGCAGAAATTTCACTTATTTTGGGGCAAAATTGCAGAAATTTCACTTATTTCAGAGAAAAAAGGCAGAAATTTTCTTTATTTTGGGGAAAAAGGGCAGAAATTCCTAATATTTTGAGGTAAAAAGGATGAAATTCGCCTTATTTGGTGGAAAAAGGCAGAAATTTACCTTATTTTAGGGCAAAAAGACAGAAATTCCCCTTATTTTGTGGCAAAAAGGCAGAAATTTCTTTCATTTTGGAGCAAAATTGCAGAAATTTCACTTATTTTGGGGCAAAATTGCAGAAATTTCACTTATTTCAGGGAAAAAAAGCAGAAATTTTCTTATTTTGGGGCAAAAAGCAGAAATTTCTTTCATTCTGGTACAAAATTGCAAAAATTTTTCTTATTTTGGGGCAAAAAGGCAGAAATTTCTCATATTTTGGGGCAAAAATGAAGAAATTTCCCTTATTTTGAGGTAAAAAGGCTGAAATTCCTCTTATTTTGGGGCAAAAAGTCAGAAATTCCGCTTATTTTGGGGCAAAAACAGACATTTCCCTTATTTTGGGGAAAAATTTTAGAAATTTAATTTATTTCAGGGCAAAAAGTCAGAAATTCTCCTTATCTTGAGGCAAAACTCAGAAATTCCACTTATTTTGGGGCTAAATTCCAGAAATTTCCCTTATTTTGGGGAAAAATTGCAGAAATTTCACTTATTTGGGGCAAAATTGCAGAAATTTCACTTAATTCAGGAAAAAAGGCAGAAATTTTCATTATTTTGGGGCAAAAGTCAGAAATTCCTAATATTTTGTGGCAAAAATGCAGAAATGCTCCTTATTTTGTGTCAAAAAGGCAGAAATTTCCCTTATCTGGGGGCAAAATTGCAGAAATTTCACTTATTTCAGGGCATTATTAAAAAATTGCTTTTATTTTGGGGCAAAAAGACAGAAATTCCGTTTATTTTTGGGTAAAAAGGCAGAAATTTCACTTATTTTGAGGTAAAAAGGCAGAAATTCTTCTTATTTTGGGGCAAAAATGAAAAAATTTCCCTTTTTTGTGGGAAAAGGTATACATTCCCTTTATTTTTGTGAAAAAAAGCAGAAATTCCCCGTATTTTGGAGCAAAATTGCAGAAATTTCCCTAGTTGTGGGGCAAAAAGGGAGAAATTTCCTATTTTTTGGGGCAAAAAGACAGAAATTCTCCTTATTTTGGGGCAAAACTCAGAAATTCCACTTATTTTGGGGCAAAATTGCAGAAATTTCATTTATTTTGGGGCAAAATTGCAGAAATTTCACTTATGTCAGAGAAAAAAGGCAGAAATTTTCTTTTTTGGGGGGCAAAAAGGCAGAAATTCCTAATATTTTGAGGTAAAAAGGCTGAAATTCGCCTTATTTGGGGGCAAAAAGGCAGAAATTTCCCTTATTTTAGGGCAAAAAGACAGAAATTTCCCTTATTTTGTGGCAAAAAAACAGTAATTTCTTTTATTTTGGAGCAAAATTGCAGAAATATCACTTATTTTGGGGCAAAATTGCAGAAATTTCACTTATTTCAGGGAAAAAAACAGAAATTTTTCTTAATTTGGGGCAAAAAGGCAGAAATTCCTAATATTTTGTGGCAAAAATGCAGAAATTCCCCTTATTTTGTGTCAAAAAGGCAGAAATTTCCCTTATCTGGGGGCACAATTGCAGAAATTTCAATTATTTCAGAGCATAATTCAAAAATTGCTTTTATTTTGGGGCAAAAAGACAGAACTTCCATTTCTTTTTGGGTAAAAAGGCAGAAATTTCACATATTTTGAGGTAAAAAGGCAGAAATTCTTCTTATTTTGGGGCAAAAATGAAGAAATTTCCCTTTTTGTGGCAAAAGGTATACATTCCCCTTATTTTTGGGAATAAAAGCAGAAATTCCCCGTATTTTGTAGCAAAATTGCAGAAATTCCCCTAGTTGTGGGGCAAAAAGGGAGAAATTCCCTATTTGTTGGGGCAAAAAGACAGAAATTCTCCTTATTTTGGGGCAAAACTCAGAAATTCCACTTATTTTGTGGCAAAATTGCAGAAATTTCACTTATTTTGGGGCAAAATTGCAGAAATTTCACTTATGTCAGAGAAAAAAGGCAGAAATTTTCTTTATTTTGGGGAAAAAGGGCAGAAATTCCTAATATTTTGAGGTAAAAAGGCTGAAATTCGCCTTATTTGGTGGCAAAAAGGCAGAAATTTCCCTTATTTTAGGGCAAAAAGACAGAAATTCCCCTTATTTTGTGGCAAAAAGGCAGAAATTTCTTTCATTTTGGAGCAAAATTGCAGAAATTTCACTTATTTTGGGGCAAAATTGCAGAAATTTCACTTATTTCAGGGAAAAAAAGCAGAAATTTTCTTATTTTGGGGCAAAAAGCAGAAATTTCTTTCATTTTGGTACAAAATTGCAAAAATTTTTCTTATTTTGGGGCAAAAAGGCAGAAATTTTTCTTATTTTGAGGTAAAAAGGCTGAAATTTCTCTTATTTTGGGGCAAAAAGTCAGAAATTCCGCTTATTTTGGGGCAAAAACAGACATTTCCCTTATTTTGGGGAAAAATTTTAGAAATTTAATTTATTTCAGGGCAAAAAGTCAGAAATTCCCCTTATTTTGGGGCAAAACTCAGAAATTCCACTTATTTTGGGGCTAAATTCCAGAAATTTTCCTTATTTTGGGCAAAATTCCAGAAATTTCACTTATTTGGGGCAAAATTGCAGAAATTTCACTTAATTCAGGAAAAAGGGCAGATATTTTCATTATTTTGGGGCAAAAAATCAGAAATTCCTAATATTTTGTGGCATAAATGCAGAAATTCCCCTTATTTTGTGTCAAAAAGGCAGAAATTTCACTTATTTCGGGGCATAATTCAAAAATTTCTTTTATTTTGGGGCAAAAAGACAGAAATTCCGTTTATTTTGGGGTAAAAAGGCAGAAATTTCACTTATTTTGAGGTAAAAAGGCAGAAATTCCTCTTATTTTGTGGCAAAAATGAAGAAATTTCCCTTCTGTGTGGCAAAAAGTATCCATTTCATTTATTTATGGCAAAATTGCATAAATTCCCCATATTTTGGAGCAAAATTGCAGAAAATCCCCTAATTGTGGGGCAAAAAGTCAGAAATTCCTTATATGTTGGGGCAAAAACACCGAAATTCTCCTTATTTTGGGGCAAAACTCAGAATTCCACATATTTTGGGGCAAAATTCCAGAAATTTCCTTTATTTTGGGGCAAAATTGTAGAAATTTCACTTATTTTGAGGCAAAATTGCAGAAATTTCACTTATTTCAGGGAAAAAAGACAGAAATTTTCCTTATTTTGGGGCAAAAAGGCAGAAATTCCTAATATTTTGTGGCAAAAATGCAGAAATTTTCCTTATTTTGTGTCGAAAAAGCAGAAATTTCCCTTATTTGGGGGCAAAATTGCAGAAATTTCACTTATTTCAGGGCATATTTCAAAAATTCATTTTATTTTGGGGCAAAAAGAAGGAAATTCCGTTTATTTTTTGGTAAAAAGGCAGAAATTTCACTTATTTTGAGGTAAAAAGGCAGAAATTCCTCTTATTTTGGGGCAAAAATAAAGAAATTTCTATTTTTTGTGGCAAAAGGTATACATTCCCCTTATTTTTGGGGAAAAAAGCAGAAATACCTTATATTTTGGAGCAAAATTGCAGAAATTCCCCTAGTTGTGGGGCAAAAAGGGAGAAATTCACTATTTGTTGGGGCAAAAATACAGAAATTCTCCTTATATTAGGGCAAAACTCAGAAATTCCACTTATTTTGGGACAAAATTGCAGAAATTTCACTTATTTTGGGGCAAAATTGCAAAAATTTCAATAATTTCAGGGAAAAAATGCAGAAATTTTCCTTATTTTGGGGCAAAAAGGCAGAAATTCCTAATACTTTGTGGAAAAAATGCAGAAATTCCCCTTATTTTGTTTCAATATGGAGAAATTCCTCTTATTTTGAGGTAAAAAGGCTGAAATTCGCCTCATTTGGGGGCAGAAAGGCAGAAATTTCACTTATTTTGGGGCAAAAAAACAGAAATTCCTCTTATTTTGTGGCAAAAAGGCAGAAATTTCTTTTATTTTGGGGCAAAATTGCAGAAATTTAACTTATTTTGGGGCAAAATTGCAGAAATTTCTTTTATTTCAGGGAAAAAAGCAGAAATTTTCTTATTTTGGGGCAAAAAGGCAAAAATTTTTATTATTTTGGGGCAAAAATGCAGAAATCTTCCTTATTTTGGGGAAAAATTACAGAAATTTCACTTATTTCAGGGAAAAAACGCAAAAATTTCTCTTATTTTGGGGCAAAAAGGCAGAAATTACTTTTAATTTGCTACAAAATTGCAGAAATTTTCTCTATTTTGGGGCAAAAATACAGAATTTCCCCATATTTTAGGGCAAAAAGGCAGAGATTCCCCTTATTATGAGGTAAAAAGGCGGAAATTCCCCTTATTTTGGAGCAAAAAGACAGAAATTCCCCTTATTTTGTGTCAAAAAGGCAGAAATTTCCCTTATTTTGGGGCAAAATTGCAGAAATTTCACTTATTTCAGGGAAAAAAGGCAGAAATTTCCCTTATTTTGGGGCAAAAGTCAGAAATTCCTAATATTTTGTGGCAAAAATGCAGAAATGCCCCTTATTTTGTGTCAAAAAGGCAGAAATTTCCCTTATCTGGGGGCAAAATTGCAGAAATTTCACTTATTTCAGGGCATAATTAAAAAATTGCTTTTATTTTGGGGCAAAAAGACAGAAATTCCGTTTATTTTTGGGTAAAAAGGCAGAAATTTCACTTATTTTGAGGTAAAAAGGCAGAAATTCTTCTTATTTTGGGGCAAAAATGAAAAAATTTCCCTTTTTTGTGGGAAAAGGTATACATTCCCTTTATTTTTGTGAAAAAAAGCAGAAATTCCCCGTATTTTGGAGCAAAATTGCAGAAATTTCCCTAGTTGTGGGGCAAAAAGGGAGAAATTTCCTATTTTTGGGGGCAAAAAGACAGAAATTCTCCTTATTTTGGGGCAAAACTCAGAAATTCCACTTATTTTGGGGCAAAATTGCAGAAATTTCACTTATTTTGGGGCAAAATTGCAGAAATTTCACTTATGTCAGAGAAAAAAGGCAGAAATTTTCTTTATTTTGGGGCAAAAAGGCAGAAATTCCTAATATTTTGAGGTAAAAAGGCTGAAATTCGCCTTATTTGGGGGCAAAAAGGCAGAAATTTCCCTTATTTTAGGGCAAAAAGACAGAAATTTCCCTTATTTTGTGGCAAAAAAACAGTAATTTCTTTTATTTTGGAGCAAAATTGCAGAAATATCACTTATTTTGGGGCAAAATTGCAGAAATTTCACTTATTTCAGGGAAAAAAACAGAAATTTTTCTTAATTTGGGGCAAAAAGGCAGAAATTCCTAATATTTTGTGGCAAAAATGCAGAAATTCCCCTTATTTTGTGTCAAAAAGGCAGAAATTTCCCTTATCTGGGGGCACAATTGCAGAAATTTCAATTATTTCAGAGCATAATTCAAAAATTGCTTTTATTTTGGGGCAAAAAGACAGAACTTCCATTTCTTTTTGGGTAAAAAGGCAGAAATTTCACATATTTTGAGGTAAAAAGGCAGAAATTCTTCTTATTTTGGGGCAAAAATGAAGAAATTTCCCTTTTTGTGGCAAAAGGTATACATTCCCCTTATTTTTGGGAAAAAAAGAAGAAATTCCCCGTATTTTGTAGCAAAATTGCAGAAATTCCCCTAGTTGTGGGGCAAAAAGGGAGAAATTCCCTATTTGTTGGGGCAAAAAGACAGAAATTCTCCTTATTTTGGGGCAAAACTCAGAAATTCCACTTATTTTGTGGCAAAATTGCAGAAATTTCACTTATTTTGGGGCAAAATTGCAGAAATTTCACTTATGTCAGAGAAAAAAGGCAGAAATTTTCTTTATTTTGGGGAAAAAGGGCAGAAATTCCTAATATTTTGAGGTAAAAAGGCTGAAATTCGCCTTATTTGGTGGCAAAAAGGCAGAAATTTCCCTTATTTTAGGGCAAAAAGACAGAAATTCCCCTTATTTTGTGGCAAAAAGGCAGAAATTTCTTTCATTTTGGAGCAAAATTGCAGAAATTTCACTTATTTTGGGGCAAAATTGCAGAAATTTCACTTATTTCAGGGAAAAAAAGCAGAAATTTTCTTATTTTGGGGCAAAAAGCAGAAATTTCTTTCATTTTGGTACAAAATTGCAAAAATTTTTATTATTTTGGGGCAAAAAGGCAGAAATTTTTCTTATTTTGAGGTAAAAAGGCTGAAATTTCTCTTATTTTGGGGCAAAAAGTCAGAAATTCCGCTTATTTTGGGGCAAAAACAGACATTTCCCTTATTTTGGGGAAAAATTTTAGAAATTTAATTTATTTCAGGGCAAAAAGTCAGAAATTCCCCTTATTTTGGGGCAAAACTCAGAAATTCCACTTATTTTGGGGCTAAATTCCAGAAATTTTCCTTATTTTGGGCAAAATTCCAGAAATTTCACTTATTTGGGGCAAAATTGCAGAAATTTCACTTAATTCAGGAAAAAGGGCAGATATTTTCATTATTTTGGGGCAAAAAATCAGAAATTCCTAATATTTTGTGGCATAAATGCAGAAATTCCCCTTATTTTGTGTCAAAAAGGCAGAAATTTCACTTATTTCGGGGCATAATTCAAAAATTTCTTTTATTTTGGGGCAAAAAGACAGAAATTCCGTTTATTTTGGGGTAAAAAGGCAGAAATTTCACTTATTTTGAGGTAAAAAGGCAGAAATTCCTCTTATTTTGTGGCAAAAATGAAGAAATTTCCCTTCTGTGTGGCAAAAAGTATCCATTTCATTTATTTATGGCAAAATTGCAGAAATTCCCCATATTTTGGAGCAAAATTGCAGAAAATCCCCTAATTGTGGGGCAAAAAGTCAGAAATTCCTTATATGTTGGGGCAAAAACACCGAAATTCTCCTTATTTTGGGGCAAAACTCAGAATTCCACATATTTTGGGGCAAAATTCCAGAAATTTCCTTTATTTTGGGGCAAAATTGTAGAAATTTCACTTATTTTGAGGCAAAATTGCAGAAATTTCACTTATTTCAGGGAAAAAAGACAGAAATTTTCCTTATTTTGGGGCAAAAAGGCAGAAATTCCTAATATTTTGTGGCAAAAATGCAGAAATTTTCCTTATTTTCTGTCGAAAAAGCAGAAATTTCCCTTATTTGGGGGCAAAATTGCAGAAATTTCACTTATTTCAGGGCATATTTCAAAAATTCATTTTATTTTGGGGCAAAAAGAAGGAAATTCTGTTTATTTTTTGGTAAAAAGGCAGAAATTTCACTTATTTTGAGGTAAAAAGGCAGAAATTCCTCTTATTTTGGGGCAAAAATAAAGAAATTTCTATTTTTTGTGGCAAAAGGTATACATTCCCCTTATTTTTGGGGAAAAAAGCAGAAATACCCCATATTTTGGAGCAAAATTGCAGAAATTCCCCTAGTTGTGGGGCAAAAAGGGAGAAATTCACTATTTGTTGGGGCAAAAATACAGAAATTCTCCTTATATTAGGGCAAAACTCAGAAATTCCACTTATTTTGGGACAAAATTGCAGAAATTTCACTTATTTTGGGGCAAAATTGCAAAAATTTCAATAATTTCAGGGAAAAAAGGCAGAAATTTTCCTTATTTTGGGGCAAAAAGGCAGAAATTCCTAATACTTTGTGGAAAAAATGCAGAAATTCCCCTTATTTTGTTTCAATATGGAGAAATTCCTCTTATTTTGAGGTAAAAAGGCTGAAATTCGCCTCATTTGGGGGCAGAAAGGCAGAAATTTCACTTATTTTGGGGCAAAAAAACAGAAATTCCTCTTATTTTGTGGCAAAAAGGCAGAAATTTCTTTTATTTTGGGGCAAAATTGCAGAAATTTAACTTATTTTGGGGCAAAATTGCAGAAATTTCTTTTATTTCAGGGAAAAAAGCAGAAATTTTCTTATTTTGGGGCAAAAAGGCAAAAATTTTTATTATTTTGGGGCAAAAATGCAGAAATCTTCCTTATTTTGGGGAAAAATTACAGAAATTTCACTTATTTCAGGGAAAAAACGCAAAAATTTCTCTTATTTTGGGGCAAAAAGGCAGAAATTACTTTTAATTTGCTACAAAATTGCAGAAATTTTCTCTATTTTGGGGCAAAAATACAGAATTTCCCCATATTTTCGGGCAAAAAGGCAGAGATTCCCCTTATTATGAGGTAAAAAGGCGGAAATTCCCCTTATTTTGGAGCAAAAAGACAGAAATTCCCCATATTTTGTGTCAAAAAGGCAGAAATTTCCCTTATTTTGGGGCAAAATTGCAGAAATTTCACTTATTTCAGGGAAAAAGGCAGAAATTTTCCTTATTTTGGGGCAAAAGTCAGAAATTCCTAATATTTTGTGGCAAAAATGCAGAAATGCCCCTTATTTTGTGTCAAAAAGGCAGAAATTTCCCTTATCTGGGGGCAAAATTGCAGAAATTTCACTTATTTCAGGGCATAATTAAAAAATTGCTTTTATTTTGGGGCAAAAAGACAGAAATTCCGTTTATTTTTGGGTAAAAAGGCAGAAATTTCACTTATTTTGAGGTAAAAAGGCAGAAATTCTTCTTATTTTGGGGCAAAAATGAAAAAAATTCTCTTTTTTGTGGGAAAAGGTATACATTCCCTTTATTTTTTTGAAAAAAAGCAGAAATTCCCCGTATTTTGGAGCAAAATTGCAGAAATTCCCCTAGTTGTGGGGCAAAAAGGGAGAAATTTCCTATTTGTTGGGGCAAAAAGACAGAAATTCTCCTTATTTTGGGGCAAAACTCAGAAATTCCACTTATTTTGGGGCAAAATTGCAGAAATTTCACTTATTTTGGGGCAAAATTGCAGAAATTTCACATATGTCAGAGAAAAAAGGCAGAAATTTTCTTTATTTTGGGGCAAAAAGGCAGAAATTCCTAATATTTTGAAGTAAAAAGGCTGAAATTCGCCTTATTTGGGGGCAAAAAGGCAGAAATTTCCCTTATTTTAGGGCAAAAAGATAGAAATTTCCCTTACTTTGTGGCAAAAAAACAGAAATTTCTTTTATTTTGGAGCAAAATTGCAGAAATATCACTTATTTTGGGGCAAAATTGCAGAAATTTCACTTATTTCAGGGAAAAAAGGCAGAAATTTTTCTTAATTTGAGGCAAAAATGAAGAAATTCCTAATAGTTTGTGGCAAAAATGCAGAAATTCCCCTTATTTTGTGTCAAAAAGGCAGAAATTTCCCTTATCTGGGGGCACAATTGCAGAAATTTCAATTATTTCAGAGCATAATTCAAAAATTGCTTTTATTTTGGGGCAAAAAGACAGAACTTCCATTACTTTTTGGGTAAAAAGGCAGAAATTTCACATATTTTGAGGTAAAAAGGCAGAAATTCTTCTTATTTTGGGGCAAAAATGAAGAAATTTCCCTTTTTGTGGCAAAAGGTATACATTCCCTTTATTTTTGTGAAAAAAAGCAGAAATTCCCCGTATTTTGGAGCAAAATTGCAGAAATTTCCCTAGTTGTGGGGCAAAAAGGGAGAAATTTCCTATTTTTGGGGGCAAAAAGACAGAAATTCTCCTTATTTTGGGGCAAAACTCAGAAATTCCACTTATTTTGGGGCAAAATTGCAGAAATTTCACTTATTTTGGGGCAAAATTGCAGAAATTTCACTTATGTCAGAGAAAAAAGGCAGAAATTTTCTTTATTTTGGGGCAAAAAGGCAGAAATTCCTAATATTTTGAGGTAAAAAGGCTGAAATTCGCCTTATTTGGGGGCAAAAAGGCAGAAATTTCCCTTATTTTAGGGCAAAAAGACAGAAATTTCCCTTATTTTGTGGCAAAAAAACAGTAATTTCTTTTATTTTGGAGCAAAATTGCAGAAATATCACTTATTTTGGGGCAAAATTGCAGAAATTTCACTTATTTCAGGGAAAAAAACAGAAATTTTTCTTAATTTGGGGCAAAAAGGCAGAAATTCCTAATATTTTGTGGCAAAAATGCAGAAATTCCCCTTATTTTGTGTGAAAAAGGCAGAAATTTCCCTTATCTGGGGGCACAATTGCAGAAATTTCAATTATTTCAGAGCATAATTCAAAAATTGCTTTTATTTTGGGGCAAAAAGACAGAACTTCCATTTCTTTTTGGGTAAAAAGGCAGAAATTTCACATATTTTGAGGTAAAAAGGCAGAAATTCTTCTTATTTTGGGGCAAAAATGAAGAAATTTCCCTTTTTGTGGCAAAAGGTATACATTCCCCTTATTTTTGGGAAAAAAAGCAGAAATTCCCCGTATTTTGTAGCAAAATTGCAGAAATTCCCCTAGTTGTGGGGCAAAAAGGGAGAAATTCCCTATTTGTTGGGGCAAAAAGACAGAAATTCTCCTTATTTTGGGGCAAAACTCAGAAATTCCACTTATTTTGGGGCAAAATTGCAGAAATTTCACTTATTTTGGGGCAAAATTGCAGAAATTTCACTTATTTCAGAGAAAAAAGGCAGAAATTTTCTTTATTTTGGGGAAAAAGGGCAGAAATTCCTAATATTTTGAGGTAAAAAGGCTGAAATTCGCCTTATTTGGTGGCAAAAAGGCAGAAATTTCCCTTATTTTAGGGCAAAAAGACAGAAATTCCCCTTATTTTGTGGCAAAAAGGCAGAAATTTCTTTCATTTTGGAGCAAAATTGCAGAAATTTCACTTATTTTGGGGCAAAATTGCAGAAATTTCACTTATTTCAGGGAAAAAAAGCAGAAATTTTCTTATTTTGGGGCAAAAAGCAGAAATTTCTTTCATTTTGGTACAAAATTGCAAAAATTTTTATTATTTTGGGGCAAAAAGGCAGAAATTTTTCTTATTTTGAGGTAAAAAGGCTGAAATTTCTCTTATTTTGGGGCAAAAACAGACATTTCCCTTATTTTGGGGAAAAATTTTAGAAATTTAATTTATTTCAGGGCAAAAAGTCAGAAATTCCCCTTATTTTGGGGCAAAACTCAGAAATTCCACTTATTTTGGGGCTAAATTCCAGAAATTTTCCTTATTTTGGGCAAAATTCCAGAAATTTCACTTATTTGGGGCAAAATTGCAGAAATTTCACTTAATTCAGGAAAAAGGGCAGATATTTTCATTATTTTGGGGCAAAAAATCAGAAATTCCTAATATTTTGTGGCATAAATGCAGAAATTCCCCTTATTTTGTGTCAAAAAGGCAGAAATTTCACTTATTTCGGGGCATAATTCAAAAATTTCTTTTATTTTGGGGCAAAAAGACAGAAATTCCGTTTATTTTGGGGTAAAAAGGCAGAAATTTCACTTATTTTGAGGTAAAAAGGCAGAAATTCCTCTTATTTTGTGGCAAAAATGAAGAAATTTCCCTTCTGTGTGGCAAAAAGTATCCATTTCATTTATTTATGGCAAAATTGCAGAAATTCCCCATATTTTGGAGCAAAATTGCAGAAAATCCCCTAATTGTGGGGCAAAAAGTCAGAAATTCCTTATATGTTGGGGCAAAAACACCGAAATTCTCCTTATTTTGGGGCAAAACTCAGAATTCCACATATTTTGGGGCAAAATTCCAGAAATTTCCTTTATTTTGGGGCAAAATTGTAGAAATTTCACTTATTTTGAGGCAAAATTGCAGAAATTTCACTTATTTCAGGGAAAAAAGACAGAAATTTTCCTTATTTTGGGGCAAAAAGGCAGAAATTCCTAATATTTTGTGGCAAAAATGCAGAAATTTTCCTTATTTTCTGTCGAAAAAGCAGAAATTTCCCTTATTTGGGGGCAAAATTGCAGAAATTTCACTTATTTCAGGGCATATTTCAAAAATTCATTTTATTTTGGGGCAAAAAGAAGGAAATTCCGTTTATTTTTTGGTAAAAAGGCAGAAATTTCACTTATTTTGAGGTAAAAAGGCAGAAATTCCTCTTATTTTGGGGCAAAAATAAAGAAATTTCTATTTTTTGTGGCAAAAGGTATACATTCCCCTTATTTTTGGGGAAAAAAGCAGAAATACCCCATATTTTGGAGCAAAATTGCAGAAATTCCCCTAGTTGTGGGGCAAAAAGGGAGAAATTCACTATTTGTTGGGGCAAAAATACAGAAATTCTCCTTATATTAGGGCAAAACTCAGAAATTCCACTTATTTTGGGACAAAATTGCAGAAATTTCACTTATTTTGGGGCAAAATTGCAAAAATTTCAGTAATTTCAGGGAAAAAAGGCAGAAATTTTCCTTATTTTGGGGCAAAAAGGCAGAAATTCCTAATACTTTGTGGAAAAAATGCAGAAATTCCCCTTATTTTGTTTCAATATGGAGAAATTCCTCTTATTTTGAGGTAAAAAGGCTGAAATTCGCCTCATTTGGGGGCAGAAAGGCAGAAATTTCACTTATTTTGGGGCAAAAAAACAGAAATTCCTCTTATTTTGTGGCAAAAAGGCAGAAATTTCTTTTATTTTGGGGCAAAATTGCAGAAATTTAACTTATTTTGGGGCAAAATTGCAGAAATTTCTTTTATTTCAGGGAAAAAAGCAGAAATTTTCTTATTTTGGGGCAAAAAGGCAAAAATTTTTATTATTTTGGGGCAAAAATGCAGAAATCTTCCTTATTTTGGGGAAAAATTACAGAAATTTCACTTATTTCAGGGAAAAAACGCAAAAATTTCTCTTATTTTGGGGCAAAAAGGCAGAAATTACTTTTAATTTGCTACAAAATTGCAGAAATTTTCTCTATTTTGGGGCAAAAATACAGAATTTCCCCATATTTTCGGGCAAAAAGGCAGAGATTCCCCTTATTATGAGGTAAAAAGGCGGAAATTCCCCTTATTTTGGAGCAAAAAGACAGAAATTCCCCATATTTTGTGTCAAAAAGGCAGAAATTTCCCTTATTTTGGGGCAAAATTGCAGAAATTTCACTTATTTCAGGGAAAAAGGCAGAAATTTTCCTTATTTTGGGGCAAAAGTCAGAAATTCCTAATATTTTGTGGCAAAAATGCAGAAATGCCCCTTATTTTGTGTCAAAAAGGCAGAAATTTCCCTTATCTGGGGGCAAAATTGCAGAAATTTCACTTATTTCAGGGCATAATTAAAAAATTGCTTTTATTTTGGGGCAAAAAGACAGAAATTCCGTTTATTTTTGGGTAAAAAGGCAGAAATTTCACTTATTTTGAGGTAAAAAGGCAGAAATTCTTCTTATTTTGGGGCAAAAATGAAAAAAATTCTCTTTTTTGTGGGAAAAGGTATACATTCCCTTTATTTTTTTGAAAAAAAGCAGAAATTCCCCGTATTTTGGAGCAAAATTGCAGAAATTCCCCTAGTTGTGGGGCAAAAAGGGAGAAATTTCCTATTTGTTGGGGCAAAAAGACAGAAATTCTCCTTATTTTGGGGCAAAACTCAGAAATTCCACTTATTTTGGGGCAAAATTGCAGAAATTTCACTTATTTTGGGGCAAAATTGCAGAAATTTCACTTATGTCAGAGAAAAAAGGCAGAAATTTTCTTTATTTTGGGGCAAAAAGGCAGAAATTCCTAATATTTTGAAGTAAAAAGGCTGAAATTCGCCTTATTTGGGGGCAAAAAGGCAGAAATTTCCCTTATTTTAGGGCAAAAAGATAGAAATTTCCCTTACTTTGTGGCAAAAAAACAGAAATTTCTTTTATTTTGGAGCAAAATTGCAGAAATATCACTTATTTTGGGGCAAAATTGCAGAAATTTCACTTATTTCAGGGAAAAAAGGCAGAAATTTTTCTTAATTTGAGGCAAAAAGGCAGAAATTCCTAATAGTTTGTGGCAAAAATGCAGAAATTCCCCTTATTTTGTGTCAAAAAGGCAGAAATTTCCCTTATCTGGGGGCACAATTGCAGAAATTTCAATTATTTCAGAGCATAATTCAAAAATTGCTTTTATTTTGGGGCAAAAAGACAGAACTTCCATTACTTTTTGGGTAAAAAGGCAGAAATTTCACATATTTTGGTGTAAAAAGGCAGAAATTCTAATTATTTTGGGGAAAATTGAAGAAATTTCCCTTTTTGTGGCAAAAGGTATACATTCCCCTTATTTTTGGGAAAAAAAGCAGAAATTCCCCGTATTTTGGAGCAAAATTGCAGAAATTCCCCCAGTTGTGGGGCAAAAAGGGCGAAATTCCCTATTTGTTGGGGCAAAAAGACAGAAATTCTCCTTATTTTTGGGCAAAACTCAAAAATTCCACTTATTTTGGGGCAAAATTGCAGAAATTTTACTTATTTTGGGGCAAAATTGCAGAAATTTCACTTATTTCAGAGAAAAAAGGCAGAAATTTTCTTTATTTTAGGGAAAAAGGGCAGAAATTCCTAATATTTTGAGGTAAAAAGGCTGAAATTCGCCTTATTTGGTGGCAAAAAGGCAGAAATTTCTCTTATTTTAGGGCAAAAAGACAGAAATTCCCCTTATTTTGTGGCAAAAACGCAGAAATTTCTTTCATTTTGAAGCAAAATTGCAGAAATTTCACTTATTTTGGGGCAAAATTGCAGATATTTCACTTATTTCAGGGAAAAAAAGCAGAAATTTTCTTATTTTGGGGCAAAAAGCAGAAATTTCTTTCATTTTGGTACAAAATTGCAAAAATTTTTCTTATTTTGGGGCAAAAAGGCAGAAATTTCTCATATTTTGGGGCAAAAATGAAGAAATTTCCCTTATTTTGAGGTAAAAAGGCTGAAATTCCTCTTATTTTGGGGCAAAGAGTCAGAAATTCTGCTTATTTTGGGGCAAAACCAGACATTTCCCTTATTTTGAGGAAAAATTTTAGAAATTTAATTTATTTCAGGGCAAAAAGTCAGAAATTCCCCTTATTTTGGGGCAAAACTCAGTAATTCCACTTATTTTGGGGCTAAATTCCAGAAATTTCCCTTATTTGGGGGCAAAATTGCAGAAATTTCACTTATTTGGGGCAAAATTGCAGAAATTTCACTTAATTCAGGAAAAAAGGCAGAAATTTTCATTATTTTGGGGCAAAAAGGCAGAAATTCCTAATATTTTGTGGCATAAATGCAGAAATTCCCCTTATTTTGTGTCAAAAAGGCAGAAATTTCACTTATTTCAGGGCATAATTCAAAAATTTCTTTATTTTGGGGCAAAAAGACAGAAATTTCGTTTATTTTGGGGTAAAAAGGCAGAAATTTCACTTATTTTGAGGTAAAAAGGCAGAAATTCCTCTTATTTTGTGGCAAAAATGAAGAAATTTCCCTTCTTTGTGGCAAAAAGTATCCATTTCATTTATTTATGGCAAAATTGCAGAAATTCCCCATATTTTGGAGCAAAATTGCAGAAAATCCCCTAATTGTGGGGCAAAAAGTCAGAAATTCCTTATATGTTGGGGCAAAAACACGGAAATTCTCCTTATTTTGGGGCAAAACTCAGAATTCCACATATTTTGGGGCAAAATTCCAGAAATTTCCTTTATTTTGGGGCAAAATTGTAGAAATTTCACTTATTTTGAGGCAAAATTGCAGAAATTTCACTTATTTCAGGGAAAAAAGACAGAAATTTTCCTTATTTTGGGGCAAAAAGGCAGAAATTCCTAATATTTTGTGGCAAAAATGCAGAAATTTTCCTTATTTTGTGTCGAAAAAGCAGAAATTTCCCTTATTTGGGGGCAAAATTGCAGAAATTTCACTTATTTCAGGGCATATTTCAAAAATTCATTTTATTTTGGGGCAAAAAGACAGAAATTCCGTTTATTTTTTGGTAAAAAGGCAGAAATTTCACTTATTTTGAGGTAAAAAGGCAGAAATTCCTCTTATTTTGGGGCAAAAATAAAGAAATTTCTATTTTTTTGTGGCAAAAGGTATACATTCCCCTTATTTTTGGGGAAAAAAGCAGAAATACCCCATATTTTGGAGCAAAATTGCAGAAATTCCCCTAGTTGTGGGGCAAAAAGGGAGAAATTCACTATTTGTTGGGGCAAAAAGACAGAAATTCTCCTTATATTGGGGCAAAACTCAGAAATTCCACTTATTTTGGGACAAAATTGCAGAAATTTCACTTATTTTGGGGCAAAATTGCAAAAATTTCAATAATTTCAGGGAAAAAAGGCAGAAATTTTTTTTTATTTTGGGGCAAAAGGCAGAAATTCCTAATACTTTGTGGAAAAAATGCAGAAATTCCCCTTATTTTGTTTCAAAAATGGAGAAATTCCTCTTATTTTGAATTAAAAAGGCTGAAATTCGCCTTATTTGGGGGCAGAAAGGCAGAAATTTCACTTATTTTGGGGCAAAAAACCAGAAATTCCTCTTATTTTGTGGCAAAAAGGCAGAAATTTCTTTTATTTTGGGGCAAAATTGCAGAAATTTAACTTATTTTGGGGCAAAATTGCAGAAACTTCATTTATTTCAGGGAAAAAAGCAGAAATTTTCTTATTTTGGGGCAAAAAGGCAAAAATTGCTTTTATTTTGGTACAAAATTGCAAAAACTTTTATTATTTTGGGGCAAAAATGCAGAAATCTTCCTTATTTTGGGGAAAAATTACAGAAATTTCACTTATTTCAGTGAAAAAACGCAAAAATTTCTCTTATTTTGGGGCAAAAAGGCAGAAATTACTTTTAATTTGCTACAAAATTGCAGAAATTTTCTCTATTTTGGGGCAAAAATACAGAATTTCCCCATATTTTAGGGCAAAAAGGCAGAGATTCCCCTTATTATGAGGTAAAAAGGCGGAAATTCCCCTTATTTTGGAGCAAAAAGACAGAAATTCCCCTTATTTTGTGTCAAAAAGGCAGAAATTTCCCTTATTTTGGGGCAAAATTGCAGAAATTTCACTTATTTCAGGGAAAAAAGGCAGAAATTTCCCTTATTTTGGGGCAAAAGTCAGAAATTCCTAATATTTTGTGGCAAAAATGCAGAAATGCCCCTTATTTTGTGTCAAAAAGGCAGAAATTTCCCTTATCTGGGGGCAAAATTGCAGAAATTTCACTTATTTCAGGGCATAATTAAAAAATTGCTTTTATTTTGGGGCAAAAAGACAGAAATTCCGTTTATTTTTGGGTAAAAAGGCAGAAATTTCACTTATTTTGAGGTAAAAAGGCAGAAATTCTTCTTATTTTGGGGCAAAAATGAAAAAATTTCCCTTTTTTGTGGGAAAAGGTATACATTCCCTTTATTTTTGTGAAAAAAAGCAGAAATTCCCCGTATTTTGGAGCAAAATTGCAGAAATTTCCCTAGTTGTGGGGCAAAAAGGGAGAAATTTCCTATTTTTTGGGGCAAAAAGACAGAAATTCTCCTTATTTTGGGGCAAAACTCAGAAATTCCACTTATTTTGGGGCAAAATTGCAGAAATTTCACTTATTTTGGGGCAAAATTGCAGAAATTTCACTTATGTCAGAGAAAAAAGGCAGAAATTTTCTTTATTTTGGGGCAAAAAGGCAGAAATTCCTAATATTTTGAGGTAAAGAGGCTGAAATTCGCCTTATTTGGGGGCAAAAAGGCAGAAATTTCCCTTATTTTAGGGCAAAAAGACAGAAATTTCCCTTATTTTGTGGCAAAAAAAACAGTAATTTCTTTTATTTTGGAGCAAAATTGCAGAAATATCACTTATTTTGGGGCAAAATTGCAGAAATTTCACTTATTTCAGGGAAAAAACAGAAATTTTTCTTAATTTGGGGCAAAAAGGCAGAAATTCCTAATATTTTGTGGCAAAAATGCAGAAATTCCCCTTATTTTGTGTCAAAAAGGCAGAAATTTCCCTTATCTGGGGGCACAATTGCAGAAATTTCAATTATTTCAGAGCATAATTCAAAAATTGCTTTTATTTTCGGGCAAAAAGACAGAACTTCCATTTCTTTTTGGGTAAAAAGGCAGAAATTTCACATATTTTGAGGTAAAAAGGCAGAAATTCTTCTTATTTTGGGGCAAAAATGAAGAAATTTCCCTTTTTGTGGCAAAAGGTATACATTCCCCTTATTTTTGGGAAAAAAAGCAGAAATTCCCCGTATTTTGGAGCAAAATTGCAGAAATTCCCCTAGTTGTGGGGCAAAAAGGGAGAAATTCCCTATTTGTTGGGGCAAAAAGACAGAAATTCTCCTTATTTTGGGGCAAAACTCAGAAATTCCACTTATTTTGTGGCAAAATTGCAGAAATTTCACTTATTTTGGGGCAAAATTGCAGAAATTTCACTTATTTCAGAGAAAAAAAGGCAGAAATTTTCTTTATTTTGGGGAAAAAGGGCAGAAATTCCTAATATTTTGAGGTAAAAAGGCTGAAATTTGCCTTATTTGGTGGCAAAAAGGCAGAAATTTCCCTTATTTTAGGGCAAAAAGACAGAAATTCCCCTTATTTTGTGGCAAAAAGCAGAAATTTCTTTCATTTTGGAGCAAAATTGCAGAAATTTCACTTATTTTGGGGCAAAATTGCAGAAATTTCACTTATTTCAGGGAAAAAAAGCAGAAATTTTCTTATTTTGGGGCAAAAAGCAGAAATTTCTTTCATTTTGGTACAAAATTGCAAAAATTTTTCTTATTTTGGGGCAAAAAGGCAGAAATTTTTCTTATTTTGAGGTAAAAAGGCTGAAATTTCTCTTATTTTGGGGCAAAAAGTCAGAAATTCCGCTTATTTTGGGGCAAAAACAGACATTTCCCTTATTTTGGGGAAAAATTTTAGAAATTTAATTTATTTCAGGGCAAAAAGTCAGAAATTCCCCTTATGTTGGGGCAAAACTCAGAAATTCCACTTATTTTGGGGCTAAATTCCAGAAATTTCCCTTATTTGGGGGCAAAATTGCAGAAATTTCACTTATTTGGGGCAAAATTGCAGAAATTTCACTTAATTCAGGAAAAAAGGCAGAAATTTTCATTATTTTGGGGCAAAAAGGCAGAAATTCCTAATATTTTGTGGCATAAATGCAGAAATTCCCCTTATTTTGTGTCAAAAAGGCAGAAATTTCACTTATTTCAGGGCATAATTCAAAAATTTCTTTTATTTTGGGGCAAAAAGACAGAAATTCCGTTTATTTTGGGGTAAAAAGGCAGAAATTTCACTTATTTTGAGGTAAAAAGGCAGAAATTCCTCTTATTTTGTGGCAAAAATGAAGAAATTTCCCTTCTTTGTGGCAAAAAGTATCCATTTCATTTATTTATGGCAAAATTGCAGAAATTCTTCATATTTTGGAGCAAAATTGCAGAAAATCCCCTAATTGTGGGGCAAAAAGTCAGAAATTCCTTATATGTTGGGGCAAAAACACGGAAATTCTCCTTATTTTGGGGCAAAACTCAGAATTCCACATATTTTGGGGCAAAATTCCAGAAATTTCCTTTATTTTGGGGCAAAATTGTAGAAATTTCACTTATTTTGAGGCAAAATTGCAGAAATTTCACTTATTTCAGGGAAAAAAGACAGAAATTTTCCTTATTTTGGGGCAAAAAGGCAGAAATTCCTAATATTTTGTGGCAAAAATGCAGAAATTTTCCTTATTTTGTGTCGAAAAAGCAGAAATTTCCCTTATTTGGGGGCAAAATTGCAGAAATTTCACTTATTTCAGGGCATATTTCAAAAATTCATTTTATTTTGGGGCAAAAAGACAGAAATTCCGTTTATTTTTTGGTAAAAAGGCAGAAATTTCACTTATTTTGAGGTAAAAAGGCAGAAATTCCTCTTATTTTGGGGCAAAAATAAAGAAATTTCTATTTTTTTGTGGCAAAAGGTATACATTCCCCTTATTTTTGGGGAAAAAAGCAGAAATACCCCATATTTTGGAGCAAAATTGCAGAAATTCCCCTAGTTGTGGGGCAAAAAGGGAGAAATTCACTATTTGTTGGGGCAAAAAGACAGAAATTCTCCTTATATTGGGGCAAAACTCAGAAATTCCACTTATTTTGGGACAAAATTGCGGAAATTTCACTTATTTTGGGGCAAAATTGCAAAAATTTCAATAATTTCAGGGAAAAAAGGCAGAAATTTTCCTTATTTTGGGGCAAAAAGGCAGAAATTCCTAATACTTTGTGGAAAAAATGCAGAAATTCTCCTTATTTTGTTTCAAAAATGGAGAAATTCCTCTTATTTTGAGGTAAAAAGGCTGAAATTCGCCTTATTTGGGGGCAGAAAGGCAGAAATTTCACTTATTTTGGGGCAAAAAACCAGAAATTCCTCTTATTTTGTGGCAAAAAGGCAGAAATTTCTTTTATTTTGGGGCAAAATTGCAGAAATTTAACTTATTTTGGGGCAAAATTGCAGAAACTTCATTTATTTCAGGGAAAAAAGCAGAAATTTTCTTATTTTGGGGCAAAAATGCAAAAATTTCTTTTATTTTGGTACAAAATTGCAAAAATTTTTATTATTTTGGGGCAAAAATGCAGAAATCTTCCTTATTTTGGGGAAAAATTACAGAAATTTCCCTTATTTCAGGGAAAAAACGCAAAAATTTCTCTTATTTTGGGGCAAAAAGGCAGAAATTACTTTTAATTTGCTACAAAATTGCAGAAATTTTCTCTATTTTGGGGCAAAAATACAGAATTTCCCCATATTTTAGGGCAAAAAGGCAGAGATTCCCCTTATTATGAGGTAAAAAGGCGGAAATTCCCCTTATTTTGGAGCAAAAAGACAGAAATTCCCCTTATTTTGTGTCAAAAAGGCAGAAATTTCCCTTATTTTGGGGCAAAATTGCAGAAATTTCACTTATTTCAGGGAAAAAAGGCAGAAATTTTCCTTATTTTGGGGCAAAAGTCAGAAATTCCTAATATTTTGTGGCAAAAATGCAGAAATGCCCCTTATTTTGTGTCAAAAAGGCAGAAATTTCCCTTATCTGGGGGCAAAATTGCAGAAATTTCACTTATTTCAGGGCATAATTAAAAAATTGCTTTTATTTTGGGGCAAAAAGACAGAAATTCCGTTTATTTTTGGGTAAAAAGGCATTAATTTCACTTATTTTGAGGTAAAAAGGCAGAAATTCTTCTTATTTTGGGGCAAAAATGAAAAAATTTCCCTTTTTTGTGGGAAAAGGTATACATTCCCTTTATTTTTGTGAAAAAAAGCAGAAATTCCCCGTATTTTGGAGCAAAATTGCAGAAATTTCCCTAGTTGTGGGGCAAAAAGGGAGAAATTTCCTATTTTTTGGGGCAAAAAGACAGAAATTCTCCTTATTTTGGGGCAAAACTCAGAAATTCCACTTATTTTGGGGCAAAATTGCAGAAATTTCACTTATTTTGGGGCAAAATTGCAGAAATTTCACTTATGTCAGAGAAAAAAGGCAGAAATTTTCTTTATTTTGGGGCAAAAAGGCAGAAATTCCTAATATTTTGAGGTAAAAAGGCTGAAATTCGCCTTATTTGGGGGCAAAAAGGCAGAAATTTCCCTTATTTTAGGGCAAAAAGACAGAAATTTCCCTTATTTTGTGGCAAAAAAACAGTAATTTCTTTTATTTTGGAGCAAAATTGCAGAAATATCACTTATTTTGGGGCAAAATTGCAGAAATTTCACTTATTTCAGGGAAAAAAACAGAAATTTTTCTTAATTTGGGGCAAAAAGGCAGAAATTCCTAATATTTTGTGGCAAAAATGCAGAAATTCCCCTTATTTTGTGTCAAAAAGGCAGAAATTTCCCTTATCTGGGGGCACAATTGCAGAAATTTCAATTATTTCAGAGCATAATTCAAAAATTGCTTTTATTTTGGGGCAAAAAGACAGAACTTCCATTTCTTTTTGGGTAAAAAGGCAGAAATTTCACATATTTTGAGGTAAAAAGGCAGAAATTCTTCTTATTTTGGGGCAAAAATGAAGAAATTTCCCTTTTTGTGGCAAAAGGTATACATTCCCCTTATTTTTGGGAAAAAAAAGCAGAAATTCCCCGTATTTTGGAGCAAAATTGCAGAAATTCCCCTAGTTGTGGGGCAAAAAGGGAGAAATTCCCTATTTGTTGGGGCAAAAAGACAGAAATTCTCCTTATTTTGGGGCAAAACTCAGAAATTCCACTTATTTTGTGGCAAAATTGCAGAAATTTCACTTATTTTGGGGCAAAATTGCAGAAATTTCACTTATTTCAGAGAAAAAAAGGCAGAAATTTTCTTTATTTTGGGGAAAAAGGGCAGAAATTCCTAATATTTTGAGGTAAAAAGGCTGAAATTTGCCTTATTTGGTGGCAAAAAGGCAGAAATTTCCCTTATTTTAGGGCAAAAAGACAGAAATTCCCCTTATTTTGTGGCAAAAAGGCAGAAATTTCTTTCATTTTGGAGCAAAATTGCAGAAATTTCACTTATTTTGGGGCAAAATTGCAGAAATTTCACTTATTTCAGGGAAAAAAAGCAGAAATTTTCTTATTTTGGGGCAAAAAGCAGAAATTTCTTTCATTTTGGTACAAAATTGCAAAAATTTTTCTTATTTTGGGGCAAAAAGGCAGAAATTTTTCTTATTTTGAGGTAAAAAGGCTGAAATTTCTCTTATTTTGGGGCAAAAAGTCAGAAATTCCGCTTATTTTGGGGCAAAAACAGACATTTCCCTTATTTTGGGGAAAAATTTTAGAAATTTAATTTATTTCAGGGCAAAAAGTCAGAAATTCCCCTTATGTTGGGGCAAAACTCAGAAATTCCACTTATTTTGGGGCTAAATTCCAGAAATTTCCCTTATTTGGGGGCAAAATTGCAGAAATTTCACTTATTTGGGGCAAAATTGCAGAAATTTCACTTAATTCAGGAAAAAAGGCAGAAATTTTCATTATTTTGGGGCAAAAAGGCAGAAATTCCTAATATTTTGTGGCATAAATGCAGAAATTCCCCTTATTTTGTGTCAAAAAGGCAGAAATTTCACTTATTTCAGGGCATAATTCAAAAATTTCTTTTATTTTGGGGCAAAAAGACAGAAATTCCGTTTATTTTGGGGTAAAAAGGCAGAAATTTCACTTATTTTGAGGTAAAAAGGCAGAAATTCCTCTTATTTTGTGGCAAAAATGAAGAAATTTCCCTTCTTTGTGGCAAAAAGTATCCATTTCATTTATTTATGGCAAAATTGCAGAAATTCCCCATATTTTGGAGCAAAATTGCAGAAAATCCCCTAATTGTGGGGCAAAAAGTCAGAAATTCCTTATATGTTGGGGCAAAAACACGGAAATTCTCCTTATTTTGGGGCAAAACTCAGAATTCCACATATTTTGGGGCAAAATTCCAGAAATTTCCTTTATTTTGGGGCAAAATTGTAGAAATTTCACTTATTTTGAGGCAAAATTGCAGAAATTTCACTTATTTCAGGGAAAAAAGACAGAAATTTTCCTTATTTTGGGGCAAAAAGGCAGAAATTCCTAATATTTTGTGGCAAAAATGCAGAAATTTTCCTTATTTTCTGTCGAAAAAGCAGAAATTTCCCTTATTTGGGGGCAAAATTGCAGAAATTTCACTTATTTCAGGGCATATTTCAAAAATTCATTTTATTTTGGGGCAAAAAGACAGAAATTCCGTTTATTTTTTGGTAAAAAGGCAGAAATTTCACTTATTTTGAGGTAAAAAGGCAGAAATTCCTCTTATTTTGGGGCAAAAATAAAGAAATTTCTATTTTTTTGTGGCAAAAGGTATACATTCCCCTTATTTTTGGGGAAAAAAGCAGAAATACCCCATATTTTGGAGCAAAATTGCAGAAATTCCCCTAGTTGTGGGGCAAAAAGGGAGAAATTCACTATTTGTTGGGGCAAAAAGACAGAAATTCTCCTTATATTGGGGCAAAACTCAGAAATTCCACTTATTTTGGGACAAAATTGCGGAAATTTCACTTATTTTGGGGCAAAATTGCAAAAATTTCAATAATTTCAGGGAAAAAAGGCAGAAATTTTCCTTATTTTGGGGCAAAAAGGCAGAAATTCCTAATACTTTGTGGAAAAAATGCAGAAATTCTCCTTATTTTGTTTCAAAAATGGAGAAATTCCTCTTATTTTGAGGTAAAAAGGCTGAAATTCGCCTTATTTGGGGGCAGAAAGGCAGAAATTTCACTTATTTTGGGGCAAAAAACCAGAAATTCCTCTTATTTTGTGGCAAAAAGGCAGAAATTTCTTTTATTTTGGGGCAAAATTGCAGAAATTTAACTTATTTTGGGGCAAAATTGCAGAAACTTCATTTATTTCAGGGAAAAAAGCAGAAATTTTCTTATTTTGGGGCAAAAATGCAAAAATTTCTTTTATTTTGGTACAAAATTGCAAAAATTTTTATTATTTTGGGGCAAAAATGCAGAAATCTTCCTTATTTTGGGGAAAAATTACAGAAATTTCCCTTATTTCAGGGAAAAAACGCAAAAATTTCTCTTATTTTGGGGCAAAAAGGCAGAAATTACTTTTAATTTGCTACAAAATTGCAGAAATTTTCTCTATTTTGGGGCAAAAATACAGAATTTCCCCATATTTTAGGGCAAAAAGGCAGAGATTCCCCTTATTATGAGGTAAAAAGGCGGAAATTCCCCTTATTTTGGAGCAAAAAGACAGAAATTCCCCTTATTTTGTGTCAAAAAGGCAGAAATTTCCCTTATTTTGGGGCAAAATTGCAGAAATTTCACTTATTTCAGGGAAAAAAGGCAGAAATTTTCCTTATTTTGGGGCAAAAGTCAGAAATTCCTAATATTTTGTGGCAAAAATGCAGAAATGCCCCTTATTTTGTGTCAAAAAGGCAGAAATTTCCCTTATCTGGGGGCAAAATTGCAGAAATTTCACTTATTTCAGGGCATAATTAAAAAATTGCTTTTATTTTGGGGCAAAAAGACAGAAATTCCGTTTATTTTTGGGTAAAAAGGCAGAAATTTCACTTATTTTGAGGTAAAAGGCAGAAATTCTTCTTATTTTGGGGCAAAAATGAAAAAATTTCCCTTTTTTGTGGGAAAAGGTATACATTCCCTTTATTTTTGTGAAAAAAAGCAGAAATTCCCCGTATTTTGGAGCAAAATTGCAGAAATTTCCCTAGTTGTGGGGCAAAAAGGGAGAAATTTCCTATTTTTTGGGGCAAAAAGACAGAAATTCTCCTTATTTTGGGGCAAAACTCAGAAATACCACTTATTTTGGGGCAAAATTGCAGAAATTTCACTTATTTTGGGGCAAAATTGCAGAAATTTCACTTATGTCAGAGAAAAAAGGCAGAAATTTTCTTTATTTTGGGGCAAAAAGGCAGAAATTCCTAATATTTTGAGGTAAAAAGGCTGAAATTCGCCTTATTTGGGGGCAAAAAGGCAGAAATTTCCCTTATTTTAGGGCAAAAAGACAGAAATTTCCCTTATTTTGTGGCAAAAAAACAGTAATTTCTTTTATTTTGGAGCAAAATTGCAGAAATATCACTTATTTTGGGGCAAAATTGCAGAAATTTCACTTATTTCAGGGAAAAAAACAGAAATTTTTCTTAATTTGGGGCAAAAAGGCAGAAATTCCTAATATTTTGTGGCAAAAATGCAGAAATTCCCCTTATTTTGTGTCAAAAAGGCAGAAATTTCCCTTATCTGGGGGCACAATTGCAGAAATTTCAATTATTTCAGAGCATAATTCAAAAATTGCTTTTATTTTGGGGCAAAAAGACAGAACTTCCATTTCTTTTTGGGTAAAAAGGCAGAAATTTCACATATTTTGAGGTAAAAAGGCAGAAATTCTTCTTATTTTGGGGCAAAAATGAAGAAATTTCCCTTTTTGTGGCAAAAGGTATACATTCCCCTTATTTTTGGGAAAAAAAGCAGAAATTCCCCGTATTTTGTAGCAAAATTGCAGAAATTCCCCTAGTTGTGGGGCAAAAAGGGAGATATTCCCTATTTGTTGGGGCAAAAAGACAGAAATTCTCCTTATTTTGGGGCAAAACTCAGAAATTCCACTTATTTTGGGGCAAAATTGCAGAAATTTCACTTATTTTGGGGCAAAATTGCAGAAATTTCACTTATTTCAGAGAAAAAAGGCAGAAATTTTCTTTATTTTGGGGAAAAAGGGCAGAAATTCCTAATATTTTGAGGTAAAAAGGCTGAAATTCGCCTTATTTGGTGGCAAAAAGGCAGAAATTTCCCTTATTTTAGGGCAAAAAGACAGAAATTCCCCTTATTTTGTGGCAAAAAGGCAGAAATTTCTTTCATTTTGGAGCAAAATTGCAGAAATTTCACTTATTTTGGGGCAAAATTGCAGAAATTTCACTTATTTCAGGGAAAAAAAGCAGAAATTTTCTTATTTTGGGGCAAAAAGCAGAAATTTCTTTCATTTTGGTACAAAATTGCAAAAATTTTTCTTATTTTGGGGCAAAAAGGCAGAAATTTTTCTTATTTTGAGGTAAAAAGGCTGAAATTTCTCTTATTTTGGGGCAAAAAGTCAGAAATTCCGCTTATTTTGGGGCAAAAACAGACATTTCCCTTATTTTGGGAAAAAATTTTAGAAATTTAATTTATTTCAGGGCAAAAAGTCAGAAATTCCCCTTATGTTGGGGCAAAACTCAGAAATTCCACTTATTTTGGGGCTAAATTCCAGAAATTTCCCTTATTTGGGGGCAAAATTGCAGAAATTTCACTTATTTGGGGCAAAATTGCAGAAATTTCACTTAATTCAGGAAAAAAGGCAGAAATTTTCATTATTTTGGGGCAAAAAGGCAGAAATTCCTAATATTTTGTGGCATAAATGCAGAAATTCCCCTTATTTTGTGTCAAAAAGGCAGAAATTTCACTTATTTCAGGGCATAATTCAAAAATTTCTTTTATTTTGGGGCAAAAAGACAGAAATTCCGTTTATTTTGGGGTAAAAAGGCAGAAATTTCACTTATTTTGAGGTAAAAAGGCAGAAATTCCTCTTATTTTGTGGCAAAAATGAAGAAATTTCCCTTCTTTGTGGCAAAAAGTATCCATTTCATTTATTTATGGCAAAATTGCAGAAATTCCCCATATTTTGGAGCAAAATTGCAGAAAATCCCCTAATTGTGGGGCAAAAAGTCAGAAATTCCTTATATGTTGGGGCAAAAACACGGAAATTCTCCTTATTTTGGGGCAAAACTCAGAATTCCACATATTTTGGGGCAAAATTCCAGAAATTTCCTTTATTTTGGGGCAAAATTGTAGAAATTTCACTTATTTTGAGGCAAAATTGCAGAAATTTCACTTATTTCAGGGAAAAAAGACAGAAATTTTCCTTATTTTGGGGCAAAAAGGCAGAAATTCCTAATATTTTGTGGCAAAAATGCAGAAATTTTCCTTATTTTGTGTCGAAAAAGCAGAAATTTCCCTTATTTGGGGGCAAAATTGCAGAAATTTCACTTATTTCAGGGCATATTTCAAAAATTCATTTTATTTTGGGGCAAAAAGACAGAAATTCCGTTTATTTTTTGGTAAAAAGGCAGAAATTTCACTTATTTTGAGGTAAAAAGGCAGAAATTCCTCTTATTTTGGGGCAAAAATAAAGAAATTTCTATTTTTTTGTGGCAAAAGGTATACATTCCCCTTATTTTTGGGGAAAAAAGCAGAAATACCCCATATTTTGGAGCAAAATTGCAGAAATTCCCCTAGTTGTGGGGCAAAAAGGGAGAAATTCACTATTTGTTGGGGCAAAAAGACAGAAATTCTGCTTATATTGGGGCAAAACTCAGAAATTCCACTTATTTTGGGACAAAATTGCGGAAATTTCACTTATTTTGGGGCAAAATTGCAAAAATTTCAATAATTTCAGGGAAAAAAGGCAGAAATTTTCCTTATTTTGGGGCAAAAAGGCAGAAATTCTTAATACTTTGTGGAAAAAATGCAGAAATTCTCCTTATTTTGTTTCAAAAATGGAGAAATTCCTCTTATTTTGAGGTAAAAAGGCTGAAATTCGCCTTATTTGGGGGCAGAAAGGCAGAAATTTCACTTATTTTGGGGCAAAAAACCAGAAATTCCTCTTATTTTGTGGCAAAAAGGCAGAAATTTCTTTTATTTTGGGGCAAAATTACAGAAATTTAACTTATTTTGGGGCAAAATTGCAGAAACTTCATTTATTTCAGGGAAAAAAGCAGAAATTTTCTTATTTTGGGGCAAAAAGGCAAAAATTTCTTTTATTTTGGTACAAAATTGCAAAAATTTTTATTATTTTGGGGCAAAAATGCAGAAATCTTCCTTATTTTGGGGAAAAATTACAGAAATTTCCCTTATTTCAGGGAAAAAACGCAAAAATTCCAATTATTTTGGGGCAAAAAGGCAGAAATTACTTTTAATTTGCCACAAAATTGCAGAAATTTTCTCTATTTTGGGGCAAAAATACAGAATTTCCCCATATTTTAGGGCAAAAAGGCAGAGATTTCCCTTATTATGAGGTAAAAAGGCGGAAATTCCCCTTATTTTGGAGCAAAAAGACATAAATTCCCCTTATTTTGTGTCAAAAAGGCAGAAATTTCCCTTATTTTGGGGCAAAATTGCAGAAATTTCACTTATTTCAGGGAAAAAAGGCAGAAATTTTCCTTATTTTGGGGCAAAAGTCAGAAATTCCTAATATTTTGTGGCAAAAATGCAGAAATGCCCCTTATTTTGTGTCAAAAAGGCAGAAATTTCCCTTATCTGGGGGCAAAATTGCAGAAATTTCACTTATTTCAGGGCATAATTAAAAAATTGCTTTTATTTTGGCGCAAAAAGACAGAAATTCCGTTTATTTTTGGGTAAAAAGGCAGAAATTTCACTTATTTTGAGGTAAAAAGGCAGAAATTCTTCTTATTTTGGGGCAAAAATGAAAAAATTTCCCTTTTTTGTGGGAAAAGGTATACATTCCCTTTATTTTTGTGAAAAAAAGCAGAAATTCCCCGTATTTTGGAGCAAAATTGCAGAAATTTCCCTAGTTGTGGGGCAAAAAGGGAGAAATTTCCTATTTTTTGGTGCAAAAAGACAGAAATTCTCCTTATTTTGGGGCAAAACTCAGAAATTCCACTTATTTTGGGGCAAAATTGCAGAAATTTCACTTATTTTGGGGCAAAATTGCAGAAATTTCACTTATGTCAGAGAAAAAAGGCAGAAATTTTCTTTATTTTGGGGCAAAAAGGCAGAAATTCCTAATATTTTGAGGTAAAAAGGCTGAAATTCGCCTTATTTTGGGGCAAAAAGGCAGAAATTTCCCTTATTTTAGGGCAAAAAGACAGAAATTTCCCTTATTTTGTGGCAAAAAAACAGTAATTTCTTTTATTTTGGAGCAAAATTGCAGAAATATCACTTATTTTGGGGCAAAATTGCAGAAATTTCACTTATTTCAGGGAAAAAAACAGAAATTTTTCTTAATTTGGGGCAAAAAGGCAGAAATTCCTAATATTTTGTGGCAAAAATGCAGAAATTCCCCTTATTTTGTGTCAAAAAGGCAGAAATTTCCCTTATCTGGGGGCACAATTGCAGAAATTTCAATTATTTCAGAGCATAATTCAAAAATTGCTTTTATTTTGGGGCAAAAAGACAGAACTTCCATTTCTTTTTGGGTAAAAAGGCAGAAATTTCACATATTTTGAGGTAAAAAGGCAGAAATTCTTCTTATTTTGGGGCAAAAATGAAGAAATTTCCCTTTTTGTGGCAAAAGGTATACATTCCCCTTATTTTTGGGAAAAAAAGCAGAAATTCCCCGTATTTTGTAGCAAAATTGCAGAAATTCCCCTAGTTGTGGGGCAAAAAGGGAGAAATTCCCTATTTGTTGGGGCAAAAAGACAGAAATTCTCCTTATTTTGGGGCAAAACTCAGAAATTCCACTTATTTTGGGGCAAAATTGCAGAAATTTCACTTATTTTGGGGCAAAATTGCAGAAATTTCACTTATTTCAGAGAAAAAAAGGCAGAAATTTTCTTTATTTTGGGGAAAAAGGGCAGAAATTCCTAATATTTTGAGGTAAAAAGGCTGAAATTCGCCTTATTTGGTGGCAAAAAGGCAGAAATTTCCCTTATTTTAGGGCAAAAAGACAGAAATTCCCCTTATTTTGTGGCAAAAAGGCAGAAATTTCTTTCATTTTGGAGCAAAATTGCAGAAATTTCACTTATTTTGGGGCAAAATTGCAGAAATTTCACTTATTTCAGGGAAAAAAAGCAGAAATTTTCTTATTTTGGGGCAAAAAGCAGAAATTTCTTTCATTTTGGTACAAAATTGCAAAAATTTTTCTTATTTTGGGGCAAAAAGGCAGAAATTTTTCTTATTTTGAGGTAAAAAGGCTGAAATTTCTCTTATTTTGGGGCAAAAAGTCAGAAATTCCGCTTATTTTGGGGCAAAAACAGACATTTCCCTTATTTTGGGAAAAAATTTTAGAAATTTAATTTATTTCAGGGCAAAAAGTCAGAAATTCCCCTTATGTTGGGGCAAAACTCAGAAATTCCACTTATTTTGGGGCTAAATTCCAGAAATTTCCCTTATTTGGGGGCAAAATTGCAGAAATTTCACTTATTTGGGGCAAAATTGCAGAAATTTCACTTAATTCAGGAAAAAAGGCAGAAATTTTCATTATTTTGGGGCAAAAAGGCAGAAATTCCTAATATTTTGTGGCATAAATGCAGAAATTCCCCTTATTTTGTGTCAAAAAGGCAGAAATTTCACTTATTTCAGGGCATAATTCAAAAATTTCTTTTATTTTGGGGCAAAAAGACAGAAATTCCGTTTATTTTGGGGTAAAAAGGCAGAAATTTCACTTATTTTGAGGTAAAAAGGCAGAAATTCCTCTTATTTTGTGGCAAAAATGAAGAAATTTCCCTTCTTTGTGGCAAAAAGTATCCATTTCATTTATTTATGGCAAAATTGCAGAAATTCCCCATATTTTGGAGCAAAATTGCAGAAAATCCCCTAATTGTGGGGCAAAAAGTCAGAAATTCCTTATATGTTGGGGCAAAAACACGGAAATTCTCCTTATTTTGGGGCAAAACTCAGAATTCCACATATTTTGGGGCAAAATTCCAGAAATTTCCTTTATTTTGGGGCAAAATTGTAGAAATTTCACTTATTTTGAGGCAAAATTGCAGAAATTTCACTTATTTCAGGGAAAAAAGACAGAAATTTTCCTTATTTTGGGGCAAAAAGGCAGAAATTCCTAATATTTTGTGGCAAAAATGCAGAAATTTTCCTTATTTTGTGTCGAAAAAGCAGAAATTTCCCTTATTTGGGGGCAAAATTGCAGAAATTTCACTTATTTCAGGGCATATTTCAAAAATTCATTTTATTTTGGGGCAAAAAGACAGAAATTCCGTTTATTTTTTGGTAAAAAGGCAGAAATTTCACTTATTTTGAGGTAAAAAGGCAGAAATTCCTCTTATTTTGGGGCAAAAATAAAGAAATTTCTATTTTTTTGTGGCAAAAGGTATACATTCCCCTTATTTTTGGGGAAAAAAGCAGAAATACCCCATATTTTGGAGCAAAATTGCAGAAATTCCCCTAGTTGTGGGGCAAAAAGGGAGAAATTCACTATTTGTTGGGGCAAAAAGACAGAAATTCTCCTTATATTGGGGCAAAACTCAGAAATTCCACTTATTTTGGGACAAAATTGCGGAAATTTCACTTATTTTGGGGCAAAATTGCAAAAATTTCAATAATTTCAGGGAAAAAAGGCAGAAATTTTCCTTATTTTGGGGCAAAAAGGCAGAAATTCCTAATACTTTGTGGAAAAAATGCAGAAATTCTCCTTATTTTGTTTCAAAAATGGAGAAATTCCTCTTATTTTGAGGTAAAAAGGCTGAAATTCGCCTTATTTAAGGGCAGAAAGGCAGAAATTTCACTTATTTTGGGGCAAAAAACCAGAAATTCCTCTTATTTTGTGGCAAAAAGGCAGAAATTTCTTTTATTTTGGGGCAAAATTGCAGAAATTTAACTTATTTTGGGGCAAAATTGCAGAAACTTCATTTATTTCAGGGAAAAAAGCAGAAATTTTCTTATTTTGGGGCAAAAATGCAAAAATTTCTTTTATTTTGGTACAAAATTGCAAAAATTTTTATTATTTTGGGGCAAAAATGCAGAAATCTTCCTTATTTTGGGGAAAAATTACAGAAATTTCCCTTATTTCAGGGAAAAAACGCAAAAATTTCTCTTATTTTGGGGCAAAAAGGCAGAAATTACTTTTAATTTGCTACAAAATTGCAGAAATTTTCTCTATTTTGGGGCAAAAATACAGAATTTCCCCATATTTTAGGGCAAAAAGGCAGAGATTCCCCTTATTATGAGGTAAAAAGGCGGAAATTCCCCTTATTTTGGAGCAAAAAGACAGAAATTCCCCTTATTTTGTGTCAAAAAGGCAGAAATTTCCCTTATTTTGGGGCAAAATTGCAGAAATTTCACTTATTTCAGGGAAAAAAGGCAGAAATTTTCCTTATTTTGGGGCAAAAGTCAGAAATTCCTAATATTTTGTGGCAAAAATGCAGAAATGCCCCTTATTTTGTGTCAAAAAGGCAGAAATTTCCCTTATCTGGGGGCAAAATTGCAGAAATTTCACTTATTTCAGGGCATAATTAAAAAATTGCTTTTATTTTGGGGCAAAAAGACAGAAATTCCGTTTATTTTTGGGTAAAAAGGCAGAAATTTCACTTATTTTGAGGTAAAAAGGCAGAAATTCTTCTTATTTTGGGGCAAAAATGAAAAAATTTCCCTTTTTTGTGGGAAAAGGTATACATTCCCTTTATTTTTGTGAAAAAAAGCAGAAATTCCCCGTATTTTGGAGCAAAATTGCAGAAATTTCCCTAGTTGTGGGGCAAAAAGGGAGAAATTTCCTATTTTTTGGGGCAAAAAGACAGAAATTCTCCTTATTTTGGGGCAAAACTCAGAAATTCCACTTATTTTGGGGCAAAATTGCAGAAATTTCACTTATTTTGGGGCAAAATTGCAGAAATTTCACTTATGTCAGAGAAAAAAGGCAGAAATTTTCTTTATTTTGGGGCAAAAAGGCAGAAATTCCTAATATTTTGAGGTAAAAAGGCTGAAATTCGCCTTATTTGGGGGCAAAAAGGCAGAAATTTCCCTTATTTTAGGGCAAAAAGACAGAAATTTCCCTTATTTTGTGGCAAAAAAACAGTAATTTCTTTTATTTTGGAGCAAAATTGCAGAAATATCACTTATTTTGGGGCAAAATTGCAGAAATTTCACTTATTTCAGGGAAAAAAACAGAAATTTTTCTTAATTTGGGGCAAAAAGGCAGAAATTCCTAATATTTTGTGGCAAAAATGCAGAAATTCCCCTTATTTTGTGTCAAAAAGGCAGAAATTTCCCTTATCTGGGGGCACAATTGCAGAAATTTCAATTATTTCAGAGCATAATTCAAAAATTGCTTTTATTTTGGGGCAAAAAGACAGAACTTCCATTTCTTTTTGGGTAAAAAGGCAGAAATTTCACATATTTTGAGGTAAAAAGGCAGAAATTCTTCTTATTTTGGGGCAAAAATGAAGAAATTTCCCTTTTTGTGGCAAAAGGTATACATTCCCCTTATTTTTGGGAAAAAAAAGCAGAAATTCCCCGTATTTTGTAGTAAAATTGCAGAAATTCCCCTAGTTGTGGGGCAAAAAGGGAGAAATTCCCTATTTGTTGGGGCAAAAAGACAGAAATTCTCCTTATTTTGGGGCAAAACTCAGAAATTCCACTTATTTTGGGGCAAAATTGCAGAAATTTCACTTATTTTGGGGCAAAATTGCAGAAATTTCACTTATTTCAGAAAAAAAGGCAGAAATTTTCTTTATTTTGGGGAAAAAGGGCAGAAATTCCTAATATTTTGAGGTAAAAAGGCTGAAATTCGCCTTATTTGGGGGCAAAAAGGCAGAAATTTCCCTTATTTTAGGGCAAAAAGACAGAAATTCCCCTTATTTTGTGGCAAAAAGGCAGAAATTTCTTTCATTTTGGAGCAAAATTGCAGAAATTTCACTTATTTTGGGGCAAAATTGCAGAAATTTCACTTATTTCAGGGAAAAAAAGCAGAAATTTTCTTATTTTGGGGCAAAAAGCAGAAATTTCTTTCATTTTGGTACAAAATTGCAAAAATTTTTCTTATTTTGGGGCAAAAAGGCAGAAATTTTTCTTATTTTGAGGTAAAAAGGCTGAAATTTCTCTTATTTTGGGGCAAAAAGTCAGAAATTCCGCTTATTTTGGGGCAAAAACAGACATTTCCCTTATTTTGGGGAAAAATTTTAGAAATTTAATTTATTTCAGGGCAAAAAGTCAGAAATTCCCCTTATGTTGGGGCAAAACTCAGAAATTCCACTTATTTTGGGGCTAAATTCCAGAAATTTCCCTTATTTTGGGGCAAAATTGCAGAAATTTCACTTATTTGGGGCAAAATTGCAGAAATTTCACTTAATTCAGGAAAAAAGGCAGAAATTTTCATTATTTTGGGGCAAAAAGGCAGAAATTCCTAATATTTTGTGGCATAAATGCAGAAATTCCCCTTATTTTGTGTCAAAAAGGCAGAAATTTCACTTATTTCAGGGCATAATTCAAAAATTTCTTTTATTTTGGGGCAAAAAGACAGAAATTCCGTTTATTTTGGGGTAAAAAGGCAGAAATTTCACTTATTTTGAGGTAAAAAGGCAGAAATTCCTCTTATTTTGTGGCAAAAATGAAGAAATTTCCCTTCTTTGTGGCAAAAAGTATCCATTTCATTTATTTATGGCAAAATTGCAGAAATTCCCCATATTTTGGAGCAAAATTGCAGAAAATCCCCTAATTGTGGGGCAAAAAGTCAGAAATTCCTTATATGTTGGGGCAAAAACACGGAAATTCTCCTTATTTTGGGGCAAAACTCAGAATTCCACATATTTTGGGGCAAAATTCCAGAAATTTCCTTTATTTTGGGGCAAAATTGTAGAAATTTCACTTATTTTGAGGCAAAATTGCAGAAATTTCACTTATTTCAGGGAAAAAAGACAGAAATTTTCCTTATTTTGGGGCAAAAAGGCAGAAATTCCTAATATTTTGTGGCAAAAATGCAGAAATTTTCCTTATTTTGTGTCGAAAAAGCAGAAATTTCCCTTATTTGGGGGCAAAATTGCAGAAATTTCACTTATTTCAGGGCATATTTCAAAAATTCATTTTATTTTGGGGCAAAAAGACAGAAATTCCGTTTATTTTTTGGTAAAAAGGCAGAAATTTCACTTATTTTGAGGTAAAAAGGCAGAAATTCCTCTTATTTTGGGGCAAAAATAAAGAAATTTCTATTTTTTTGTGGCAAAAGGTATACATTCCCCTTATTTTTGGGGAAAAAAGCAGAAATACCCCATATTTTGGAGCAAAATTGCAGAAATTCCCCTAGTTGTGGGGCAAAAAGGGAGAAATTCACTATTTGTTGGGGCAAAAAGACAGAAATTCTCCTTATATTGGGGCAAAACTCAGAAATTCCACTTATTTTGGGACAAAATTGCAGAAATTTCACTTATTTTGGGGCAAAATTGCAAAAATTTCAATAATTTCAGGGAAAAAAGGCAGAAATTTTCCTTATTTTGGGGCAAAAAGGCAGAAATTCCTAATACTTTGTGGAAAAAATGCAGAAATTCCCCTTATTTTGTTTCAAAAATGGAGAAATTCCTCTTATTTTGAGGTAAAAAGGCTGAAATTCGCCTTATTTGGGGGAGAAAGGCAGAAATTTCACATATTTTGGGGCAAAAAACCAGAAATTCCTCTTATTTTGTGGCAAAAAGGCAGAAATTTCTTTTATTTTGGGGCAAAATTGCAGAAATTTAACTTATTTTGGGGCAAAATTGCAGAAACTTCATTTATTTCAGGGAAAAAAGCAGAAATTTTTTATTTTGCGGCAAAAAGGCAAAAATTTCTTTTATTTTGGTACAAAATTGCAAAAATTTTTATTATTTTGGGGCAAAAATGCAGAAATCTTCCTTATTTTGGGGAAAAAATTACAGAAATTTCACTTATTTCAGGGAAAAAACGCAAAAATTTCTCTTATTTTGGGGCAAAAAGGCAGAAATTACTTTTAATTTGCTACAAAATTGCAGAAATTTTCTCTATTTTGGGGCAAAAATACAGAATTTCCCCATATTTTAGGGCAAAAAGGCAGAGATTCCCCTTATTATGAGGTAAAAAGGCGGAAATTCCCCTTATTTTGGAGCAAAAAGACAGAAATTCCCCTTATTTTGTGTCAAAAAGGCAGAAATTTCCCTTATTTTGGGGCAAAATTGCAGAAATTTCACTTATTTCAGGGAAAAAAGGCAGAAATTTCCCTTATTTTGGGGCAAAAGTCAGAAATTCCTAATATTTTGTGGCAAAAATGCAGAAATGCCCCTTATTTTGTGTCAAAAAGGCAGAAATTTCCCTTATCTGGGGGCAAAATTGCAGAAATTTCACTTATTTCAGGGCATAATTCAAAAATTGCTTTTATTTTGGGGCAAAAAGACAGAAATTCCGTTTAATTTTGGGTAATAAGGCAGAAATTTCACTTATTTTGAGGTAAAAAGGCAGAAATTCTTCTTATTTTGGGGCAAAAATGAAAAAATTTCCCTTTTTTGTGGGAAAAGGTATACATTTCCTTTATTTTTGTGAAAAAAAGCAGAAATTCCCCGTATTTTGGAGCAAAATTGCAGAAATTTCCCTAGTTGTGGGGCAAAAAGGGAGAAATTTCCTATTTTTTGGTGCAAAAAGACAGAAATTCTCCTTATTTTGGGGCAAAACTCAGAAATTCCACTTATTTTGGGGCAAAATTGCAGAAATTTCACTTATTTTGGGGCAAAATTGCAGAAATTTCACTTATGTCAGAGAAAAAAGGCAGAAATTTTCTTTATTTTGGGGCAAAAAGGCAGAAATTCCTAATATTTTGAGGTAAAAAGGCTGAAATTCGCCTTATTTGGGGGCAAAAAGGCAGAAATTTCCCTTATTTTAGGGCAAAAAGACAGAAATTTCCCTTATTTTGTGGCAAAAAAACAGTAATTTCTTTTATTTTGGAGCAAAATTGCAGAAATATCACTTATTTTGGGGCAAAATTGCAGAAATTTCACTTATTTCAGGGAAAAAAGCAGAAATTTTTCTTAATTTGGGGCAAAAAGGCAGAAATTCCTAATATTTTGTGGCAAAAATGCAGAAATTCCCCTTATTTTGTGTCAAAAAGGCAGAAATTTCCCTTATCTGGGGGCACAATTGCAGAAATTTCAATTATTTCAGAGCATAATTCAAAAATTGCTTTTATTTTGGGGCAAAAAGACAGAACTTCCATTTCTTTTTGGGTAAAAAGGCAGAAATTTCACATATTTTGAGGTAAAAAGGCAGAAATTCTTCTTATTTTGGGGCAAAAATGAAGAAATTTCCCTTTTTGTGGCAAAAGGTATACATTCCCCTTATTTTTGGGAAAAAAAGCAGAAATTCCCCGTATTTTGTAGCAAAATTGCAGAAATTCCCCTAGTTGTGGGGCAAAAAGGGAGAAATTCCCTATTTGTTGGGGCAAAAAGACAGAAATTCTCCTTATTTTGGGGCAAAACTCAGAAATTCCACTTATTTTGGGGCAAAATTGCAGAAATTTCACTTATTTTGGGGCAAAATTGCAGAAATTTCACTTATTTCAGAGAAAAAAGGCAGAAATTTTCTTTATTTTGGGGAAAAAGGGCAGAAATTCCTAATATTTTGAGGTAAAAAGGCTGAAATTCGCCTTATTTGGGGGCAAAAAGGCAGAAATTTCCCTTATTTTAGGGCAAAAAGACAGAAATTCCCCTTATTTTGTGGCAAAAAGGCAGAAATTTCTTTCATTTTGGAGCAAAATTGCAGAAATTTCACTTATTTTGGGGCAAAATTGCAGAAATTTCACTTATTTCAGGGAAAAAAAGCAGAAATTTTCTTATTTTGGGGCAAAAAGCAGAAATTTCTTTCATTTTGGTACAAAATTGCAAAAATTTTTCTTATTTTGGGGCAAAAAGGCAGAAATTTTTCTTATTTTGAGGTAAAAAGGCTGAAATTTCTCTTATTTTGGGGCAAAAAGTCAGAAATTCTGCTTATTTTGGGGCAAAAACAGACATTTCCCTTATTTTGGGGAAAAATTTTAGAAATTTAATTTATTTCAGGGCAAAAAGTCAGAAATTCCCCTTATGTTGGGGCAAAACTCAGAAATTCCACTTATTTTGGGGCTAAATTCCAGAAATTTCCCTTATTTTGGGGCAAAATTGCAGAAATTTCACTTATTTGGGGCAAAATTGCAGAAATTTCACTTAATTCAGGAAAAAAGGCAGAAATTTTCATTATTTTGGGGCAAAAAGGCAGAAATTCCTAATATTTTGTGGCATAAATGCAGAAATTCCCCTTATTTTGTGTCAAAAAGGCAGAAATTTCACTTATTTCAGGGCATAATTCAAAAATTTCTTTTATTTTGGGGCAAAAAGACAGAAATTCCGTTTATTTTGGGGTAAAAAGGCAGAAATTTCACTTATTTTGAGGTAAAAAGGCAGAAATTCCTCTTATTTTGTGGCAAAAATGAAGAAATTTCCCTTCTTTGTGGCAAAAAGTATCCATTTCATTTATTTATGGCAAAATTGCAGAAATTCCCCATATTTTGGAGCAAAATTGCAGAAAATCCCCTAATTGTGGGGCAAAAAGTCAGAAATTCCTTATATGTTGGGGCAAAAACACGGAAATTCTCCTTATTTTGGGGCAAAACTCAGAATTCCACATATTTTGGGGCAAAATTCCAGAAATTTCCTTTATTTTGGGGCAAAATTGTAGAAATTTCACTTATTTTGAGGCAAAATTGCAGAAATTTCACTTATTTCAGGGAAAAAAGACAGAAATTTTCCTTATTTTGGGGCAAAAAGGCAGAAATTCCTAATATTTTGTGGCAAAAATGCAGAAATTTTCCTTATTTTGTGTCGAAAAAGCAGAAATTTCCCTTATTTGGGGGCAAAATTGCAGAAATTTCACTTATTTCAGGGCATATTTCAAAAATTCATTTTATTTTGGGGCAAAAAGACAGAAATTCCGTTTATTTTTTGGTAAAAAGGCAGAAATTTCACTTATTTTGAGGTAAAAAGGCAGAAATTCCTCTTATTTTGGGGCAAAAATAAAGAAATTTCTATTTTTTTGTGGCAAAAGGTATACATTCCCCTTATTTTTGGGGAAAAAAGCAGAAATACCCCATATTTTGGAGCAAAATTGCAGAAATTCCCCTAGTTGTGGGGCAAAAAGGGAGAAATTCACTATTTGTTGGGGCAAAAAGACAGAAATTCTCCTTATATTGGGGCAAAACTCAGAAATTCCACTTATTTTGGGACAAAATTGCAGAAATTTCACTTATTTTGGGGCAAAATTGCAAAAATTTCAATAATTTCAGGGAAAAAAGGCAGAAATTTTCCTTATTTTGGGGCAAAAAGGCAGAAATTCCTAATACTTTGTGGAAAAAATGCAGAAATTCCCCTTATTTTGTTTCAAAAATGGAGAAATTCCTCTTATTTTGAGGTAAAAAGGCTGAAATTCGCCTTATTTGGGGGAGAAAGGCAGAAATTTCACATATTTTGGGGCAAAAAACCAGAAATTCCTCTTATTTTGTGGCAAAAAGGCAGAAATTTCTTTTATTTTGGGGCAAAATTGCAGAAATTTAACTTATTTTGGGGCAAAATTGCAGAAACTTCATTTATTTCAGGGAAAAAAGCAGAAATTTTTTATTTTGCGGCAAAAAGGCAAAAATTTCTTTTATTTTGGTACAAAATTGCAAAAATTTTTATTATTTTGGGGCAAAAATGCAGAAATCTTCCTTATTTTGGGGAAAAATTACAGAAATTTCCCTTATTTCAGGGAAAAAACGCAAAAATTTCTCTTATTTTGGGGCAAAAAGGCAGAAATTACTTTTAATTTGCTACAAAATTGCAGAAATTTTCTCTATTTTGGGGCAAAAATACAGAATTTCCCCATATTTTAGGGCAAAAAGGCAGAGATTCCCCTTATTATGAGGTAAAAAGGCGGAAATTCCCCTTATTTTGGAGCAAAAAGACAGAAATTCCCCTTATTTTGTGTCAAAAAGGCAGAAATTTCCCTTATTTAGGGGCAAAATTGCAGAAATTTCACTTATTTCAGGGAAAAAAGGCAGAAATTTCCCTTATTTTGGGGCAAAAGTCAGAAATTCCTAATATTTTGTGGCAAAAATGCAGAAATGCCCCTTATTTTGTGTCAAAAAGGCAGAAATTTCCCTTATCTGGGGGCAAAATTGCAGAAATTTCACTTATTTCAGGGCATAATTCAAAAATTGCTTTTATTTTGGGGCAAAAAGACAGAAATTCCGTTTAATTTTGGGTAATAAGGCAGAAATTTCACTTATTTTGAGGTAAAAAGGCAGAAATTCTTCTTATTTTGGGGCAAAAATGAAAAAATTTCCCTTTTTTGTGGGAAAAGGTATACATTTCCTTTATTTTTGTGAAAAAAAGCAGAAATTCCCCGTATTTTGGAGCAAAATTGCAGAAATTTCCCTAGTTGTGGGGCAAAAAGGGAGAAATTTCCTATTTTTTGGTGCAAAAAGACAGAAATTCTCCTTATTTTGGGGCAAAACTCAGAAATTCCACTTATTTTGGGGCAAAATTGCAGAAATTTCACTTATTTTGGGGCAAAATTGCAGAAATTTCACTTATGTCAGAGAAAAAAGGCAGAAATTTTCTTTATTTTGGGGCAAAAAGGCAGAAATTCCTAATATTTTGAGGTAAAAAGGCTGAAATTCGCCTTATTTGGGGGCAAAAAGGCAGAAATTTCCCTTATTTTAGGGCAAAAAGACAGAAATTTCCCTTATTTTGTGGCAAAAAAACAGTAATTTCTTTTATTTTGGAGCAAAATTGCAGAAATATCACTTATTTTGGGGCAAAATTGCAGAAATTTCACTTATTTCAGGGAAAAAAACAGAAATTTTTCTTAATTTGGGGCAAAAAGGCAGAAATTCCTAATATTTTGTGGCAAAAATGCAGAAATTCCCCTTATTTTGTGTCAAAAAGGCAGAAATTTCCCTTATCTGGGGGCACAATTGCAGAAATTTCAATTATTTCAGAGCATAATTCAAAAATTGCTTTTATTTTGGGGCAAAAAGACAGAACTTCCATTTCTTTTTGGGTAAAAAGGCAGAAATTTCACATATTTTGAGGTAAAAAGGCAGAAATTCTTCTTATTTTGGGGCAAAAATGAAGAAATTTCCCTTTTTGTGGCAAAAGGTATACATTCCCCTTATTTTTGGGAAAAAAAGCAGAAATTCCCCGTATTTTGTAGTAAAATTGCAGAAATTCCCCTAGTTGTGGGGCAAAAAGGGAGAAATTCCCTATTTGTTGGGGCAAAAAGACAGAAATTCTCCTTATTTTGGGGCAAAACTCAGAAATTCCACTTATTTTGGGGCAAAATTGCAGAAATTTCACTTATTTTGGGGCAAAATTGCAGAAATTTCACTTATTTCAGAAAAAAAGGCAGAAATTTTCTTTATTTTGGGGAAAAAGGGCAGAAATTCCTAATATTTTGAGGTAAAAAGGCTGAAATTCGCCTTATTTGGGGGCAAAAAGGCAGAAATTTCCCTTATTTTAGGGCAAAAAGACAGAAATTCCCCTTATTTTGTGGCAAAAAGGCAGAAATTTCTTTCATTTTGGAGCAAAATTGCAGAAATTTCACTTATTTTGGGGCAAAATTGCAGAAATTTCACTTATTTCAGGGAAAAAAAGCAGAAATTTTCTTATTTTGGGGCAAAAAGCAGAAATTTCTTTCATTTTGGTACAAAATTGCAAAAATTTTTCTTATTTTGGGGCAAAAAGGCAGAAATTTTTCTTATTTTGAGGTAAAAAGGCTGAAATTTCTCTTATTTTGGGGCAAAAAGTCAGAAATTCCGCTTATTTTGGGGCAAAAACAGACATTTCCCTTATTTTGGGGAAAAATTTTAGAAATTTAATTTATTTCAGGGCAAAAAGTCAGAAATTCCCCTTATGTTGGGGCAAAACTCAGAAATTCCACTTATTTTGGGGCTAAATTCCAGAAATTTCCCTTATTTTGGGGCAAAATTGCAGAAATTTCACTTATTTGGGGCAAAATTGCAGAAATTTCACTTAATTCAGGAAAAAAGGCAGAAATTTTCATTATTTTGGGGCAAAAAGGCAGAAATTCCTAATATTTTGTGGCATAAATGCAGAAATTCCCCTTATTTTGTGTCAAAAAGGCAGAAATTTCACTTATTTCAGGGCATAATTCAAAAATTTCTTTTATTTTGGGGCAAAAAGACAGAAATTCCGTTTATTTTGGGGTAAAAAGGCAGAAATTTCACTTATTTTGAGGTAAAAAGGCAGAAATTCCTCTTATTTTGTGGCAAAAATGAAGAAATTTCCCTTCTTTGTGGCAAAAAGTATCCATTTCATTTATTTATGGCAAAATTGCAGAAATTCCCCATATTTTGGAGCAAAATTGCAGAAAATCCCCTAATTGTGGGGCAAAAAGTCAGAAATTCCTTATATGTTGGGGCAAAAACACGGAAATTCTCCTTATTTTGGGGCAAAACTCAGAATTCCACATATTTTGGGGCAAAATTCCAGAAATTTCCTTTATTTTGGGGCAAAATTGTAGAAATTTCACTTATTTTGAGGCAAAATTGCAGAAATTTCACTTATTTCAGGGAAAAAAGACAGAAATTTTCCTTATTTTGGGGCAAAAAGGCAGAAATTCCTAATATTTTGTGGCAAAAATGCAGAAATTTTCCTTATTTTGTGTCGAAAAAGCAGAAATTTCCCTTATTTGGGGGCAAAATTGCAGAAATTTCACTTATTTCAGGGCATATTTCAAAAATTCATTTTATTTTGGGGCAAAAAGACAGAAATTCCGTTTATTTTTTGGTAAAAAGGCAGAAATTTCACTTATTTTGAGGTAAAAAGGCAGAAATTCCTCTTATTTTGGGGCAAAAATAAAGAAATTTCTATTTTTTTGTGGCAAAAGGTATACATTCCCCTTATTTTTGGGGAAAAAAGCAGAAATACCCCATATTTTGGAGCAAAATTGCAGAAATTCCCCTAGTTGTGGGGCAAAAAGGGAGAAATTCACTATTTGTTGGGGCAAAAAGACAGAAATTCTCCTTATATTGGGGCAAAACTCAGAAATTCCACTTATTTTGGGACAAAATTGCAGAAATTTCACTTATTTTGGGGCAAAATTGCAAAAATTTCAATAATTTCAGGGAAAAAAGGCAGAAATTTTCCTTTTTTTGGGGCAAAAAGGCAGAAATTCCTAATACTTTGTGGAAAAAATGCAGAAATTCCCCTTATTTTGTTTCAAAAATTGAGAAATTCCTCTTATTTTGAGGTAAAAAGGCTGAAATTCGCCTTATTTGGGGGAGAAAGGCAGAAATTTCACATATTTTGGGGCAAAAAACCAGAAATTCCTCTTATTTTGTGGCAAAAAGGCAGAAATTTCTTTTATTTTGGGGCAAAATTGCAGAAATTTAACTTATTTTGGGGCAAAATTGCAGAAACTTCATTTATTTCAGGGAAAAAAGCAGAAATTTTTTATTTTGCGGCAAAAAGGCAAAAATTTCTTTTATTTTGGTACAAAATTGCAAAAATTTTTATTATTTTGGGGCAAAAATGCAGAAATCTTCCTTATTTTGGGGAAAAATTACAGAAATTTCACTTATTTCAGGGAAAAAACGCAAAAATTTCTCTTATTTTGGGGCAAAAAGGCAGAAATTACTTTTAATTTGCTACAAAATTGCAGAAATTTTCTCTATTTTGGGGCAAAAATACAGAATTTCCCCATATTTTAGGGCAAAAAGGCAGAGATTCCCCTTATTATGAGGTAAAAAGGCGGAAATTCCCCTTATTTTGGAGCAAAAAGACAGAAATTCCCCTTATTTTGTGTCAAAAAGGCAGAAATTTCCCTTATTTTGGGGCAAAATTACAGAAATTTCACTTATTTCAGGGAAAAAAGGCAGAAATTTCCCTTATTTTGGGGCAAAAGTCAGAAATTCCTAATATTTTGTGGCAAAAATGCAGAAATGCCCCTTATTTTGTGTCAAAAAGGCAGAAATTTCCCTTATCTGGGGGCAAAATTGCAGAAATTTCACTTATTTCAGGGCATAATTCAAAAATTGCTTTTATTTTGGGGCAAAAAGACAGAAATTCCGTTTAATTTTGGGTAATAAGGCAGAAATTTCACTTATTTTGAGGTAAAAAGGCAGAAATTCTTCTTATTTTGGGGCAAAAATGAAAAAATTTCCCTTTTTTGTGGGAAAAGGTATACATTTCCTTTATTTTTGTGAAAAAAAGCAGAAATTCCCCGTATTTTGGAGCAAAATTGCAGAAATTTCCCTAGTTGTGGGGCAAAAAGGGAGAAATTTCCTATTTTTTGGTGCAAAAAGACAGAAATTCTCCTTATTTTGGGGCAAAACTCAGAAATTCCACTTATTTTGGGGCAAAATTGCAGAAATTTCACTTATTTTGGGGCAAAATTGCAGAAATTTCACTTATGTCAGAGAAAAAAGGCAGAAATTTTCTTTATTTTGGGGCAAAAAGGCAGAAATTCCTAATATTTTGAGGTAAAAAGGCTGAAATTCGCCTTATTTGGGGGCAAAAAGGCAGAAATTTCCCTTATTTTAGGGCAAAAAGACAGAAATTTCCCTTATTTTGTGGCAAAAAAACAGTAATTTCTTTTATTTTGGAGCAAAATTGCAGAAATATCACTTATTTTGGGGCAAAATTGCAGAAATTTCACTTATTTCAGGGAAAAAAGCAGAAATTTTTCTTAATTTGGGGCAAAAAGGCAGAAATTCCTAATATTTTGTGGCAAAAATGCAGAAATTCCCCTTATTTTGTGTCAAAAAGGCAGAAATTTCCCTTATCTGGGGGCACAATTGCAGAAATTTCAATTATTTCAGAGCATAATTCAAAAATTGCTTTTATTTTGGGGCAAAAAGACAGAACTTCCATTTCTTTTTGGGTAAAAAGGCAGAAATTTCACATATTTTGAGGTAAAAAGGCAGAAATTCTTCTTATTTTGGGGCAAAAATGAAGAAATTTCCCTTTTTGTGGCAAAAGGTATACATTCCCCTTATTTTTGGGAAAAAAAGCAGAAATTCCCCGTATTTTGGAGCAAAATTGCAGAAATTCCCCTAGTTGTGGGGCAAAAAGGGAGAAATTCCCTATTTGTTGGGGCAAAAAGACAGAAATTCTCCTTATTTTGGGGCAAAACTCAGAAATTCCACTTATTTTGTGGCAAAATTGCAGAAATTTCACTTATTTTGGGGCAAAATTGCAGAAATTTCACTTATTTCAGAGAAAAAAAGGCAGAAATTTTCTTTATTTTGGGGAAAAAGGGCAGAAATTCCTAATATTTTGAGGTAAAAAGGCTGAAATTCGCCTTATTTGGGGGCAAAAAGGCAGAAATTTCCCTTATTTTAGGGCAAAAAGACAGAAATTCCCCTTATTTTGTGGCAAAAAGGCAGAAATTTCTTTCATTTTGGAGCAAAATTGCAGAAATTTCACTTATTTTGGGGCAAAATTGCAGAAATTTCACTTATTTCAGGGAAAAAAAGCAGAAATTTTCTTATTTTGGGGCAAAAAGCAGAAATTTCTTTCATTTTGGTACAAAATTGCAAAAATTTTTCTTATTTTGGGGCAAAAAGGCAGAAATTTTTCTTATTTTGAGGTAAAAAGGCTGAAATTTCTCTTATTTTGGGGCAAAAAGTCAGAAATTCCGCTTATTTTGGGGCAAAAACAGACATTTCCCTTATTTTGGGGAAAAATTTTAGAAATTTAATTTATTTCAGGGCAAAAAGTCAGAAATTCCCCTTATGTTGGGGCAAAACTCAGAAATTCCACTTATTTTGGGGCTAAATTCCAGAAATTTCCCTTATTTTGGGGCAAAATTGCAGAAATTTCACTTATTTGGGGCAAAATTGCAGAAATTTCACTTAATTCAGGAAAAAAGGCAGAAATTTTCATTATTTTGGGGCAAAAAGGCAGAAATTCCTAATATTTTGTGGCATAAATGCAGAAATTCCCCTTATTTTGTGTCAAAAAGGCAGAAATTTCACTTATTTCAGGGCATAATTCAAAAATTTCTTTTATTTTGGGGCAAAAAGACAGAAATTCCGTTTATTTTGGGGTAAAAAGGCAGAAATTTCACTTATTTTGAGGTAAAAAGGCAGAAATTCCTCTTATTTTGTGGCAAAAATGAAGAAATTTCCCTTCTTTGTGGCAAAAAGTATCCATTTCATTTATTTATGGCAAAATTGCAGAAATTCCCCATATTTTGGAGCAAAATTGCAGAAAATCCCCTAATTGTGGGGCAAAAAGTCAGAAATTCCTTATATGTTGGGGCAAAAACACGGAAATTCTCCTTATTTTGGGGCAAAACTCAGAATTCCACATATTTTGGGGCAAAATTCCAGAAATTTCCTTTATTTTGGGGCAAAATTGTAGAAATTTCACTTATTTTGAGGCAAAATTGCAGAAATTTCACTTATTTCAGGGAAAAAAGACAGAAATTTTCCTTATTTTGGGGCAAAAAGGCAGAAATTCCTAATATTTTGTGGCAAAAATGCAGAAATTTTCCTTATTTTGTGTCGAAAAAGCAGAAATTTCCCTTATTTGGGGGCAAAATTGCAGAAATTTCACTTATTTCAGGGCATATTTCAAAAATTCATTTTATTTTGGGGCAAAAAGACAGAAATTCCGTTTATTTTTTGGTAAAAAGGCAGAAATTTCACTTATTTTGAGGTAAAAAGGCAGAAATTCCTCTTATTTTGGGGCAAAAATAAAGAAATTTCTATTTTTTTGTGGCAAAAGGTATACATTCCCCTTATTTTTGGGGAAAAAAGCAGAAATACCCCATATTTTGGAGCAAAATTGCAGAAATTCCCCTAGTTGTGGGGCAAAAAGGGAGAAATTCACTATTTGTTGGGGCAAAAAGACAGAAATTCTCCTTATATTGGGGCAAAACTCAGAAATTCCACTTATTTTGGGACAAAATTGCAGAAATTTCACTTATTTTGGGGCAAAATTGCAAAAATTTCAATAATTTCAGGGAAAAAAGGCAGAAATTTTCCTTATTTTGGGGCAAAAAGGCAGAAATTCCTAATACTTTGTGGAAAAAATGCAGAAATTCCCCTTATTTTGTTTCAAAAATGGAGAAATTCCTCTTATTTTGAGGTAAAAAGGCTGAAATTCGCCTTATTTGGGGGAGAAAGGCAGAAATTTCACATATTTTGGGGCAAAAAACCAGAAATTCCTCTTATTTTGTGGCAAAAAGGCAGAAATTTCTTTTATTTTGGGGCAAAATTGCAGAAATTTAACTTATTTTGGGGCAAAATTGCAGAAACTTCATTTATTTCAGGGAAAAAAGCAGAAATTTTTTATTTTGCGGCAAAAAGGCAAAAATTTCTTTTATTTTGGTACAAAATTGCAAAAATTTTTATTATTTTGGGGCAAAAATGCAGAAATCTTCCTTATTTTGGGGAAAAATTACAGAAATTTCACTTATTTCAGGGAAAAAACGCAAAAATTTCTCTTATTTTGGGGCAAAAAGGCAGAAATTACTTTTAATTTGCTACAAAATTGCAGAAATTTTCTCTATTTTGGGGCAAAAATACAGAATTTCCCCATATTTTAGGGCAAAAAGGCAGAGATTCCCCTTATTATGAGGTAAAAAGGCGGAAATTCCCCTTATTTTGGAGCAAAAAGACAGAAATTCCCCTTATTTTGTGTCAAAAAGGCAGAAATTTCCCTTATTTAGGGGCAAAATTGCAGAAATTTCACTTATTTCAGGGAAAAAAGGCAGAAATTTCCCTTATTTTGGGGCAAAAGTCAGAAATTCCTAATATTTTGTGGCAAAAATGCAGAAATGCCCCTTATTTTGTGTCAAAAAGGCAGAAATTTCCCTTATCTGGGGGCAAAATTGCAGAAATTTCACTTATTTCAGGGCATAATTCAAAAATTGCTTTTATTTTGGGGCAAAAAGACAGAAATTCCGTTTAATTTTGGGTAATAAGGCAGAAATTTCACTTATTTTGAGGTAAAAAGGCAGAAATTCTTCTTATTTTGGGGCAAAAATGAAAAAATTTCCCTTTTTTGTGGGAAAAGGTATACATTTCCTTTATTTTTGTGAAAAAAAGCAGAAATTCCCCGTATTTTGGAGCAAAATTGCAGAAATTTCCCTAGTTGTGGGGCAAAAAGGGAGAAATTTCCTATTTTTTGGTGCAAAAAGACAGAAATTCTCCTTATTTTGGGGCAAAACTCAGAAATTCCACTTATTTTGGGGCAAAATTGCAGAAATTTCACTTATTTTGGGGCAAAATTGCAGAAATTTCACTTATGTCAGAGAAAAAAGGCAGAAATTTTCTTTATTTTGGGGCAAAAAGGCAGAAATTCCTAATATTTTGAGGTAAAAAGGCTGAAATTCGCCTTATTTGGGGGCAAAAAGGCAGAAATTTCCCTTATTTTAGGGCAAAAAGACAGAAATTTCCCTTATTTTGTGGCAAAAAAACAGTAATTTCTTTTATTTTGGAGCAAAATTGCAGAAATATCACTTATTTTGGGGCAAAATTGCAGAAATTTCACTTATTTCAGGGAAAAAAGCAGAAATTTTTCTTAATTTGGGGCAAAAAGGCAGAAATTCCTAATATTTTGTGGCAAAAATGCAGAAATTCCCCTTATTTTGTGTCAAAAAGGCAGAAATTTCCCTTATCTGGGGGCACAATTGCAGAAATTTCAATTATTTCAGAGCATAATTCAAAAATTGCTTTTATTTTGGGGCAAAAAGACAGAACTTCCATTTCTTTTTGGGTAAAAAGGCAGAAATTTCACATATTTTGAGGTAAAAAGGCAGAAATTCTTCTTATTTTGGGGCAAAAATGAAGAAATTTCCCTTTTTGTGGCAAAAGGTATACATTCCCCTTATTTTTGGGAAAAAAAGCAGAAATTCCCCGTATTTTGGAGCAAAATTGCAGAAATTCCCCTAGTTGTGGGGCAAAAAGGGAGAAATTCCCTATTTGTTGGGGCAAAAAGACAGAAATTCTCCTTATTTTGGGGCAAAACTCAGAAATTCCACTTATTTTGGGGCAAAATTGCAGAAATTTCACTTATTTTGGGGCAAAATTGCAGAAATTTCACTTATTTCAGAGAAAAAAGGCAGAAATTTTCTTTATTTTGGGGAAAAAGGGCAGAAATTCCTAATATTTTGAGGTAAAAAGGCTGAAATTCGCCTTATTTGGTGGCAAAAAGGCAGAAATTTTCCTTATTTTAGGGCAAAAAGACAGAAATTCCCCTTATTTTGTGGCAAAAAGGCAGAAATTTCTTTCATTTTGGAGCAAAATTGCAGAAATTTCACTTATTTTGGGGCAAAATTGCAGAAATTTCACTTATTTCAGGGAAAAAAAGCAGAAATTTTCTTATTTTGGGGCAAAAAGCAGAAATTTCTTTCATTTTGGTACAAAATTGCAAAAATTTTTCTTATTTTGGGGCAAAAAGGCAGAAATTTTTCTTATTTTGAGGTAAAAAGGCTGAAATTTCTCTTATTTTGGGGCAAAAAGTCAGAAATTCCGCTTATTTTGGGGCAAAAACAGACATTTCCCTTATTTTGGGGAAAAATTTTAGAAATTTAATTTATTTCAGGGCAAAATGTCAGAAATTCCCCTTATGTTGGGGCAAAACTCAGAAATTCCACTTATTTTGGGGCTAAATTCCAGAAATTTCCCTTATTTTGGGGCAAAATTGCAGAAATTTCACTTATTTGGGGCAAAATTGCAGAAATTTCACTTAATTCAGGAAAAAAGGCAGAAATTTTCATTATTTTGGGGCAAAAAGGCAGAAATTCCTAATATTTTGTGGCATAAATGCAGAAATTCCCCTTATTTTGTGTCAAAAAGGCAGAAATTTCACTTATTTCAGGGCATAATTCAAAAATTTCTTTTATTTTGGGGCAAAAAGACAGAAATTCCGTTTATTTTGGGGTAAAAAGGCAGAAATTTCACTTATTTTGAGGTAAAAAGGCAGAAATTCCTCTTATTTTGTGGCAAAAATGAAGAAATTTCCCTTCTTTGTGGCAAAAAGTATCCATTTCATTTATTTATGGCAAAATTGCAGAAATTCCCCATATTTTGGTGCAAAATTGCAGAAAATCCCCTAATTGTGGGGCAAAAAGTCAGAAATTCCTTATATGTTGGGGCAAAAACACGGAAATTCTCCTTATTTTGGGGCAAAACTCAGAATTCCACATATTTTGGAGCAAAATTCCAGAAATTTCCTTTATTTTGGGGCAAAATTGTAGAAATTTCACTTATTTTGAGGCAAAATTGCAGAAATTTCACTTATTTCAGGGAAAAAAGACAGAAATTTTCCTTATTTTGGGGCAAAAAGGCAGAAATTCCTAATATTTTGTGGCAAAAATGCAGAAATTTTCCTTATTTTGTGTCGAAAAAGCAGAAATTTCCCTTATTTGGGGGCAAAATTGCAGAAATTTCACTTATTTCAGGGCATATTTCAAAAATTCATTTTATTTTGGGGCAAAAAGACAGAAATTCCGTTTATTTTTTGGTAAAAAGGCAGAAATTTCACTTATTTTGAGGTAAAAAGGCAGAAATTCCTCTTATTTTGGGGCAAAAATAAAGAAATTTCTATTTTTTTGTGGCAAAAGGTATACATTCCCCTTATTTTTGGGGAAAAAAGCAGAAATACCCCATATTTTGGAGCAAAATTGCAGAAATTCCCCTAGTTGTGGGGCAAAAAGGGAGAAATTCACTATTTGTTGGGGCAAAAAGACAGAAATTCTCCTTATATTGGGGCAAAACTCAGAAATTCCACTTATTTTGGGACAAAATTGCAGAAATTTCACTTATTTTGGGGCAAAATTGCAAAAATTTCAATAATTTCAGGGAAAAAGCAGAAATTTTCCTTATTTTGGGGCAAAAAGGCAGAAATTCCTAATACTTTGTGGAAAAAATGCAGAAATTCCCCTTATTTTGTTTCAAAAATGGAAAAATTCCTTTTATTTTGAAGTAAAAAGGCTGAAATTCGCCTTATTTGGGGGCAGAAAGGCAGAAATTTCACTTATTTTGGGGCAAAAAAACAGAAATTCCTCTTATTTTGTGGCAAAAAGGCAGAAATTCCTTTTATTTTGGGGCAAAATTGCAGAAATTTAACTTATTTTGGGGCAAAATTGCAGAAATTTCATTTATTTCAGGAAAAAAAGCAGAAATTTTCTTATTTTGGGGCAAAAAGGCAAAAATTTCTTTTATTTTGGTACAAAATTGCAAAATTTTTATTATTTTGGGGCAAAAATGCAGAAATCTTCCTTATTTTGGGGAAAAATTACAGAAATTTCACTTATTTCAGGGAAAAAACGCAAAAATTTCTCTTATTTTGGGGCAAAAAGGCAGAAATTACTTTTAATTTGCTACAAAATTGCAGAAATTTTCTCTATTTTGGGGCAAAAATACATTATTTCCCCATATTTTAGGGCAAAAAGGCAGAGATTCCCCTTATTATGAGGTAAAAAGGCGGAAATTCCCCTTATTTTGGAGCAAAAAGACAGAAATTCCCCTTATTTTGTGTCAAAAAGGCAGAAATTTCCCTTATTTTGGGGCAAAATTGCAGAAATTTCACTTATTTCAGGGAAAAAAGGCAGAAATTTTCTTTATTTTGGGGCAAAAGTCAGAAATTCCTAATATTTTGTGGCAAAAATGCAGAAATGCTCCTTATTTTGTGTCAAAAAGGCAGAAATTTCCCTTATCTGGGGGCAAAATTGCAGAAATTTCACTTATTTCAGGGCATAATTCAAAAATTGCTTTTATTTTGGGGCAAAAAGACAGAAATTCCGTTTATTTTTGGGTAAAAAGGCAGAAATTTCACTTATTTTGAGGTAAAAAGGCAGAAATTCTTCTTATTTTGGGGCAAAAATGAAAAAAATTTCCCTTTTTTGTGGGAAAAGGTATACATTCCCTTTATTTTTGTGAAAAAAAGCAGAAATTCCCCGTATTTTGGAGCAAAATTGCAGAAATTTCCCTAGTTGTGGGGCAAAAAGGGAGAAATTTCCTATTTTTTGGGGCAAAAAGACAGAAATTCTCCTTATTTTGGGGCAAAACTCAGAAATTCCACTTATTTTGGGGCAAAATTGCAGAAATTTCACTTATTTTGGGGCAAAATTGCAGAAATTTCACTTATGTCAGAGAAAAAAGGCAGAAATTTTCTTTATTTTGGGGCAAAAAGGCAGAAATTCCTAATATTTTGAGGTAAAAAGGCTGAAATTCGCCTTATTTGGGGGCAAAAAGGCAGAAATTTCCCTTATTTTAGGGCAAAAAGACAGAAATTTCCCTTATTTTGTGGCAAAAAAACAGTAATTTCTTTTATTTTGGAGCAAAATTGCAGAAATATCACTTATTTTGGGGCAAAATTGCAGAAATTTCACTTATTTCAGGGAAAAAAACAGAAATTTTTCTTAATTTGGGGCAAAAAGGCAGAAATTCCTAATATTTTGTGGCAAAAATGCAGAAATTCCCCTTATTTTGTGTCAAAAAGGCAGAAATTTCCCTTATCTGGGGGCACAATTGCAGAAATTTCAATTATTTCAGAGCATAATTCAAAAATTGCTTTTATTTTGGGGCAAAAAGACAGAACTTCCATTTCTTTTTGGGTAAAAAGGCAGAAATTTCACATATTTTGAGGTAAAAAGGCAGAAATTCTTCTTATTTTGGGGCAAAAATGAAGAAATTTCCCTTTTTGTGGCAAAAGGTATACATTCCCCTTATTTTTGGGAAAAAAAGCAGAAATTCCCCGTATTTTGGAGCAAAATTGCAGAAATTCCCCTAGTTGTGGGGCAAAAAGGGAGAAATTCCCTATTTGTTGGGGCAAAAAGACAGAAATTCTCCTTATTTTGGGGCAAAACTCAGAAATTCCACTTATTTTGGGGCAAAATTGCAGAAATTTCACTTATTTTGGGGCAAAATTGCAGAAATTTCACTTATTTCAGAGAAAAAAGGCAGAAATTTTCTTTATTTTGGGGAAAAAGGGCAGAAATTCCTAATATTTTGAGGTAAAAAGGCTGAAATTCGCCTTATTTGGTGGCAAAAAGGCAGAAATTTCCCTTATTTTAGGGCAAAAAGACAGAAATTCCCCTTATTTTGTGGCAAAAAGGCAGAAATTTCTTTCATTTTGGAGCAAAATTGCAGAAATTTCACTTATTTTGGGGCAAAATTGCAGAAATTTCACTTATTTCAGGGAAAAAAAGCAGAAATTTTCTTATTTTGGGGCAAAAAGCAGAAATTTCTTTCATTTTGGTACAAAATTGCAAAAATTTTTCTTATTTTGGGGCAAAAAGGCAGAAATTTTTCTTATTTTGAGGTAAAAAGGCTGAAATTTCTCTTATTTTGGGGCAAAAAGTCAGAAATTCCGCTTATTTTGGGGCAAAAACAGACATTTCCCTTATTTTGGGGAAAAATTTTAGAAATTTAATTTATTTCAGGGCAAAAAGTCAGAAATTCCCCTTATGTTGGGGCAAAACTCAGAAATTCCACTTATTTTGGGGCTAAATTCCAGAAATTTCCCTTATTTTGGGGCAAAATTGCAGAAATTTCACTTATTTGGGGCAAAATTGCAGAAATTTCACTTAATTCAGGAAAAAAGGCAGAAATTTTCATTATTTTGGGGCAAAAAGGCAGAAATTCCTAATATTTTGTGGCATAAATGCAGAAATTCCCCTTATTTTGTGTCAAAAAGGCAGAAATTTCACTTATTTCAGGGCATAATTCAAAAATTTCTTTTATTTTGGGGCAAAAAGACAGAAATTCCGTTTATTTTGGGGTAAAAAGGCAGAAATTTCACTTATTTTGAGGTAAAAAGGCAGAAATTCCTCTTATTTTGTGGCAAAAATGAAGAAATTTCCCTTCTTTGTGGCAAAAAGTATCCATTTCATTTATTTATGGCAAAATTGCAGAAATTCCCCATATTTTGGAGCAAAATTGCAGAAAATCCCCTAATTGTGGGGCAAAAAGTCAGAAATTCCTTATATGTTGGGGCAAAAACACGGAAATTCTCCTTATTTTGGGGCAAAACTCAGAATTCCACATATTTTGGGGCAAAATTCCAGAAATTTCCTTTATTTTGGGGCAAAATTGTAGAAATTTCACTTATTTTGAGGCAAAATTGCAGAAATTTCACTTATTTCAGGGAAAAAAGACAGAAATTTTCCTTATTTTGGGGCAAAAAGGCAGAAATTCCTAATATTTTGTGGCAAAAATGCAGAAATTTTCCTTATTTTGTGTCGAAAAAGCAGAAATTTCCCTTATTTGGGGGCAAAATTGCAGAAATTTCACTTATTTCAGGGCATATTTCAAAAATTCATTTTATTTTGGGGCAAAAAGACAGAAATTCCGTTTATTTTTTGGTAAAAAGGCAGAAATTTCACTTATTTTGAGGTAAAAAGGCAGAAATTCCTCTTATTTTGGGGCAAAAATAAAGAAATTTCTATTTTTTTGTGGCAAAAGGTATACATTCCCCTTATTTTTGGGGAAAAAAGCAGAAATACCCCATATTTTGGAGCAAAATTGCAGAAATTCCCCTAGTTGTGGGGCAAAAAGGGAGAAATTCACTATTTGTTGGGGCAAAAAGACAGAAATTCTCCATATATTGGGGCAAAACTCAGAAATTCCACTTATTTTGGGACAAAATTGCAGAAATTTCACTTATTTTGGGGCAAAATTGCAAAAATTTCAATAATTTCAGGGAAAAAAGGCAGAAATTTTTTTTATTTTGGGGCAAAAGGCAGAAATTCCTAATACTTTGTGGAAAAAATGCAGAAATTCCCCTTATTTTGTTTCAAAATGGAGAAATTCCTCTTATTTTGAAGTAAAAAGGCTGAAATTCGCCTTATTTGGGGGCAGAAAGGCAGAAATTTCACTTATTTTGGGGCAAAAAACCAGAAATTCCTCTTATTTTGTGGCAAAAAGGCAGAAATTTCCCTTATTTTGGGGCAAAATTGCAGAAATTTCACTTATTTCAGGGAAAAAAGGCAGAAATTTCCCTTATTTTGGGGCAAAAGTCAGAAATTCCTAATATTTTGTGGCAAAAATGCAGAAATGCCCCTTATTTTGTGTCAAAAAGGCAGAAATTTCCCTTATCTGGGGGCAAAATTGCAGAAATTTCACTTATTTCAGGGCATAATTAAAAAATTGCTTTTATTTTGGGGCAAAAAGACAGAAATTCCGTTTATTTTTGGGTAAAAAGGCAGAAATTTCACTTATTTTGAGGTAAAAAGGCAGAAATTCTTCTTATTTTGGGGCAAAAATGAAAAAATTTCCCTTTTTTGTGGGAAAAGGTATACATTCCCTTTATTTTTGTGAAAAAAAGCAGAAATTCCCCGTATTTTGGAGCAAAATTGCAGAAATTTCCCTAGTTGTGGGGCAAAAAGGGAGAAATTTCCTATTTTTTGGGGCAAAAAGACAGAAATTCTCCTTATTTTGGGGCAAAACTCAGAAATTCCACTTATTTTGGGGCAAAATTGCAGAAATTTCACTTATTTTGGGGCAAAATTGCAGAAATTTCACTTATGTCAGAGAAAAAAGGCAGAAATTTTCTTTATTTTGGGGCAAAAAGGCAGAAATTCCTAATATTTTGAGGTAAAAAGGCTGAAATTCGCCTTATTTGGGGGCAAAAAGGCAGAAATTTCCCTTATTTTAGGGCAAAAAGACAGAAATTTCCCTTATTTTGTGGCAAAAAAACAGTAATTTCTTTTATTTTGGAGCAAAATTGCAGAAATATCACTTATTTTGGGGCAAAATTGCAGAAATTTCACTTATTTCAGGGAAAAAAGCAGAAATTTTTCTTAATTTGGGGCAAAAAGGCAGAAATTCCTAATATTTTGTGGCAAAAATGCAGAAATTCCCCTTATTTTGTGTCAAAAAGGCAGAAATTTCCCTTATCTGGGGGCACAATTGCAGAAATTTCAATTATTTCAGAGCATAATTCAAAAATTGCTTTTATTTTGGGGCAAAAAGACAGAACTTCCATTTCTTTTTGGGTAAAAAGGCAGAAATTTCACATATTTTGAGGTAAAAAGGCAGAAATTCTTCTTATTTTGGGGCAAAAATGAAGAAATTTCCCTTTTTGTGGCAAAAGGTATACATTCCCCTTATTTTTGGGAAAAAAAGCAGAAATTCCCCGTATTTTGGAGCAAAATTGCAGAAATTCCCCTAGTTGTGGGGCAAAAAGGGAGAAATTCCCTATTTGTTGGGGCAAAAAGACAGAAATTCTCCTTATTTTGGGGCAAAACTCAGAAATTCCACTTATTTTGGGGCAAAATTGCAGAAATTTCACTTATTTTGGGGCAAAATTGCAGAAATTTCACTTATTTCAGAGAAAAAAGGCAGAAATTTTCTTTATTTTGGGGAAAAAGGGCAGAAATTCCTAATATTTTGAGGTAAAAAGGCTGAAATTCGCCTTATTTGGTGGCAAAAAGGCAGAAATTTCCCTTATTTTAGGGCAAAAAGACAGAAATTCCCCTTATTTTGTGGCAAAAAGGCAGAAATTTCTTTCATTTTGGAGCAAAATTGCAGAAATTTCACTTATTTTGGGGCAAAATTGCAGAAATTTCACTTATTTCAGGGGAAAAAAAGCAGAAATTTTCTTATTTTGGGGCAAAAAGCAGAAATTTCTTTCATTTTGGTACAAAATTGCAAAAATTTTTCTTATTTTGGGGCAAAAAGGCAGAAATTTTTCTTATTTTGAGGTAAAAAGGCTGAAATTTCTCTTATTTTGGGGCAAAAAGTCAGAAATTCCGCTTATTTTGGGGCAAAAACAGACATTTCCCTTATTTTGAGGAAAAATTTTAGAAATTTAATTTATTTCAGGGCAAAAAGTCAGAAATTCCCCTTATGTTGGGGCAAAACTCAGAAATTCCACTTATTTTGGGGCTAAATTCCAGAAATTTCCCTTATTTTGGGGCAAAATTGCAGAAATTTCACTTATTTGGGGCAAAATTGCAGAAATTTCACTTAATTCAGGAAAAAAGGCAGAAATTTACATTATTTTGGGGCAAAAAGGCAGAAATTCCTAATATTTTGTGGCATAAATGCAGAAATTCCCCTTATTTTGTGTCAAAAAGGCAGAAATTTCACTTATTTCAGGGCATAATTCAAAAATTTCTTTTATTTTGGGGCAAAAAGACAGAAATTCCGTTTATTTTGGGGTAAAAAGGCAGAAATTTCACTTATTTTGAGGTAAAAAGGCAGAAATTCCTCTTATTTTGTGGCAAAAATGAAGAAATTTCCCTTCTTTGTGGCAAAAAGTATCCATTTCATTTATTTATGGCAAAATTGCAGAAATTCCCCATATTTTGGAGCAAAATTGCAGAAAATCCCCTAATTGTGGGGCAAAAAGTCAGAAATTCCTTATATGTTGGGGCAAAAACACGGAAATTCTCCTTATTTTGGGGCAAAACTCAGAATTCCACATATTTTGGGGCAAAATTCCAGAAATTTCCTTTATTTTGGGGCAAAATTGTAGAAATTTCACTTATTTTGAGGCAAAATTGCAGAAATTTCTCTTATTTCAGGGAAAAAAGACAGAAATTTTCCTTATTTTGGGGCAAAAAGGCAGAAATTCCTAATATTTTGTGGCAAAAATGCAGAAATTTTCCTTATTTTGTGTCGAAAAAGCAGAAATTTCCCTTATTTGGGGGCAAAATTGCAGAAATTTCACTTATTTCAGGGCATATTTCAAAAATTCATTTTATTTTGGGGCAAAAAGACAGAAATTCCGTTTATTTTTTGGTAAAAAGGCAGAAATTTCACTTATTTTGAGGTAAAAAGGCAGAAATTCCTCTTATTTTGGGGCAAAAATAAAGAAATTTCTATTTTTTTGTGGCAAAAGGTATACATTCCCCTTATTTTTGGGGAAAAAAGCAGAAATACCCCATATTTTGGAGCAAAATTGCAGAAATTCCCCTAGTTGTGGGGCAAAAAGGGAGAAATTCACTATTTGTTGGGGCAAAAAGACAGAAATTCTCCTTATATTGGGGCAAAACTCAGAAATTCCACTTATTTTGGGACAAAATTGCAGAAATTTCACTTATTTTGGGGCAAAATTGCAAAAATTTCAATAATTTCAGGGAAAAAAGGCAGAAATTTTCCTTATTTTGGGGCAAAAAGGCAGAAATTCCTAATACTTTGTGGAAAAAATGCAGAAATTCCCCTTATTTTGTTTCAAAAATGGAGAAATTCCTCTTATTTTGAGGTAAAAAGGCTGAAATTCGCCTTATTTGGGGGAGAAAGGCAGAAATTTCACATATTTTGGGGCAAAAAACCAGAAATTCCTCTTATTTTGTGGCAAAAAGGCAGAAATTTCTTTTATTTTGGGGCAAAATTGCAGAAATTTAACTTATTTTGGGGCAAAATTGCAGAAACTTCATTTATTTCAGGGAAAAAAGCAGAAATTTTTTATTTTGTGGCAAAAAGGCAAAAATTTCTTTTATTTTGGTACAAAATTGCAAAAATTTTTATTATTTTGGGGCAAAAATGCAGAAATCTTCCTTATTTTGGGGAAAAATTACAGAAATTTCACTTATTTCAGGGAAAAAACGCAAAAATTTCTCTTATTTTGGGGCAAAAAGGCAGAAATTACTTTTAATTTGCTACAAAATTGCAGAAATTTTCTCTATTTTGGGGCAAAAATACAGAATTTCCCCATATTTTAGGGCAAAAAGGCAGAGATTCCCCTTATTATGAGGTAAAAAGGCGGAAATTCCCCTTATTTTGGAGCAAAAAGACAGAAATTCCCCTTATTTTGTGTCAAAAAGGCAGAAATTTCCCTTATTTTGGGGCAAAATTGCAGAAATTTCACTTATTTCAGGGAAAAAAGGCAGAAATTTCCCTTATTTTGGGGCAAAAGTCAGAAATTCCTAATATTTTGTGGCAAAAATGCAGAAATGCCCCTTATTTTGTGTCAAAAAGGCAGAAATTTCCCTTATCTGGGGGCAAAATTGCAGAAATTTCACTTATTTCAGGGCATAATTCAAAAATTGCTTTTATTTTGGGGCAAAAAGACAGAAATTCCGTTTAATTTTGGGTAATAAGGCAGAAATTTCACTTATTTTGAGGTAAAAAGGCAGAAATTCTTCTTATTTTGGGGCAAAAATGAAAAAATTTCCCTTTTTTGTGGGAAAAGGTATACATTTCCTTTATTTTTGTGAAAAAAAGCAGAAATTCCCCGTATTTTGGAGCAAAATTGCAGAAATTTCCCTAGTTGTGGGGCAAAAAGGGAGAAATTTCCTATTTTTTGGTGCAAAAAGACAGAAATTCTCCTTATTTTGGGGCAAAACTCAGAAATTCCACTTATTTTGGGGCAAAATTGCAGAAATTTCACTTATTTTGGGGCAAAATTGCAGAAATTTCACTTATGTCAGAGAAAAAAGGCAGAAATTTTCTTTATTTTGGGGCAAAAAGGCAGAAATTCCTAATATTTTGAGGTAAAAAGGCTGAAATTCGCCTTATTTGGGGGCAAAAAGGCAGAAATTTCCCTTATTTTAGGGCAAAAAGACAGAAATTTCCCTTATTTTGTGGCAAAAAAACAGTAATTTCTTTTATTTTGGAGCAAAATTGCAGAAATATCACTTATTTTGGGGCAAAATTGCAGAAATTTCACTTATTTCAGGGAAAAAAGCAGAAATTTTTCTTAATTTGGGGCAAAAAGGCAGAAATTCCTAATATTTTGTGGCAAAAATGCAGAAATTCCCCTTATTTTGTGTCAAAAAGGCAGAAATTTCCCTTATCTGGGGGCACAATTGCAGAAATTTCAATTATTTCAGAGCATAATTCAAAAATTGCTTTTATTTTGGGGCAAAAAGACAGAACTTCCATTTCTTTTTGGGTAAAAAGGCAGAAATTTCACATATTTTGAGGTAAAAAGGCAGAAATTCTTCTTATTTTGGGGCAAAAATGAAGAAATTTCCCTTTTTGTGGCAAAAGGTATACATTCCCCTTATTTTTGGGAAAAAAAGCAGAAATTCCCCGTATTTTGGAGCAAAATTGCAGAAATTCCCCTAGTTGTGGGGCAAAAAGGGAGAAATTCCCTATTTGTTGGGGCAAAAAGACAGAAATTCTCCTTATTTTGGGGCAAAACTCAGAAATTCCACTTATTTTGGGGCAAAATTGCAGAAATTTCACTTATTTTGGGGCAAAATTGCAGAAATTTCACTTATTTCAGAGAAAAAAGGCAGAAATTTTCTTTATTTTGGGGAAAAAGGGCAGAAATTCCTAATATTTTGAGGTAAAAAGGCTGAAATTCGCCTTATTTGGTGGCAAAAAGGCAGAAATTTCCCTTATTTTAGGGCAAAAAGACAGAAATTCCCCTTATTTTGTGGCAAAAAGGCAGAAATTTCTTTCATTTTGGAGCAAAATTGCAGAAATTTCACTTATTTTGGGGCAAAATTGCAGAAATTTCACTTATTTCAGGGGAAAAAAAGCAGAAATTTTCTTATTTTGGGGCAAAAAGCAGAAATTTCTTTCATTTTGGTACAAAATTGCAAAAATTTTTCTTATTTTGGGGCAAAAAGGCAGAAATTTTTCTTATTTTGAGGTAAAAAGGCTGAAATTTCTCTTATTTTGGGGCAAAAAGTCAGAAATTCCGCTTATTTTGGGGCAAAAACAGACATTTCCCTTATTTTGAGGAAAAATTTTAGAAATTTAATTTATTTCAGGGCAAAAAGTCAGAAATTCCCCTTATGTTGGGGCAAAACTCAGAAATTCCACTTATTTTGGGGCTAAATTCCAGAAATTTCCCTTATTTTGGGGCAAAATTGCAGAAATTTCACTTATTTGGGGCAAAATTGCAGAAATTTCACTTAATTCAGGAAAAAAGGCAGAAATTTACATTATTTTGGGGCAAAAAGGCAGAAATTCCTAATATTTTGTGGCATAAATGCAGAAATTCCCCTTATTTTGTGTCAAAAAGGCAGAAATTTCACTTATTTCAGGGCATAATTCAAAAATTTCTTTTATTTTGGGGCAAAAAGACAGAAATTCCGTTTATTTTGGGGTAAAAAGGCAGAAATTTCACTTATTTTGAGGTAAAAAGGCAGAAATTCCTCTTATTTTGTGGCAAAAATGAAGAAATTTCCCTTCTTTGTGGCAAAAAGTATCCATTTCATTTATTTATGGCAAAATTGCAGAAATTCCCCATATTTTGGAGCAAAATTGCAGAAAATCCCCTAATTGTGGGGCAAAAAGTCAGAAATTCCTTATATGTTGGGGCAAAAACACGGAAATTCTCCTTATTTTGGGGCAAAACTCAGAATTCCACATATTTTGGGGCAAAATTCCAGAAATTTCCTTTATTTTGGGGCAAAATTGTAGAAATTTCACTTATTTTGAGGCAAAATTGCAGAAATTTCACTTATTTCAGGGAAAAAAGACAGAAATTTTCCTTATTTTGGGGCAAAAAGGCAGAAATTCCTAATATTTTGTGGCAAAAATGCAGAAATTTTCCTTATTTTGTGTCGAAAAAGCAGAAATTTCCCTTATTTGGGGGCAAAATTGCAGAAATTTCACTTATTTCAGGGCATATTTCAAAAATTCATTTTATTTTGGGGCAAAAAGACAGAAATTCCGTTTATTTTTTGGTAAAAAGGCAGAAATTTCACTTATTTTGAGGTAAAAAGGCAGAAATTCCTCTTATTTTGGGGCAAAAATAAAGAAATTTCTATTTTTTTGTGGCAAAAGGTATACATTCCCCTTATTTTTGGGGAAAAAAGCAGAAATACCCCATATTTTGGAGCAAAATTGCAGAAATTCCCCTAGTTGTGGGGCAAAAAGGGAGAAATTCACTATTTGTTGGGGCAAAAAGACAGAAATTCTCCTTATATTGGGGCAAAACTCAGAAATTCCACTTATTTTGGGACAAAATTGCAGAAATTTCACTTATTTTGGGGCAAAATTGCAAAAATTTCAATAATTTCAGGGAAAAAAGGCAGAAATTTTCCTTATTTTGGGGCAAAAAGGCAGAAATTCCTAATACTTTGTGGAAAAAATGCAGAAATTCCCCTTATTTTGTTTCAAAAATGGAGAAATTCCTCTTATTTTGAGGTAAAAAGGCTGAAATTCGCCTTATTTGGGGGAGAAAGGCAGAAATTTCACTTATTTTGGGGCAAAAAACCAGAAATTCCTCTTATTTTGTGGCAAAAAGGCAGAAATTTCTTTTATTTTGGGGCAAAATTGCAGAAATTTAACTTATTTTGGGGCAAAATTGCAGAAACTTCATTTATTTCAGGGAAAAAAGCAGAAATTTTTTATTTTGGGGCAAAAAGGCAAAAATTTCTTTTATTTTGGTACAAAATTGCAAAAATTTTTATTATTTTGGGGCAAAAATGCAGAAATCTTCCTTATTTTGGGGAAAAATTACAGAAATTTCACTTATTTCAGGGAAAAAACGCAAAAATTTCTCTTATTTTGGGGCAAAAAGGCAGAAATTACTTTTAATTTGCTAAAAAATTGCAGAAATTTTCTCTATTTTGGGGCAAAAATACAGAATTTCCCCATATTTTAGGGCAAAAAGGCAGAGATTCCCCTTATTATGAGGTAAAAAGGCGGAAATTCCCCTTATTTTGGAGCAAAAAGACAAAAATTCCCCTTATTTTGTGTCAAAAAGGCAGAAATTTCCCTTATTTTGGGGCAAAATTGCAGAAATTTCACTTATTTCAGGGAAAAAAGGCAGAAATTTCCCTTATTTTGGGGCAAAAGTCAGAAATTCCTAATATTTTGTGGCAAAAATGCAGAAATGCCCCTTATTTTGTGTCAAAAAGGCAGAAATTTCCCTTATCTGGGGGCAAAATTGCAGAAATTTCACTTATTTCAGGGCATAATTCAAAAATTGCTTTTATTTTGGGGCAAAAAGACAGAAATTCCGTTTATTTTTGGGTAAAAAGGCAGAAATTTCACTTATTTTGAGGTAAAAAGGCAGAAATTCTTCTTATTTTGGGGCAAAAATGAAAAAATTTCCCTTTTTTGTGGGAAAAGGTATACATTCCCTTTATTTTTGTGAAAAAAAGCAGAAATTCCCCGTATTTTGGAGCAAAATTGCAGAAATTCCCCTAGTTGTGGGGCAAAAAGGGAGAAATTTCCTATTTGTTGGGGCAAAAAGACAGAAATTCTCCTTATATTGGGGCAAAACTCAGAAATTCCACTTATTTTGGGGCAAAATTGCAGAAATTTCACTTATTTTGGGGCAAAATTGCAGAAATTTCACTTATGTCAGAGAAAAAAGGCAGAAATTTTCTTTATTTTGGGGCAAAAAGGCAGAAATTCCTAATATTTTGAGGTAAAAAGGCTGAAATTCGCCTTATTTGGGGGCAAAAAGGCAGAAATTTCCCTTATTTTAGGGCAAAAAGACAGAAATTTCCCTTATTTTGTGGCAAAAAAACAGTAATTTCTTTTATTTTGGAGCAAAATTGCAGAAATATCACTTATTTTGGGGCAAAATTGCAGAAATTTCACTTATTTCAGGGAAAAAAACAGAAATTTTTCTTAATTTGGGGCAAAAAGGCAGAAATTCCTAATATTTTGTGGCAAAAATGCAGAAATTCCCCTTATTTTGTGTCAAAAAGGCAGAAATTTCCCTTATCTGGGGGCACAATTGCAGAAATTTCAATTATTTCAGAGCATAATTCAAAAATTGCTTTTATTTTGGGGCAAAAAGACAGAACTTCCATTTCTTTTTGGGTAAAAAGGCAGAAATTTCACATATTTTGAGGTAAAAAGGCAGAAATTCTTCTTATTTTGGGGCAAAAATGAAGAAATTTCCCTTTTTGTGGCAAAAGGTATACATTCCCCTTATTTTTGGGAAAAAAAGCAGAAATTCCCCGTATTTTGTAGTAAAATTGCAGAAATTCCCCTAGTTGTGGGGCAAAAAGGGAGAAATTCCCTATTTGTTGGGGCAAAAAGACAGAAATTCTCCTTATTTTGGGGCAAAACTCAGAAATTCCACTTATTTTGGGGCAAAATTGCAGAAATTTCACTTATTTTGGGGCAAAATTGCAGAAATTTCACTTATTTCAGAAAAAAAGGCAGAAATTTTCTTTATTTTGGGGAAAAAGGGCAGAAATTCCTAATATTTTGAGGTAAAAAGGCTGAAATTCGCCTTATTTGGGGGCAAAAAGGCAGAAATTTCCCTTATTTTAGGGCAAAAAGACAGAAATTCCCCTTATTTTGTGGCAAAAAGGCAGAAATTTCTTTCATTTTGGAGCAAAATTGCAGAAATTTCACTTATTTTGGGGCAAAATTGCAGAAATTTCACTTATTTCAGGGAAAAAAAGCAGAAATTTTCTTATTTTGGGGCAAAAAGCAGAAATTTCTTTCATTTTGGTACAAAATTGCAAAAATTTTTCTTATTTTGGGGCAAAAAGGCAGAAATTTTTCTTATTTTGAGGTAAAAAGGCTGAAATTTCTCTTATTTTGGGGCAAAAAGTCAGAAATTCCGCTTATTTTGGGGCAAAAACAGACATTTCCCTTATTTTGGGGAAAAATTTTAGAAATTTAATTTATTTCAGGGCAAAAAGTCAGAAATTCCCCTTATGTTGGGGCAAAACTCAGAAATTCCACTTATTTTGGGGCTAAATTCCAGAAATTTCCCTTATTTTGGGGCAAAATTGCAGAAATTTCACTTATTTGGGGCAAAATTGCAGAAATTTCACTTAATTCAGGAAAAAAGGCAGAAATTTTCATTATTTTGGGGCAAAAAGGCAGAAATTCCTAATATTTTGTGGCATAAATGCAGAAATTCCCCTTATTTTGTGTCAAAAAGGCAGAAATTTCACTTATTTCAGGGCATAATTCAAAAATTTCTTTTATTTTGGGGCAAAAAGACAGAAATTCCGTTTATTTTGGGGTAAAAAGGCAGAAATTTCACTTATTTTGAGGTAAAAAGGCAGAAATTCCTCTTATTTTGTGGCAAAAATGAAGAAATTTCCCTTCTTTGTGGCAAAAAGTATCCATTTCATTTATTTATGGCAAAATTGCAGAAATTCCCCATATTTTGGAGCAAAATTGCAGAAAATCCCCTAATTGTGGGGCAAAAAGTCAGAAATTCCTTATATGTTGGGGCAAAAACACGGAAATTCTCCTTATTTTGGGGCAAAACTCAGAATTCCACATATTTTGGGGCAAAATTCCAGAAATTTCCTTTATTTTGGGGCAAAATTGTAGAAATTTCACTTATTTTGAGGCAAAATTGCAGAAATTTCACTTATTTCAGGGAAAAAAGACAGAAATTTTCCTTATTTTGGGGCAAAAAGGCAGAAATTCCTAATATTTTGTGGCAAAAATGCAGAAATTTTCCTTATTTTGTGTCGAAAAAGCAGAAATTTCCCTTATTTGGGGGCAAAATTGCAGAAATTTCACTTATTTCAGGGCATATTTCAAAAATTCATTTTATTTTGGGGCAAAAAGACAGAAATTCCGTTTATTTTTTGGTAAAAAGGCAGAAATTTCACTTATTTTGAGGTAAAAAGGCAGAAATTCCTCTTATTTTGGGGCAAAAATAAAGAAATTTCTATTTTTTTGTGGCAAAAGGTATACATTCCCCTTATTTTTGGGGAAAAAAGCAGAAATACCCCATATTTTGGAGCAAAATTGCAGAAATTCCCCTAGTTGTGGGGCAAAAAGGGAGAAATTCACTATTTGTTGGGGCAAAAAGACAGAAATTCTCCTTATATTGGGGCAAAACTCAGAAATTCCACTTATTTTGGGACAAAATTGCAGAAATTTCACTTATTTTGGGGCAAAATTGCAAAAATTTCAATAATTTCAGGGAAAAAAGGCAGAAATTTTCCTTTTTTTGGGGCAAAAAGGCAGAAATTCCTAATACTTTGTGGAAAAAATGCAGAAATTCCCCTTATTTTGTTTCAAAAATTGAGAAATTCCTCTTATTTTGAGGTAAAAAGGCTGAAATTCGCCTTATTTGGGGGAGAAAGGCAGAAATTTCACATATTTTGGGGCAAAAAACCAGAAATTCCTCTTATTTTGTGGCAAAAAGGCAGAAATTTCTTTTATTTTGGGGCAAAATTGCAGAAATTTAACTTATTTTGGGGCAAAATTGCAGAAACTTCATTTATTTCAGGGAAAAAAGCAGAAATTTTTTATTTTGCGGCAAAAAGGCAAAAATTTCTTTTATTTTGGTACAAAATTGCAAAAATTTTTATTATTTTGGGGCAAAAATGCAGAAATCTTCCTTATTTTGGGGAAAAATTACAGAAATTTCACTTATTTCAGGGAAAAAACGCAAAAATTTCTCTTATTTTGGGGCAAAAAGGCAGAAATTACTTTTAATTTGCTACAAAATTGCAGAAATTTTCTCTATTTTGGGGCAAAAATACAGAATTTCCCCATATTTTAGGGCAAAAAGGCAGAGATTCCCCTTATTATGAGGTAAAAAGGCGGAAATTCCCCTTATTTTGGAGCAAAAAGACAGAAATTCCCCTTATTTTGTGTCAAAAAGGCAGAAATTTCCCTTATTTTGGGGCAAAATTACAGAAATTTCACTTATTTCAGGGAAAAAAGGCAGAAATTTCCCTTATTTTGGGGCAAAAGTCAGAAATTCCTAATATTTTGTGGCAAAAATGCAGAAATGCCCCTTATTTTGTGTCAAAAAGGCAGAAATTTCCCTTATCTGGGGGCAAAATTGCAGAAATTTCACTTATTTCAGGGCATAATTCAAAAATTGCTTTTATTTTGGGGCAAAAAGACAGAAATTCCGTTTAATTTTGGGTAATAAGGCAGAAATTTCACTTATTTTGAGGTAAAAAGGCAGAAATTCTTCTTATTTTGGGGCAAAAATGAAAAAATTTCCCTTTTTTGTGGGAAAAGGTATACATTTCCTTTATTTTTGTGAAAAAAAGCAGAAATTCCCCGTATTTTGGAGCAAAATTGCAGAAATTTCCCTAGTTGTGGGGCAAAAAGGGAGAAATTTCCTATTTTTTGGTGCAAAAAGACAGAAATTCTCCTTATTTTGGGGCAAAACTCAGAAATTCCACTTATTTTGGGGCAAAATTGCAGAAATTTCACTTATTTTGGGGCAAAATTGCAGAAATTTCACTTATGTCAGAGAAAAAAGGCAGAAATTTTCTTTATTTTGGGGCAAAAAGGCAGAAATTCCTAATATTTTGAGGTAAAAAGGCTGAAATTCGCCTTATTTGGGGGCAAAAAGGCAGAAATTTCCCTTATTTTAGGGCAAAAAGACAGAAATTTCCCTTATTTTGTGGCAAAAAAACAGTAATTTCTTTTATTTTGGAGCAAAATTGCAGAAATATCACTTATTTTGGGGCAAAATTGCAGAAATTTCACTTATTTCAGGGAAAAAAGCAGAAATTTTTCTTAATTTGGGGCAAAAAGGCAGAAATTCCTAATATTTTGTGGCAAAAATGCAGAAATTCCCCTTATTTTGTGTCAAAAAGGCAGAAATTTCCCTTATCTGGGGGCACAATTGCAGAAATTTCAATTATTTCAGAGCATAATTCAAAAATTGCTTTTATTTTGGGGCAAAAAGACAGAACTTCCATTTCTTTTTGGGTAAAAAGGCAGAAATTTCACATATTTTGAGGTAAAAAGGCAGAAATTCTTCTTATTTTGGGGCAAAAATGAAGAAATTTCCCTTTTTGTGGCAAAAGGTATACATTCCCCTTATTTTTGGGAAAAAAAGCAGAAATTCCCCGTATTTTGGAGCAAAATTGCAGAAATTCCCCTAGTTGTGGGGCAAAAAGGGAGAAATTCCCTATTTGTTGGGGCAAAAAGACAGAAATTCTCCTTATTTTGGGGCAAAACTCAGAAATTCCACTTATTTTGTGGCAAAATTGCAGAAATTTCACTTATTTTGGGGCAAAATTGCAGAAATTTCACTTATTTCAGAGAAAAAAAGGCAGAAATTTTCTTTATTTTGGGGAAAAAGGGCAGAAATTCCTAATATTTTGAGGTAAAAAGGCTGAAATTCGCCTTATTTGGGGCAAAAAGGCAGAAATTTCCCTTATTTTAGGGCAAAAAGACAGAAATTCCCCTTATTTTGTGGCAAAAAGGCAGAAATTTCTTTCATTTTGGAGCAAAATTGCAGAAATTTCACTTATTTTGGGGCAAAATTGCAGAAATTTCACTTATTTCAGGGAAAAAAAGCAGAAATTTTCTTATTTTGGGGCAAAAAGCAGAAATTTCTTTCATTTTGGTACAAAATTGCAAAAATTTTTCTTATTTTGGGGCAAAAAGGCAGAAATTTTTCTTATTTTGAGGTAAAAAGGCTGAAATTTCTCTTATTTTGGGGCAAAAAGTCAGAAATTCCGCTTATTTTGGGGCAAAAACAGACATTTCCCTTATTTTGGGGAAAAATTTTAGAAATTTAATTTATTTCAGGGCAAAAAGTCAGAAATTCCCCTTATGTTGGGGCAAAACTCAGAAATTCCACTTATTTTGGGGCTAAATTCCAGAAATTTCCCTTATTTTGGGGCAAAATTGCAGAAATTTCACTTATTTGGGGCAAAATTGCAGAAATTTCACTTAATTCAGGAAAAAAGGCAGAAATTTTCATTATTTTGGGGCAAAAAGGCAGAAATTCCTAATATTTTGTGGCATAAATGCAGAAATTCCCCTTATTTTGTGTCAAAAAGGCAGAAATTTCACTTATTTCAGGGCATAATTCAAAAATTTCTTTTATTTTGGGGCAAAAAGACAGAAATTCCGTTTATTTTGGGGTAAAAAGGCAGAAATTTCACTTATTTTGAGGTAAAAAGGCAGAAATTCCTCTTATTTTGTGGCAAAAATGAAGAAATTTCCCTTCTTTGTGGCAAAAAGTATCCATTTCATTTATTTATGGCAAAATTGCAGAAATTCCCCATATTTTGGAGCAAAATTGCAGAAAATCCCCTAATTGTGGGGCAAAAAGTCAGAAATTCCTTATATGTTGGGGCAAAAACACGGAAATTCTCCTTATTTTGGGGCAAAACTCAGAATTCCACATATTTTGGGGCAAAATTCCAGAAATTTCCTTTATTTTGGGGCAAAATTGTAGAAATTTCACTTATTTTGAGGCAAAATTGCAGAAATTTCACTTATTTCAGGGAAAAAAGACAGAAATTTTCCTTATTTTGGGGCAAAAAGGCAGAAATTCCTAATATTTTGTGGCAAAAATGCAGAAATTTTCCTTATTTTGTGTCGAAAAAGCAGAAATTTCCCTTATTTGGGGGCAAAATTGCAGAAATTTCACTTATTTCAGGGCATATTTCAAAAATTCATTTTATTTTGGGGCAAAAAGACAGAAATTCCGTTTATTTTTTGGTAAAAAGGCAGAAATTTCACTTATTTTGAGGTAAAAAGGCAGAAATTCCTCTTATTTTGGGGCAAAAATAAAGAAATTTCTATTTTTTTGTGGCAAAAGGTATACATTCCCCTTATTTTTGGGGAAAAAAGCAGAAATACCCCATATTTTGGAGCAAAATTGCAGAAATTCCCCTAGTTGTGGGGCAAAAAGGGAGAAATTCACTATTTGTTGGGGCAAAAAGACAGAAATTCTCCTTATATTGGGGCAAAACTCAGAAATTCCACTTATTTTGGGACAAAATTGCAGAAATTTCACTTATTTTGGGGCAAAATTGCAAAAATTTCAATAATTTCAGGGAAAAAAGGCAGAAATTTTCCTTATTTTGGGGCAAAAAGGCAGAAATTCCTAATACTTTGTGGAAAAAATGCAGAAATTCCCCTTATTTTGTTTCAAAAATGGAGAAATTCCTCTTATTTTGAGGTAAAAAGGCTGAAATTCGCCTTATTTGGGGGAGAAAGGCAGAAATTTCACATATTTTGGGGCAAAAAACCAGAAATTCCTCTTATTTTGTGGCAAAAAGGCAGAAATTTCTTTTATTTTGGGGCAAAATTGCAGAAATTTAACTTATTTTGGGGCAAAATTGCAGAAACTTCATTTATTTCAGGGAAAAAAGCAGAAATTTTTTATTTTGCGGCAAAAAGGCAAAAATTTCTTTTATTTTGGTACAAAATTGCAAAGATTTTTATTATTTTGGGGCAAAAATGCAGAAATCTTCCTTATTTTGGGGAAAAATTACAGAAATTTCACTTATTTCAGGGAAAAAACGCAAAAATTTCTCTTATTTTGGGGCAAAAAGGCAGAAATTACTTTTAATTTGCTACAAAATTGCAGAAATTTTCTCTATTTTGGGGCAAAAATACAGAATTTCCCCATATTTTAGGGCAAAAAGGCAGAGATTCCCCTTATTATGAGGTAAAAAGGCGGAAATTCCCCTTATTTTGGAGCAAAAAGACAGAAATTCCCCTTATTTTGTGTCAAAAAGGCAGAAATTTCCCTTATTTAGGGGCAAAATTGCAGAAATTTCACTTATTTCAGGGAAAAAAGGCAGAAATTTCCCTTATTTTGGGGCAAAAGTCAGAAATTCCTAATATTTTGTGGCAAAAATGCAGAAATGCCCCTTATTTTGTGTCAAAAAGGCAGAAATTTCCCTTATCTGGGGGCAAAATTGCAGAAATTTCACTTATTTCAGGGCATAATTCAAAAATTGCTTTTATTTTGGGGCAAAAAGACAGAAATTCCGTTTAATTTTGGGTAATAAGGCAGAAATTTCACTTATTTTGAGGTAAAAAGGCAGAAATTCTTCTTATTTTGGGGCAAAAATGAAAAAATTTCCCTTTTTTGTGGGAAAAGGTATACATTTCCTTTATTTTTGTGAAAAAAAGCAGAAATTCCCCGTATTTTGGAGCAAAATTGCAGAAATTTCCCTAGTTGTGGGGCAAAAAGGGAGAAATTTCCTATTTTTTGGTGCAAAAAGACAGAAATTCTCCTTATTTTGGGGCAAAACTCAGAAATTCCACTTATTTTGGGGCAAAATTGCAGAAATTTCACTTATTTTGGGGCAAAATTGCAGAAATTTCACTTATGTCAGAGAAAAAAGGCAGAAATTTTCTTTATTTTGGGGCAAAAAGGCAGAAATTCCTAATATTTTGAGGTAAAAAGGCTGAAATTCGCCTTATTTGGGGGCAAAAAGGCAGAAATTTCCCTTATTTTAGGGCAAAAAGACAGAAATTTCCCTTATTTTGTGGCAAAAAAACAGTAATTTCTTTTATTTTGGAGCAAAATTGCAGAAATATCACTTATTTTGGGGCAAAATTGCAGAAATTTCACTTATTTCAGGGAAAAAAGCAGAAATTTTTCTTAATTTGGGGCAAAAAGGCAGAAATTCCTAATATTTTGTGGCAAAAATGCAGAAATTCCCCTTATTTTGTGTCAAAAAGGCAGAAATTTCCCTTATCTGGGGGCACAATTGCAGAAATTTCAATTATTTCAGAGCATAATTCAAAAATTGCTTTTATTTTGGGGCAAAAAGACAGAACTTCCATTTCTTTTTGGGTAAAAAGGCAGAAATTTCACATATTTTGAGGTAAAAAGGCAGAAATTCTTCTTATTTTGGGGCAAAAATGAAGAAATTTCCCTTTTTGTGGCAAAAGGTATACATTCCCCTTATTTTTGGGAAAAAAAGCAGAAATTCCCCGTATTTTGGAGCAAAATTGCAGAAATTCCCCTAGTTGTGGGGCAAAAAGGGAGAAATTCCCTATTTGTTGGGGCAAAAAGACAGAAATTCTCCTTATTTTGGGGCAAAACTCAGAAATTCCACTTATTTTGGGGCAAAATTGCAGAAATTTCACTTATTTTGGGGCAAAATTGCAGAAATTTCACTTATTTCAGAGAAAAAAGGCAGAAATTTTCTTTATTTTGGGGAAAAAGGGCAGAAATTCCTAATATTTTGAGGTAAAAAGGCTGAAATTCGCCTTATTTGGTGGCAAAAAGGCAGAAATTTTCCTTATTTTAGGGCAAAAAGACAGAAATTCCCCTTATTTTGTGGCAAAAAGGCAGAAATTTCTTTCATTTTGGAGCAAAATTGCAGAAATTTCACTTATTTTGGGGCAAAATTGCAGAAATTTCACTTATTTCAGGGAAAAAAAGCAGAAATTTTCTTATTTTGGGGCAAAAAGCAGAAATTTCTTTCATTTTGGTACAAAATTGCAAAAACTTTTCTTATTTTGGGGCAAAAAGGCAGAAATTTTTCTTATTTTGAGGTAAAAAGGCTGAAATTTCTCTTATTTTGGGGCAAAAAGTCAGAAATTCCGCTTATTTTGGGGCAAAAACAGACATTTCCCTTATTTTGGGGAAAAATTTTAGAAATTTAATTTATTTCAGGGCAAAAAGTCAGAAATTCCCCTTATGTTGGGGCAAAACTCAGAAATTCCACTTATTTTGGGGCTAAATTCCAGAAATTTCCCTTATTTTGGGGCAAAATTGCAGAAATTTCACTTATTTGGGGCAAAATTGCAGAAATTTCACTTAATTCAGGAAAAAAGGCAGAAATTTTCATTATTTTGGGGCAAAAAGGCAGAAATTCCTAATATTTTGTGGCATAAATGCAGAAATTCCCCTTATTTTGTGTCAAAAAGGCAGAAATTTCACTTATTTCAGGGCATAATTCAAAAATTTCTTTTATTTTGGGGCAAAAAGACAGAAATTCCGTTTATTTTGGGGTAAAAAGGCAGAAATTTCACTTATTTTGAGGTAAAAAGGCAGAAATTCCTCTTATTTTGTGGCAAAAATGAAGAAATTTCCCTTCTTTGTGGCAAAAAGTATCCATTTCATTTATTTATGGCAAAATTGCAGAAATTCCCCATATTTTGGAGCAAAATTGCAGAAAATCCCCTAATTGTGGGGCAAAAAGTCAGAAATTCCTTATATGTTGGGGCAAAAACACGGAAATTCTCCTTATTTTGGGGCAAAACTCAGAATTCCACATATTTTGGGGCAAAATTCCAGAAATTTCCTTTATTTTGGGGCAAAATTGTAGAAATTTCACTTATTTTGAGGCAAAATTGCAGAAATTTCACTTATTTCAGGGAAAAAAGACAGAAATTTTCCTTATTTTGGGGCAAAAAGGCAGAAATTCCTAATATTTTGTGGCAAAAATGCAGAAATTTTCCTTATTTTGTGTCGAAAAAGCAGAAATTTCCCTTATTTGGGGGCAAAATTGCAGAAATTTCACTTATTTCAGGGCATATTTCAAAAATTCATTTTATTTTGGGGCAAAAAGACAGAAATTCCGTTTATTTTTTGGTAAAAAGGCAGAAATTTCACTTATTTTGAGGTAAAAAGGCAGAAATTCCTCTTATTTTGGGGCAAAAATAAAGAAATTTCTATTTTTTTGTGGCAAAAGGTATACATTCCCCTTATTTTTGGGGAAAAAAGCAGAAATACCCCATATTTTGGAGCAAAATTGCAGAAATTCCCCTAGTTGTGGGGCAAAAAGGGAGAAATTCACTATTTGTTGGGGCAAAAAGACAGAAATTCTCCATATATTGGGGCAAAACTCAGAAATTCCACTTATTTTGGGACAAAATTGCAGAAATTTCACTTATTTTGGGGCAAAATTGCAAAAATTTCAATAATTTCAGGGAAAAAAGGCAGAAATTTTTTTTATTTTGGGGCAAAAGGCAGAAATTCCTAATACTTTGTGGAAAAAATGCAGAAATTCCCCTTATTTTGTTTCAAAATGGAGAAATTCCTCTTATTTTGAAGTAAAAAGGCTGAAATTCGCCTTATTTGGGGGAGAAAGGCAGAAATTTCACATATTTTGGGGCAAAAAACCAGAAATTCCTCTTATTTTGTGGCAAAAAGGCAGAAATTTCTTTTATTTTGGGGCAAAATTGCAGAAATTTAACTTATTTTGGGGCAAAATTGTAGAAACTTCATTTATTTCAGGGAAAAAAGCAGAAATTTTTTATTTTGCGGCAAAAAGGCAAAAATTTCTTTTATTTTGGTACAAAATTGCAAAAATTTTTATTATTTTGGGGCAAAAATGCAGAAATCTTCCTTATTTTGGGGAAAAATTACAGAAATTTCACTTATTTCAGGGAAAAAACGCAAAAATTTCTCTTATTTTGGGGCAAAAAGGCAGAAATTACTTTTAATTTGCTACAAAATTGCAGAAATTTTCTCTATTTTGGGGCAAAAATACAGAATTTCCCCATATTTTAGGGCAAAAAGGCAGAGATTCCCCTTATTATGAGGTAAAAAGGCGGAAATTCCCCTTATTTTGGAGCAAAAAGACAGAAATTCCCCTTATTTTGTGTCAAAAAGGCAGAAATTTCCCTTATTTTGGGGCAAAATTGCAGAAATTTCACTTATTTCAGGGAAAAAAGGCAGAAATTTCCCTTATTTTGGGGCAAAAGTCAGAAATTCCTAATATTTTGTGGCAAAAATGCAGAAATGCCCCTTATTTTGTGTCAAAAAGGCAGAAATTTCCCTTATCTGGGGGCAAAATTGCAGAAATTTCACTTATTTAAGGGCATAATTCAAAAATTGCTTTTATTTTGGGGCAAAAAGACAGAAATTCCGTTTAATTTTGGGTAATAAGGCAGAAATTTCACTTATTTTGAGGTAAAAAGGCAGAAATTCTTCTTATTTTGGGGCAAAAATGAAAAAATTTCCCTTTTTTGTGGGAAAAGGTATACATTTCCTTTATTTTTGTGAAAAAAAGCAGAAATTCCCCGTATTTTGGAGCAAAATTGCAGAAATTTCCCTAGTTGTGGGGCAAAAAGGGAGAAATTTCCTATTTTTTGGTGCAAAAAGACAGAAATTCTCCTTATTTTGGGGCAAAACTCAGAAATTCCACTTATTTTGGGGCAAAATTGCAGAAATTTCACTTATTTTGGGGCAAAATTGCAGAAATTTCACTTATGTCAGAGAAAAAAGGCAGAAATTTTCTTTATTTTGGGGCAAAAAGGCAGAAATTCCTAATATTTTGAGGTAAAAAGGCTGAAATTCGCCTTATTTGGGGGCAAAAAGGCAGAAATTTCCCTTATTTTAGGGCAAAAAGACAGAAATTTCCCTTATTTTGTGGCAAAAAAACAGTAATTTCTTTTATTTTGGAGCAAAATTGCAGAAATATCACTTATTTTGGGGCAAAATTGCAGAAATTTCACTTATTTCAGGGAAAAAAGCAGAAATTTTTCTTAATTTGGGGCAAAAAGGCAGAAATTCCTAATATTTTGTGGCAAAAATGCAGAAATTCCCCTTATTTTGTGTCAAAAAGGCAGAAATTTCCCTTATCTGGGGGCACAATTGCAGAAATTTCAATTATTTCAGAGCATAATTCAAAAATTGCTTTTATTTTGGGGCAAAAAGACAGAACTTCCATTTCTTTTTGGGTAAAAAGGCAGAAATTTCACATATTTTGAGGTAAAAAGGCAGAAATTCTTCTTATTTTGGGGCAAAAATGAAGAAATTTCCCTTTTTGTGGCAAAAGGTATACATTCCCCTTATTTTTGGGAAAAAAGCAGAAATTCCCCGTATTTTGGAGCAAAATTGCAGAAATTCCCCTAGTTGTGGGGCAAAAAGGGAGAAATTCCCTATTTGTTGGGGCAAAAAGACAGAAATTCTCCTTATTTTGGGGCAAAACTCAGAAATTCCACTTATTTTGGGGCAAAATTGCAGAAATTTCACTTATTTTGGGGCAAAATTGCAGAAATTTCACTTATTTCAGAGAAAAAAGGCAGAAATTTTCTTTATTTTGGGGAAAAAGGGCAGAAATTCCTAATATTTTGAGGTAAAAAGGCTGAAATTCGCCTTATTTGGTGGCAAAAAGGCAGAAATTTCCCTTATTTTAGGGCAAAAAGACAGAAATTCCCCTTATTTTGTGGCAAAAAGGCAGAAATTTCTTTCATTTTGGAGCAAAATTGCAGAAATTTCACTTATTTTGGGGCAAAATTGCAGAAATTTCACTTATTTCAGGGAAAAAAAAGCAGAAATTTTCTTATTTTGGGGCAAAAAGCAGAAATTTCTTTCATTTTGGTACAAAATTGCAAAAATTTTTCTTATTTTGGGGCAAAAAGGCAGAAATTTTTCTTATTTTGAGGTAAAAAGGCTGAAATTTCTCTTATTTTGGGGCAAAAAGTCAGAAATTCCGCTTATTTTGGGGCAAAAACAGACATTTCCCTTATTTTGGGGAAAAATTTTAGAAATTTAATTTATTTCAGGGCAAAAAGTCAGAAATTCCCCTTATGTTGGGGCAAAACTCAGAAATTCCACTTATTTTGGGGCTAAATTCCAGAAATTTCCCTTATTTTGGGGCAAAATTGCAGAAATTTCACTTATTTGGGGCAAAATTGCAGAAATTTCACTTAATTCAGGAAAAAAGGCAGAAATTTTCATTATTTTGGGGCAAAAAGGCAGAAATTCCTAATATTTTGTGGCATAAATGCAGAAATTCCCCTTATTTTGTGTCAAAAAGGCAGAAATTTCACTTATTTCAGGGCATAATTCAAAAATTTCTTTTATTTTGGGGCAAAAAGACAGAAATTCCGTTTATTTTGGGGTAAAAAGGCAGAAATTTCACTTATTTTGAGGTAAAAAGGCAGAAATTCCTCTTATTTTGTGGAAAAAATGAAGAAATTTCCCTTCTTTGTGGCAAAAAGTATCCATTTCATTTATTTATGGCAAAATTGCAGAAATTCCCCATATTTTGGAGCAAAATTTCAGAAAATCCCCTAATTGTGGGGCAAAAAGTCAGAAATTCCTTATATGTTGGGGCAAAAACACGGAAAATCTCCTTATTTTGGGGCAAAACTCAGAATTCCACATATTTTGGGGCAAAATTCCAGAAATTTTCTTTATTTTGGGGCAAAATTGTAGAAATTTCACTTATTTTGAGGCAAAATTGCAGAAATTTCACTTATTTCAGGGAAAAAAGACAGAAATTTTCCTTATTTTGGGGCAAAAAGGCAGAAATTCCTAATATTTTGTGGCAAAAATGCAGAAATTTTCCTTATTTTGTGTCGAAAAAGCAGAAATTTCCCTTATTTGGGGGCAAAATTGCAGAAATTTCACTTATTTCAGGGCATATTTCAAAAATTCATTTTATTTTGGGGCAAAAAGACAGAAATTCCGTTTATTTTTTGGTAAAAAGGCAGAAATTTCACTTATTTTGAGGTAAAAAGGCAGAAATTCCTCTTACTTTGGGGCAAAAATAAAGAAATTTCTATTTTTTTGTGGCAAAAGGTATACATTCCCCTTATTTTTGGGAAAAAAAGCAGAAATACCCCATATTTTGGAGCAAAATTGCAGAAATTCCCCTAGTTGTGGGGCAAAAAGGGAGAAATTCACTATTTGTTGGGGCAAAAAGACAAAAATTCTCCTTATATTGGGGCAAAACTCAGAAATTCCACTTATTTTGGGACAAAATTGCAGAAATTTCACTTATTTTGGGGCAAAATTGCAAAAATTTCAATAATTTCAGGGAAAAAGCAGAAATTTTCCTTATTTCGGGGCAAAAAGGCAGAAATTCCTAATACTTTGTGGAAAAAATGCAGAAATTCCCCTTATTTTGTTTCAAAAATGGAAAAATTCCTTTTATTTTGAAGTAAAAAGGCTGAAATTCGCCTTATTTGGGGGCAGAAAGGCAGAAATTTCACTTATTTTGGGGCAAAAAAACAGAAATTCCTCTTATTTTGTGGCAAAAAGGCAGAAATTCCTTTTATTTTGGGGCAAAATTGCAGAAATTTAACTTATTTTGGGGCAAAATTGCAGAAATTTCATTTATTTCAGGAAAAAAAGCAGAAATTTTCTTATTTTGGGGCAAAAAGGCAAAAATTTCTTTTATTTTGGTACAAAATTGCAAAATTTTTATTATTTTGGGGCAAAAATGCAGAAATCTTCCTTATTTTGGGGAAAAATTACAGAAATTTCACTTATTTCAGGGAAAAAACGCAAAAATTTCTCTTATTTTGGGGCAAAAAGGCAGAAATTACTTTTAATTTGCTACAAAATTGCAGAAATTTTCTCTATTTTGGGGCAAAAATACATTATTTCCCCATATTTTAGGGCAAAAAGGCAGAGATTCCCCTTATTATGAGGTAAAAAGGCGGAAATTCCCCTTATTTTGGAGCAAAAAGACAGAAATTCCCCTTATTTTGTGTCAAAAAGGCAGAAATTTCCCTTATTTTGGGGCAAAATTGCAGAAATTTCACTTATTTCAGGGAAAAAAGGCAGAAATTTTCTTTATTTTGGGGCAAAAGTCAGAAATTCCTAATATTTTGTGGCAAAAATGCAGAAATGCTCCTTATTTTGTGTCAAAAAGGCAGAAATTTCCCTTATCTGGGGGCAAAATTGCAGAAATTTCACTTATTTCAGGGCATAATTCAAAAATTGCTTTTATTTTGGGGCAAAAAGACAGAAATTCCGTTTATTTTTGGGTAAAAAGGCAGAAATTTCACTTATTTTGAGGTAAAAAGGCAGAAATTCTTCTTATTTTGGGGCAAAAATGAAAAAAATTTCCCTTTTTTGTGGGAAAAGGTATACATTCCCTTTATTTTTGTGAAAAAAAGCAGAAATTCCCCGTATTTTGGAGCAAAATTGCAGAAATTTCCCTAGTTGTGGGGCAAAAAGGGAGAAATTTCCTATTTTTTGGGGCAAAAAGACAGAAATTCTCCTTATTTTGGGGCAAAACTCAGAAATTCCACTTATTTTGGGGCAAAATTGCAGAAATTTCACTTATTTTGGGGCAAAATTGCAGAAATTTCACTTATGTCAGAGAAAAAAGGCAGAAATTTTCTTTATTTTGGGGCAAAAAGGCAGAAATTCCTAATATTTTGAGGTAAAAAGGCTGAAATTCGCCTTATTTGGGGGCAAAAAGGCAGAAATTTCCCTTATTTTAGGGCAAAAAGACAGAAATTTCCCTTATTTTGTGGCAAAAAAACAGTAATTTCTTTTATTTTGGAGCAAAATTGCAGAAATATCACTTATTTTGGGGCAAAATTGCAGAAATTTCACTTATTTCAGGGAAAAAAACAGAAATTTTTCTTAATTTGGGGCAAAAAGGCAGAAATTCCTAATATTTTGTGGCAAAAATGCAGAAATTCCCCTTATTTTGTGTCAAAAAGGCAGAAATTTCCCTTATCTGGGGGCACAATTGCAGAAATTTCAATTATTTCAGAGCATAATTCAAAAATTGCTTTTATTTTGGGGCAAAAAGACAGAACTTCCATTTCTTTTTGGGTAAAAAGGCAGAAATTTCACATATTTTGAGGTAAAAAGGCAGAAATTCTTCTTATTTTGGGGCAAAAATGAAGAAATTTCCCTTTTTGTGGCAAAAGGTATACATTCCCCTTATTTTTGGGAAAAAAAGCAGAAATTCCCCGTATTTTGGAGCAAAATTGCAGAAATTCCCCTAGTTGTGGGGCAAAAAGGGAGAAATTCCCTATTTGTTGGGGCAAAAAGACAGAAATTCTCCTTATTTTGGGGCAAAACTCAGAAATTCCACTTATTTTGGGGCAAAATTGCAGAAATTTCACTTATTTTGGGGCAAAATTGCAGAAATTTCACTTATTTCAGAGAAAAAAGGCAGAAATTTTCTTTATTTTGGGGAAAAAGGGCAGAAATTCCTAATATTTTGAGGTAAAAAGGCTGAAATTCGCCTTATTTGGTGGCAAAAAGGCAGAAATTTCCCTTATTTTAGGGCAAAAAGACAGAAATTCCCCTTATTTTGTGGCAAAAAGGCAGAAATTTCTTTCATTTTGGAGCAAAATTGCAGAAATTTCACTTATTTTGGGGCAAAATTGCAGAAATTTCACTTATTTCAGGGAAAAAAAGCAGAAATTTTCTTATTTTGGGGCAAAAAGCAGAAATTTCTTTCATTTTGGTACAAAATTGCAAAAATTTTTCTTATTTTGGGGCAAAAAGGCAGAAATTTTTCTTATTTTGAGGTAAAAAGGCTGAAATTTCTCTTATTTTGGGGCAAAAAGTCAGAAATTCCGCTTATTTTGGGGCAAAAACAGACATTTCCCTTATTTTGGGGAAAAATTTTAGAAATTTAATTTATTTCAGGGCAAAAAGTCAGAAATTCCCCTTATGTTGGGGCAAAACTCAGAAATTCCACTTATTTTGGGGCTAAATTCCAGAAATTTCCCTTATTTTGGGGCAAAATTGCAGAAATTTCACTTATTTGGGGCAAAATTGCAGAAATTTCACTTAATTCAGGAAAAAAGGCAGAAATTTTCATTATTTTGGGGCAAAAAGGCAGAAATTCCTAATATTTTGTGGCATAAATGCAGAAATTCCCCTTATTTTGTGTCAAAAAGGCAGAAATTTCACTTATTTCAGGGCATAATTCAAAAATTTCTTTTATTTTGGGGCAAAAAGACAGAAATTCCGTTTATTTTGGGGTAAAAAGGCAGAAATTTCACTTATTTTGAGGTAAAAAGGCAGAAATTCCTCTTATTTTGTGGCAAAAATGAAGAAATTTCCCTTCTTTGTGGCAAAAAGTATCCATTTCATTTATTTATGGCAAAATTGCAGAAATTCCCCATATTTTGGAGCAAAATTGCAGAAAATCCCCTAATTGTGGGGCAAAAAGTCAGAAATTCCTTATATGTTGGGGCAAAAACACGGAAATTCTCCTTATTTTGGGGCAAAACTCAGAATTCCACATATTTTGGGGCAAAATTCCAGAAATTTCCTTTATTTTGGGGCAAAATTGTAGAAATTTCACTTATTTTGAGGCAAAATTGCAGAAATTTCACTTATTTCAGGGAAAAAAGACAGAAATTTTCCTTATTTTGGGGCAAAAAGGCAGAAATTCCTAATATTTTGTGGCAAAAATGCAGAAATTTTCCTTATTTTGTGTCGAAAAAGCAGAAATTTCCCTTATTTGGGGGCAAAATTGCAGAAATTTCACTTATTTCAGGGCATATTTCAAAAATTCATTTTATTTTGGGGCAAAAAGACAGAAATTCCGTTTATTTTTTGGTAAAAAGGCAGAAATTTCACTTATTTTGAGGTAAAAAGGCAGAAATTCCTCTTATTTTGGGGCAAAAATAAAGAAATTTCTATTTTTTTGTGGCAAAAGGTATACATTCCCCTTATTTTTGGGGAAAAAAGCAGAAATACCCCATATTTTGGAGCAAAATTGCAGAAATTCCCCTAGTTGTGGGGCAAAAAGGGAGAAATTCACTATTTGTTGGGGCAAAAAGACAGAAATTCTCCATATATTGGGGCAAAACTCAGAAATTCCACTTATTTTGGGACAAAATTGCAGAAATTTCACTTATTTTGGGGCAAAATTGCAAAAATTTCAATAATTTCAGGGAAAAAAGGCAGAAATTTTTTTTATTTTGGGGCAAAAGGCAGAAATTCCTAATACTTTGTGGAAAAAATGCAGAAATTCCCCTTATTTTGTTTCAAAATGGAGAAATTCCTCTTATTTTGAAGTAAAAAGGCTGAAATTCGCCTTATTTGGGGGCAGAAAGGCAGAAATTTCACTTATTTTGGGGCAAAAAACCAGAAATTCCTCTTATTTTGTGGCAAAAAGGCAGAAATTTCCCTTATTTTGGGGCAAAATTGCAGAAATTTCACTTATTTCAGGGAAAAAAGGCAGAAATTTCCCTTATTTTGGGGCAAAAGTCAGAAATTCCTAATATTTTGTGGCAAAAATGCAGAAATGCCCCTTATTTTGTGTCAAAAAGGCAGAAATTTCCCTTATCTGGGGGCAAAATTGCAGAAATTTCACTTATTTCAGGGCATAATTAAAAAATTGCTTTTATTTTGGGGCAAAAAGACAGAAATTCCGTTTATTTTTGGGTAAAAAGGCTGAAATTTCACTTATTTTGAGGTAAAAAGGCAGAAATTCTTCTTATTTTGGGGCAAAAATGAAAAAATTTCCCTTTTTTGTGGGAAAAGGTATACATTCCCTTTATTTTTGTGAAAAAAAGCAGAAATTCCCCGTATTTTGGAGCAAAATTGCAGAAATTTCCCTAGTTGTGGGGCAAAAAGGGAGAAATTTCCTATTTTTTGGGGCAAAAAGACAGAAATTCTCCTTATTTTGGGGCAAAACTCAGAAATTCCACTTATTTTGGGGCAAAATTGCAGAAATTTCACTTATTTTGGGGCAAAATTGCAGAAATTTCACTTATGTCAGAGAAAAAAGGCAGAAATTTTCTTTATTTTGGGGCAAAAAGGCAGAAATTCCTAATATTTTGAGGTAAAAAGGCTGAAATTCGCCTTATTTGGGGGCAAAAAGGCAGAAATTTCCCTTATTTTAGGGCAAAAAGACAGAAATTTCCCTTATTTTGTGGCAAAAAAACAGTAATTTCTTTTATTTTGGAGCAAAATTGCAGAAATATCACTTATTTTGGGGCAAAATTGCAGAAATTTCACTTATTTCAGGGAAAAAAGCAGAAATTTTTCTTAATTTGGGGCAAAAAGGCAGAAATTCCTAATATTTTGTGGCAAAAATGCAGAAATTCCCCTTATTTTGTGTCAAAAAGGCAGAAATTTCCCTTATCTGGGGGCACAATTGCAGAAATTTCAATTATTTCAGAGCATAATTCAAAAATTGCTTTTATTTTGGGGCAAAAAGACAGAACTTCCATTTCTTTTTGGGTAAAAAGGCAGAAATTTCACATATTTTGAGGTAAAAAGGCAGAAATTCTTCTTATTTTGGGGCAAAAATGAAGAAATTTCCCTTTTTGTGGCAAAAGGTATACATTCCCCTTATTTTTGGGAAAAAAAGCAGAAATTCCCCGTATTTTGGAGCAAAATTGCAGAAATTCCCCTAGTTGTGGGGCAAAAAGGGAGAAATTCCCTATTTGTTGGGGCAAAAAGACAGAAATTCTCCTTATTTTGGGGCAAAACTCAGAAATTCCACTTATTTTGGGGCAAAATTGCAGAAATTTCACTTATTTTGGGGCAAAATTGCAGAAATTTCACTTATTTCAGAGAAAAAAGGCAGAAATTTTCTTTATTTTGGGGAAAAAGGGCAGAAATTCCTAATATTTTGAGGTAAAAAGGCTGAAATTCGCCTTATTTGGTGGCAAAAAGGCAGAAATTTCCCTTATTTTAGGGCAAAAAGACAGAAATTCCCCTTATTTTGTGGCAAAAAGGCAGAAATTTCTTTCATTTTGGAGCAAAATTGCAGAAATTTCACTTATTTTGGGGCAAAATTGCAGAAATTTCACTTATTTCAGGGGAAAAAAAGCAGAAATTTTCTTATTTTGGGGCAAAAAGCAGAAATTTCTTTCATTTTGGTACAAAATTGCAAAAATTTTTCTTATTTTGGGGCAAAAAGGCAGAAATTTTTCTTATTTTGAGGTAAAAAGGCTGAAATTTCTCTTATTTTGGGGCAAAAAGTCAGAAATTCCGCTTATTTTGGGGCAAAAACAGACATTTCCCTTATTTTGAGGAAAAATTTTAGAAATTTAATTTATTTCAGGGCAAAAAGTCAGAAATTCCCCTTATGTTGGGGCAAAACTCAGAAATTCCACTTATTTTGGGGCTAAATTCCAGAAATTTCCCTTATTTTGGGGCAAAATTGCAGAAATTTCACTTATTTGGGGCAAAATTGCAGAAATTTCACTTAATTCAGGAAAAAAGGCAGAAATTTACATTATTTTGGGGCAAAAAGGCAGAAATTCCTAATATTTTGTGGCATAAATGCAGAAATTCCCCTTATTTTGTGTCAAAAAGGCAGAAATTTCACTTATTTCAGGGCATAATTCAAAAATTTCTTTTATTTTGGGGCAAAAAGACAGAAATTCCGTTTATTTTGGGGTAAAAAGGCAGAAATTTCACTTATTTTGAGGTAAAAAGGCAGAAATTCCTCTTATTTTGTGGCAAAAATGAAGAAATTTCCCTTCTTTGTGGCAAAAAGTATCCATTTCATTTATTTATGGCAAAATTGCAGAAATTCCCCATATTTTGGAGCAAAATTGCAGAAAATCCCCTAATTGTGGGGCAAAAAGTCAGAAATTCCTTATATGTTGGGGCAAAAACACGGAAATTCTCCTTATTTTGGGGCAAAACTCAGAATTCCACATATTTTGGGGCAAAATTCCAGAAATTTCCTTTATTTTGGGGCAAAATTGTAGAAATTTCACTTATTTTGAGGCAAAATTGCAGAAATTTCACTTATTTCAGGGAAAAAAGACAGAAATTTTCCTTATTTTGGGGCAAAAAGGCAGAAATTCCTAATATTTTGTGGCAAAAATGCAGAAATTTTCCTTATTTTGTGTCGAAAAAGCAGAAATTTCCCTTATTTGGGGGCAAAATTGCAGAAATTTCACTTATTTCAGGGCATATTTCAAAAATTCATTTTATTTTGGGGCAAAAAGACAGAAATTCCGTTTATTTTTTGGTAAAAAGGCAGAAATTTCACTTATTTTGAGGTAAAAAGGCAGAAATTCCTCTTATTTTGGGGCAAAAATAAAGAAATTTCTATTTTTTTGTGGCAAAAGGTATACATTCCCCTTATTTTTGGGGAAAAAAGCAGAAATACCCCATATTTTGGAGCAAAATTGCAGAAATTCCCCTAGTTGTGGGGCAAAAAGGGAGAAATTCACTATTTGTTGGGGCAAAAAGACAGAAATTCTCCTTATATTGGGGCAAAACTCAGAAATTCCACTTATTTTGGGACAAAATTGCAGAAATTTCACTTATTTTGGGGCAAAATTGCAAAAATTTCAATAATTTCAGGGAAAAAAGGCAGAAATTTTCCTTATTTTGGGGCAAAAAGGCAGAAATTCCTAATACTTTGTGGAAAAAATGCAGAAATTCCCCTTATTTTGTTTCAAAAATGGAGAAATTCCTCTTATTTTGAGGTAAAAAGGCTGAAATTCGCCTTATTTGGGGGAGAAAGGCAGAAATTTCACATATTTTGGGGCAAAAAACCAGAAATTCCTCTTATTTTGTGGCAAAAAGGCAGAAATTTCTTTTATTTTGGGGCAAAATTGCAGAAATTTAACTTATATTGGGGCAAAATTGCAGAAACTTCATTTATTTCAGGGAAAAAAGCAGAAATTTTTTATTTTGCGGCAAAAAGGCAAAAATTTCTTTTATTTTGGTACAAAATTGCAAAAATTTTTATTATTTTGGGGCAAAAATGCAGAAATCTTCCTTATTTTGGGGAAAAATTACAGAAATTTCACTTATTTCAGGGAAAAAACGCAAAAATTTCTCTTATTTTGGGGCAAAAAGGCAGAAATTACTTTTAATTTGCTACAAAATTGCAGAAATTTTCTCTATTTTGGGGCAAAAATACAGAATTTCCCCATATTTTAGGGCAAAAAGGCAGAGATTCCCCTTATTATGAGGTAAAAAGGCGGAAATTCCCCTTATTTTGGAGCAAAAAGACAGAAATTCCCCTTATTTTGTGTCAAAAAGGCAGAAATTTCCCTTATTTTGGGGCAAAATTGCAGAAATTTCACTTATTTCAGGGAAAAAAGGCAGAAATTTCCCTTATTTTGGGGCAAAAGTCAGAAATTCCTAATATTTTGTGGCAAAAATGCAGAAATGCCCCTTATTTTGTGTCAAAAAGGCAGAAATTTCCCTTATCTGGGGGCAAAATTGCAGAAATTTCACTTATTTCAGGGCATAATTCAAAAATTGCTTTTATTTTGGGGCAAAAAGACAGAAATTCCGTTTAATTTTGGGTAATAAGGCAGAAATTTCACTTATTTTGAGGTAAAAAGGCAGAAATTCTTCTTATTTTGGGGCAAAAATGAAAAAATTTCCCTTTTTTGTGGGAAAAGGTATACATTTCCTTTATTTTTGTGAAAAAAAGCAGAAATTCCCCGTATTTTGGAGCAAAATTGCAGAAATTTCCCTAGTTGTGGGGCAAAAAGGGAGAAATTTCCTATTTTTTGGTGCAAAAAGACAGAAATTCTCCTTATTTTGGGGCAAAACTCAGAAATTCCACTTATTTTGGGGCAAAATTGCAGAAATTTCACTTATTTTGGGGCAAAATTGCAGAAATTTCACTTATGTCAGAGAAAAAAGGCAGAAATTTTCTTTATTTTGGGGCAAAAAGGCAGAAATTCCTAATATTTTGAGGTAAAAAGGCTGAAATTCGCCTTATTTGGGGGCAAAAAGGCAGAAATTTCCCTTATTTTAGGGCAAAAAGACAGAAATTTCCCTTATTTTGTGGCAAAAAAACAGTAATTTCTTTTATTTTGGAGCAAAATTGCAGAAATATCACTTATTTTGGGGCAAAATTGCAGAAATTTCACTTATTTCAGGGAAAAAAGCAGAAATTTTTCTTAATTTGGGGCAAAAAGGCAGAAATTCCTAATATTTTGTGGCAAAAATGCAGAAATTCCCCTTATTTTGTGTCAAAAAGGCAGAAATTTCCCTTATCTGGGGGCACAATTGCAGAAATTTCAATTATTTCAGAGCATAATTCAAAAATTGCTTTTATTTTGGGGCAAAAAGACAGAACTTCCATTTCTTTTTGGGTAAAAAGGCAGAAATTTCACATATTTTGAGGTAAAAAGGCAGAAATTCTTCTTATTTTGGGGCAAAAATGAAGAAATTTCCCTTTTTGTGGCAAAAGGTATACATTCCCCTTATTTTTGGGAAAAAAAGCAGAAATTTCCCGTATTTTGTAGCAAAATTGCAGAAATTCCCCTAGTTGTGGGGCAAAAAGGGAGAAATTCCCTATTTGTTGGGGCAAAAAGACAGAAATTCTCCTTATTTTGGGGCAAAACTCAGAAATTCCACTTATTTTGGGGCAAAATTGCAGAAATTTCACTTATTTTGGGGCAAAATTGCAGAAATTTCACTTATTTCAGAGAAAAAAGGCAGAAATTTTCTTTATTTTGGGGAAAAAGGGCAGAAATTCCTAATATTTTGAGGTAAAAAGGCTAAAATTCGCTTTATTTGGTGGCAAAAAGGCAGAAATTTCCCTTACTTTAGGGCAAAAAGACAGAAATTCCCCTTATTTTGTGGCAAAAAGGCAGAAATTTCTTTCATTTTGGAGCAAAATTGCAGAAATTTCACTTATTTTGGGGCAAAATTGCAGAAATTTCACTTATTTCAGGGAAAAAAAGCAGAAATTTTCTTATTTTGGGGCAAAAAGCAGAAATTTCTTTCATTTTGGTACAAAATTGCAAAAATTTTTCTTATTTTGGGGCAAAAAGGCAGAAATTTTTCTTATTTTGAGGTAAAAAGGCTGAAATTTCTCTTATTTTGGGGCAAAAAGTCAGAAATTCCGCTTATTTTGGGGCAAAAACAGACATTTCCCTTATTTTGGGGAAAAATTTTAGAAATTTAATTTATTTCAGGGCAAAAAGTCAGAAATTCCCCTTATGTTGGGGCAAAACTCAGAAATTCCACTTATTTTGGGGCTAAATTCCAGAAATTTCCCTTATTTTGGTGCAAAATTGCAGAAATTTCACTTATTTGGGGCAAAATTGCAGAAATTTCACTTAATTCAGGAAAAAAGGCAGAAATTTTCATTATTTTGGGGCAAAAAGGCAGAAATTCCTAATATTTTGTGGCATAAATGCAGAAATTCCCCTTATTTTGTGTCAAAAAGGCAGAAATTTCACTTATTTCAGGGCATAATTCAAAAATTTCTTTTATTTTGGGGCAAAAAGACAGAAATTCCGTTTATTTTGGGGTAAAAAGGCAGAAATTTCACTTATTTTGAGGTAAAAAGGCAGAAATTCCTCTTATTTTGTGGCAAAAATGAAGAAATTTCCCTTCTTTGTGGCAAAAAGTATCCATTTCATTTATTTATGGCAAAATTGCAGAAATTCCCCATATTTTGGAGCAAAATTGCAGAAAATCCCCTAATTGTGGGGCAAAAAGTCAGAAATTCCTTATATGTTGGGGCAAAAACACGGAAATTCTCCTTATTTTGGGGCAAAACTCAGAATTCCACATATTTTGGGGCAAAATTCCAGAAATTTCCTTTATTTTGGGGCAAAATTGTAGAAATTTCACTTATTTTGAGGCAAAATTGCAGAAATTTCACTTATTTCAGGGAAAAAAGACAGAAATTTTCCTTATTTTGGGGCAAAAAGGCAGAAATTCCTAATATTTTGTGGCAAAAATGCAGAAATTTTCCTTATTTTGTGTCAAAAAAGCAGAAATTTCCCTTATTTGGGGGCAAAATTGCAGAAATTTCACTTATTTCAGGGCATATTTCAAAAATTCATTTTATTTTGGGGCAAAAAGACAGAAATTCCGTTTATTTTTTGGTAAAAAGGCAGAAATTTCACTTATTTTGAGGTAAAAAGGCAGAAATTCCTCTTATTTTGGGGCAAAAATAAAGAAATTTCTATTTTTTTGTGGCAAAAGGTATACATTCCCCTTATTTTTGGGGAAAAAAGCAGAAATACCCCATATTTTGGAGCAAAATTGCAGAAATTCCCCTAGTTGTGGGGCAAAAAGGGAGAAATTCACTATTTGTTGGGGCAAAAAGACAGAAATTCTCCTTATATTGGGGCAAAACTCAGAAATTCCACTTATTTTGGGACAAAATTGCAGAAATTTCACTTATTTTGGGGCAAAATTGCAAAAATTTCAATAATTTCAGGGAAAAAAGGCAGAAATTTTCCTTATTTTGGGGCAAAAAGGCAGAAATTCCTAATACTTTGTGGAAAAAATGCAGAAATTCCCCTTATTTTGTTTCAAAAATGGAGAAATTCCTCTTATTTTGAGGTAAAAAGGCTGAAATTCGCCTTATTTGGGGGAGAAAGGCAGAAATTTCACTTATTTTGGGGCAAAAAACCAGAAATTCCTCTTATTTTGTGGCAAAAAGGCAGAAATTTCTTTTATTTTGGGGCAAAATTGCAGAAATTTAACTTATTTTGGGGCAAAATTGCAGAAACTTCATTTATTTCAGGGAAAAAAGCAGAAATTTTTTATTTTGGGGCAAAAAGGCAAAAATTTCTTTTATTTTGGTACAAAATTGCAAAAATTTTTATTATTTTGGGGCAAAAATGCAGAAATCTTCCTTATTTTGGGGAAAAATTACAGAAATTTCACTTATTTCAGGGAAAAAACGCAAAAATTTCTCTTATTTTGGGGCAAAAAGGCAGAAATTACTTTTAATTTGCTAAAAAATTGCAGAAATTTTCTCTATTTTGGGGCAAAAATACAGAATTTCCCCATATTTTAGGGCAAAAAGGCAGAGATTCCCCTTATTATGAGGTAAAAAGGCGGAAATTCCCCTTATTTTGGAGCAAAAAGACAGAAATTCCCCTTATTTTGTGTCAAAAAGGCAGAAATTTCCCTTATTTTGGGGCAAAATTGCAGAAATTTCACTTATTTCAGGGAAAAAAGGCAGAAATTTCCCTTATTTTGGGGCAAAAGTCAGAAATTCCTAATATTTTGTGGCAAAAATGCAGAAATGCCCCTTATTTTGTGTCAAAAAGGCAGAAATTTCCCTTATCTGGGGGCAAAATTGCAGAAATTTCACTTATTTCAGGGCATAATTCAAAAATTGCTTTTATTTTGGGGCAAAAAGACAGAAATTCCGTTTATTTTTGGGTAAAAAGGCAGAAATTTCACTTATTTTGAGGTAAAAAGGCAGAAATTCTTCTTATTTTGGGGCAAAAATGAAAAAATTTCCCTTTTTTGTGGGAAAAGGTATACATTCCCTTTATTTTTGTGAAAAAAAGCAGAAATTCCCCGTATTTTGGAGCAAAATTGCAGAAATTCCCCTAGTTGTGGGGCAAAAAGGGAGAAATTTCCTATTTGTTGGGGCAAAAAGACAGAAATTCTCCTTATATTGGGGCAAAACTCAGAAATTCCACTTATTTTGGGGCAAAATTGCAGAAATTTCACTTATTTTGGGGCAAAATTGCAGAAATTTCACTTATGTCAGAGAAAAAAGGCAGAAATTTTCTTTATTTTGGGGCAAAAAGGCAGAAATTCCTAATATTTTGAGGTAAAAAGGCTGAAATTCGCCTTATTTGGGGGCAAAAAGGCAGAAATTTCCCTTATTTTAGGGCAAAAAGACAGAAATTTCCCTTATTTTGTGGCAAAAAAACAGTAATTTCTTTTATTTTGGAGCAAAATTGCAGAAATATCACTTATTTTGGGGCAAAATTGCAGAAATTTCACTTATTTCAGGGAAAAAAACAGAAATTTTTCTTAATTTGGGGCAAAAAGGCAGAAATTCCTAATATTTTGTGGCAAAAATGCAGAAATTCCCCTTATTTTGTGTCAAAAAGGCAGAAATTTCCCTTATCTGGGGGCACAATTGCAGAAATTTCAATTATTTCAGAGCATAATTCAAAAATTGCTTTTATTTTGGGGCAAAAAGACAGAACTTCCATTTCTTTTTGGGTAAAAAGGCAGAAATTTCACATATTTTGAGGTAAAAAGGCAGAAATTCTTCTTATTTTGGGGCAAAAATGAAGAAATTTCCCTTTTTGTGGCAAAAGGTATACATTCCCCTTATTTTTGGGAAAAAAAGCAGAAATTCCCCGTATTTTGTAGTAAAATTGCAGAAATTCCCCTAGTTGTGGGGCAAAAAGGGAGAAATTCCCTATTTGTTGGGGCAAAAAGACAGAAATTCTCCTTATTTTGGGGCAAAACTCAGAAATTCCACTTATTTTGGGGCAAAATTGCAGAAATTTCACTTATTTTGGGGCAAAATTGCAGAAATTTCACTTATTTCAGAAAAAAAGGCAGAAATTTTCTTTATTTTGGGGAAAAAGGGCAGAAATTCCTAATATTTTGAGGTAAAAAGGCTGAAATTCGCCTTATTTGGGGGCAAAAAGGCAGAAATTTCCCTTATTTTAGGGCAAAAAGACAGAAATTCCCCTTATTTTGTGGCAAAAAGGCAGAAATTTCTTTCATTTTGGAGCAAAATTGCAGAAATTTCACTTATTTTGGGGCAAAATTGCAGAAATTTCACTTATTTCAGGGAAAAAAAGCAGAAATTTTCTTATTTTGGGGCAAAAAGCAGAAATTTCTTTCATTTTGGTACAAAATTGCAAAAATTTTTCTTATTTTGGGGCAAAAAGGCAGAAATTTTTCTTATTTTGAGGTAAAAAGGCTGAAATTTCTCTTATTTTGGGGCAAAAAGTCAGAAATTCCGCTTATTTTGGGGCAAAAACAGACATTTCCCTTATTTTGGGGAAAAATTTTAGAAATTTAATTTATTTCAGGGCAAAAAGTCAGAAATTCCCCTTATGTTGGGGCAAAACTCAGAAATTCCACTTATTTTGGGGCTAAATTCCAGAAATTTCCCTTATTTTGGGGCAAAATTGCAGAAATTTCACTTATTTGGGGCAAAATTGCAGAAATTTCACTTAATTCAGGAAAAAAGGCAGAAATTTTCATTATTTTGGGGCAAAAAGGCAGAAATTCCTAATATTTTGTGGCATAAATGCAGAAATTCCCCTTATTTTGTGTCAAAAAGGCAGAAATTTCACTTATTTCAGGGCATAATTCAAAAATTTCTTTTATTTTGGGGCAAAAAGACAGAAATTCCGTTTATTTTGGGGTAAAAAGGCAGAAATTTCACTTATTTTGAGGTAAAAAGGCAGAAATTCCTCTTATTTTGTGGCAAAAATGAAGAAATTTCCCTTCTTTGTGGCAAAAAGTATCCATTTCATTTATTTATGGCAAAATTGCAGAAATTCCCCATATTTTGGAGCAAAATTGCAGAAAATCCCCTAATTGTGGGGCAAAAAGTCAGAAATTCCTTATATGTTGGGGCAAAAACACGGAAATTCTCCTTATTTTGGGGCAAAACTCAGAATTCCACATATTTTGGGGCAAAATTCCAGAAATTTCCTTTATTTTGGGGCAAAATTGTAGAAATTTCACTTATTTTGAGGCAAAATTGCAGAAATTTCACTTATTTCAGGGAAAAAAGACAGAAATTTTCCTTATTTTGGGGCAAAAAGGCAGAAATTCCTAATATTTTGTGGCAAAAATGCAGAAATTTTCCTTATTTTGTGTCGAAAAAGCAGAAATTTCCCTTATTTGGGGGCAAAATTGCAGAAATTTCACTTATTTCAGGGCATATTTCAAAAATTCATTTTATTTTGGGGCAAAAAGACAGAAATTCCGTTTATTTTTTGGTAAAAAGGCAGAAATTTCACTTATTTTGAGGTAAAAAGGCAGAAATTCCTCTTATTTTGGGGCAAAAATAAAGAAATTTCTATTTTTTTGTGGCAAAAGGTATACATTCCCCTTATTTTTGGGGAAAAAAGCAGAAATACCCCATATTTTGGAGCAAAATTGCAGAAATTCCCCTAGTTGTGGGGCAAAAAGGGAGAAATTCACTATTTGTTGGGGCAAAAAGACAGAAATTCTCCTTATATTGGGGCAAAACTCAGAAATTCCACTTATTTTGGGACAAAATTGCAGAAATTTCACTTATTTTGGGGCAAAATTGCAAAAATTTCAATAATTTCAGGGAAAAAAGGCAGAAATTTTCCTTTTTTTGGGGCAAAAAGGCAGAAATTCCTAATACTTTGTGGAAAAAATGCAGAAATTCCCCTTATTTTGTTTCAAAAATTGAGAAATTCCTCTTATTTTGAGGTAAAAAGGCTGAAATTCGCCTTATTTGGGGGAGAAAGGCAGAAATTTCACATATTTTGGGGCAAAAAACCAGAAATTCCTCTTATTTTGTGGCAAAAAGGCAGAAATTTCTTTTATTTTGGGGCAAAATTGCAGAAATTTAACTTATTTTGGGGCAAAATTGCAGAAACTTCATTTATTTCAGGGAAAAAAGCAGAAATTTTTTATTTTGCGGCAAAAAGGCAAAAATTTCTTTTATTTTGGTACAAAATTGCAAAAATTTTTATTATTTTGGGGCAAAAATGCAGAAATCTTCCTTATTTTGGGGAAAAATTACAGAAATTTCACTTATTTCAGGGAAAAAACGCAAAAATTTCTCTTATTTTGGGGCAAAAAGGCAGAAATTACTTTTAATTTGCTACAAAATTGCAGAAATTTTCTCTATTTTGGGGCAAAAATACAGAATTTCCCCATATTTTAGGGCAAAAAGGCAGAGATTCCCCTTATTATGAGGTAAAAAGGCGGAAATTCCCCTTATTTTGGAGCAAAAAGACAGAAATTCCCCTTATTTTGTGTCAAAAAGGCAGAAATTTCCCTTATTTTGGGGCAAAATTACAGAAATTTCACTTATTTCAGGGAAAAAAGGCAGAAATTTCCCTTATTTTGGGGCAAAAGTCAGAAATTCCTAATATTTTGTGGCAAAAATGCAGAAATGCCCCTTATTTTGTGTCAAAAAGGCAGAAATTTCCCTTATCTGGGGGCAAAATTGCAGAAATTTCACTTATTTCAGGGCATAATTCAAAAATTGCTTTTATTTTGGGGCAAAAAGACAGAAATTCCGTTTAATTTTGGGTAATAAGGCAGAAATTTCACTTATTTTGAGGTAAAAAGGCAGAAATTCTTCTTATTTTGGGGCAAAAATGAAAAAATTTCCCTTTTTTGTGGGAAAAGGTATACATTTCCTTTATTTTTGTGAAAAAAAGCAGAAATTCCCCGTATTTTGGAGCAAAATTGCAGAAATTTCCCTAGTTGTGGGGCAAAAAGGGAGAAATTTCCTATTTTTTGGTGCAAAAAGACAGAAATTCTCCTTATTTTGGGGCAAAACTCAGAAATTCCACTTATTTTGGGGCAAAATTGCAGAAATTTCACTTATTTTGGGGCAAAATTGCAGAAATTTCACTTATGTCAGAGAAAAAAGGCAGAAATTTTCTTTATTTTGGGGCAAAAAGGCAGAAATTCCTAATATTTTGAGGTAAAAAGGCTGAAATTCGCCTTATTTGGGGGCAAAAAGGCAGAAATTTCCCTTATTTTAGGGCAAAAAGACAGAAATTTCCCTTATTTTGTGGCAAAAAAACAGTAATTTCTTTTATTTTGGAGCAAAATTGCAGAAATATCACTTATTTTGGGGCAAAATTGCAGAAATTTCACTTATTTCAGGGAAAAAAGCAGAAATTTTTCTTAATTTGGGGCAAAAAGGCAGAAATTCCTAATATTTTGTGGCAAAAATGCAGAAATTCCCCTTATTTTGTGTCAAAAAGGCAGAAATTTCCCTTATCTGGGGGCACAATTGCAGAAATTTCAATTATTTCAGAGCATAATTCAAAAATTGCTTTTATTTTGGGGCAAAAAGACAGAACTTCCATTTCTTTTTGGGTAAAAAGGCAGAAATTTCACATATTTTGAGGTAAAAAGGCAGAAATTCTTCTTATTTTGGGGCAAAAATGAAGAAATTTCCCTTTTTGTGGCAAAAGGTATACATTCCCCTTATTTTTGGGAAAAAAAGCAGAAATTCCCCGTATTTTGGAGCAAAATTGCAGAAATTCCCCTAGTTGTGGGGCAAAAAGGGAGAAATTCCCTATTTGTTGGGGCAAAAAGACAGAAATTCTCCTTATTTTGGGGCAAAACTCAGAAATTCCACTTATTTTGTGGCAAAATTGCAGAAATTTCACTTATTTTGGGGCAAAATTGCAGAAATTTCACTTATTTCAGAGAAAAAAAGGCAGAAATTTTCTTTATTTTGGGGAAAAAGGGCAGAAATTCCTAATATTTTGAGGTAAAAAGGCTGAAATTCGCCTTATTTGGGGGCAAAAAGGCAGAAATTTCCCTTATTTTAGGGCAAAAAGACAGAAATTCCCCTTATTTTGTGGCAAAAAGGCAGAAATTTCTTTCATTTTGGAGCAAAATTGCAGAAATTTCACTTATTTTGGGGCAAAATTGCAGAAATTTCACTTATTTCAGGGAAAAAAAGCAGAAATTTTCTTATTTTGGGGCAAAAAGCAGAAATTTCTTTCATTTTGGTACAAAATTGCAAAAATTTTTCTTATTTTGGGGCAAAAAGGCAGAAATTTTTCTTATTTTGAGGTAAAAAGGCTGAAATTTCTCTTATTTTGGGGCAAAAAGTCAGAAATTCCGCTTATTTTGGGGCAAAAACAGACATTTCCCTTATTTTGGGGAAAAATTTTAGAAATTTAATTTATTTCAGGGCAAAAAGTCAGAAATTCCCCTTATGTTGGGGCAAAACTCAGAAATTCCACTTATTTTGGGGCTAAATTCCAGAAATTTCCCTTATTTTGGGGCAAAATTGCAGAAATTTCACTTATTTGGGGCAAAATTGCAGAAATTTCACTTAATTCAGGAAAAAAGGCAGAAATTTTCATTATTTTGGGGCAAAAAGGCAGAAATTCCTAATATTTTGTGGCATAAATGCAGAAATTCCCCTTATTTTGTGTCAAAAAGGCAGAAATTTCACTTATTTCAGGGCATAATTCAAAAATTTCTTTTATTTCTGGGCAAAAAGACAGAAATTCCGTTTATTTTGGGGTAAAAAGGCAGAAATTTCACTTATTTTGAGGTAAAAAGGCAGAAATTCCTCTTATTTTGTGGCAAAAATGAAGAAATTTCCCTTCTTTGTGGCAAAAAGTATCCATTTCATTTATTTATGGCAAAATTGCAGAAATTCCCCATATTTTGGAGCAAAATTGCAGAAAATCCCCTAATTGTGGGGCAAAAAGTCAGAAATTCCTTATATGTTGGGGCAAAAACACGGAAATTCTCCTTATTTTGGGGCAAAACTCAGAATTCCACATATTTTGGGGCAAAATTCCAGAAATTTCCTTTATTTTGGGGCAAAATTGTAGAAATTTCACTTATTTTGAGGCAAAATTGCAGAAATTTCACTTATTTCAGGGAAAAAAGACAGAAATTTTCCTTATTTTGGGGCAAAAAGGCAGAAATTCCTAATATTTTGTGGCAAAAATGCAGAAATTTTCCTTATTTTGTGTCGAAAAAGCAGAAATTTCCCTTATTTGGGGGCAAAATTGCAGAAATTTCACTTATTTCAGGGCATATTTCAAAAATTCATTTTATTTTGGGGCAAAAAGACAGAAATTCCGTTTATTTTTTGGTAAAAAGGCAGAAATTTCACTTATTTTGAGGTAAAAAGGCAGAAATTCCTCTTATTTTGGGGCAAAAATAAAGAAATTTCTATTTTTTTGTGGCAAAAGGTATACATTCCCCTTATTTTTGGGGAAAAAAGCAGAAATACCCCATATTTTGGAGCAAAATTGCAGAAATTCCCCTAGTTGTGGGGCAAAAAGGGAGAAATTCACTATTTGTTGGGGCAAAAAGACAGAAATTCTCCTTATATTGGGGCAAAACTCAGAAATTCCACTTATTTTGGGACAAAATTGCAGAAATTTCACTTATTTTGGGGCAAAATTGCAAAAATTTCAATAATTTCAGGGAAAAAAGGCAGAAATTTTCCTTATTTTGGGGCAAAAAGGCAGAAATTCCTAATACTTTGTGGAAAAAATGCAGAAATTCCCCTTATTTTGTTTCAAAAATGGAGAAATTCCTCTTATTTTGAGGTAAAAAGGCTGAAATTCGCCTTATTTGGGGGAGAAAGGCAGAAATTTCACATATTTTGGGGCAAAAAACCAGAAATTCCTCTTATTTTGTGGCAAAAAGGCAGAAATTTCTTTTATTTTGGGGCAAAATTGCAGAAATTTAACTTATTTTGGGGCAAAATTGCAGAAACTTCATTTATTTCAGGGAAAAAAGCAGAAATTTTTTATTTTGCGGCAAAAAGGCAAAAATTTCTTTTATTTTGGTACAAAATTGCAAAAATTTTTATTATTTTGGGGCAAAAATGCAGAAATCTTCCTTATTTTGGGGAAAAATTACAGAAATTTCACTTATTTCAGGGAAAAAACGCAAAAATTTCTCTTATTTTGGGGCAAAAAGGCAGAAATTACTTTTAATTTGCTACAAAATTGCAGAAATTTTCTCTATTTTGGGGCAAAAATACAGAATTTCCCCATATTTTAGGGCAAAAAGGCAGAGATTCCCCTTATTATGAGGTAAAAAGGCGGAAATTCCCCTTATTTTGGAGCAAAAAGACAGAAATTCCCCTTATTTTGTGTCAAAAAGGCAGAAATTTCCCTTATTTAGGGGCAAAATTGCAGAAATTTCACTTATTTCAGGGAAAAAAGGCAGAAATTTCCCTTATTTTGGGGCAAAAGTCAGAAATTCCTAATATTTTGTGGCAAAAATGCAGAAATGCCCCTTATTTTGTGTCAAAAAGGCAGAAATTTCCCTTATCTGGGGGCAAAATTGCAGAAATTTCACTTATTTCAGGGCATAATTCAAAAATTGCTTTTATTTTGGGGCAAAAAGACAGAAATTCCGTTTAATTTTGGGTAATAAGGCAGAAATTTCACTTATTTTGAGGTAAAAAGGCAGAAATTCTTCTTATTTTGGGGCAAAAATGAAAAAATTTCCCTTTTTTGTGGGAAAAGGTATACATTTCCTTTATTTTTGTGAAAAAAAGCAGAAATTCCCCGTATTTTGGAGCAAAATTGCAGAAATTTCCCTAGTTGTGGGGCAAAAAGGGAGAAATTTCCTATTTTTTGGTGCAAAAAGACAGAAATTCTCCTTATTTTGGGGCAAAACTCAGAAATTCCACTTATTTTGGGGCAAAATTGCAGAAATTTCACTTATTTTGGGGCAAAATTGCAGAAATTTCACTTATGTCAGAGAAAAAAGGCAGAAATTTTCTTTATTTTGGGGCAAAAAGGCAGAAATTCCTAATATTTTGAGGTAAAAAGGCTGAAATTCGCCTTATTTGGGGGCAAAAAGGCAGAAATTTCCCTTATTTTAGGGCAAAAAGACAGAAATTTCCCTTATTTTGTGGCAAAAAAACAGTAATTTCTTTTATTTTGGAGCAAAATTGCAGAAATATCACTTATTTTGGGGCAAAATTGCAGAAATTTCACTTATTTCAGGGAAAAAAGCAGAAATTTTTCTTAATTTGGGGCAAAAAGGCAGAAATTCCTAATATTTTGTGGCAAAAATGCAGAAATTCCCCTTATTTTGTGTCAAAAAGGCAGAAATTTCCCTTATCTGGGGGCACAATTGCAGAAATTTCAATTATTTCAGAGCATAATTCAAAAATTGCTTTTATTTTGGGGCAAAAAGACAGAACTTCCATTTCTTTTTGGGTAAAAAGGCAGAAATTTCACATATTTTGAGGTAAAAAGGCAGAAATTCTTCTTATTTTGGGGCAAAAATGAAGAAATTTCCCTTTTTGTGGCAAAAGGTATACATTCCCCTTATTTTTGGGAAAAAAAGCAGAAATTCCCCGTATTTTGGAGCAAAATTGCAGAAATTCCCCTAGTTGTGGGGCAAAAAGGGAGAAATTCCCTATTTGTTGGGGCAAAAAGACAGAAATTCTCCTTATTTTGGGGCAAAACTCAGAAATTCCACTTATTTTGGGGCAAAATTGCAGAAATTTCACTTATTTTGGGGCAAAATTGCAGAAATTTCACTTATTTCAGAGAAAAAAGGCAGAAATTTTCTTTATTTTGGGGAAAAAGGGCAGAAATTCCTAATATTTTGAGGTAAAAAGGCTGAAATTCGCCTTATTTGGTGGCAAAAAGGCAGAAATTTTCCTTATTTTAGGGCAAAAAGACAGAAATTCCCCTTATTTTGTGGCAAAAAGGCAGAAATTTCTTTCATTTTGGAGCAAAATTGCAGAAATTTCACTTATTTTGGGGCAAAATTGCAGAAATTTCACTTATTTCAGGGAAAAAAAGCAGAAATTTTCTTATTTTGGGGCAAAAAGCAGAAATTTCTTTCATTTTGGTACAAAATTGCAAAAATTTTTCTTATTTTGGGGCAAAAAGGCAGAAATTTTTCTTATTTTGAGGTAAAAAGGCTGAAATTTCTCTTATTTTGGGGCAAAAAGTCAGAAATTCCGCTTATTTTGGGGCAAAAACAGACATTTCCCTTATTTTGGGGAAAAATTTTAGAAATTTAATTTATTTCAGGGCAAAATGTCAGAAATTCCCCTTATGTTGGGGCAAAACTCAGAAATTCCACTTATTTTGGGGCTAAATTCCAGAAATTTCCCTTATTTTGGGGCAAAATTGCAGAAATTTCACTTATTTGGGGCAAAATTGCAGAAATTTCACTTAATTCAGGAAAAAAGGCAGAAATTTTCATTATTTTGGGGCAAAAAGGCAGAAATTCCTAATATTTTGTGGCATAAATGCAGAAATTCCCCTTATTTTGTGTCAAAAAGGCAGAAATTTCACTTATTTCAGGGCATAATTCAAAAATTTCTTTTATTTTGGGGCAAAAAGACAGAAATTCCGTTTATTTTGGGGTAAAAAGGCAGAAATTTCACTTATTTTGAGGTAAAAAGGCAGAAATTCCTCTTATTTTGTGGCAAAAATGAAGAAATTTCCCTTCTTTGTGGCAAAAAGTATCCATTTCATTTATTTATGGCAAAATTGCAGAAATTCCCCATATTTTGGAGCAAAATTGCAGAAAATCCCCTAATTGTGGGGCAAAAAGTCAGAAATTCCTTATATGTTGGGGCAAAAACACGGAAATTCTCCTTATTTTGGGGCAAAACTCAGAATTCCACATATTTTGGAGCAAAATTCCAGAAATTTCCTTTATTTTGGGGCAAAATTGTAGAAATTTCACTTATTTTGAGGCAAAATTGCAGAAATTTCACTTATTTCAGGGAAAAAAGACAGAAATTTTCCTTATTTTGGGGCAAAAAGGCAGAAATTCCTAATATTTTGTGGCAAAAATGCAGAAATTTTCCTTATTTTGTGTCGAAAAAGCAGAAATTTCCCTTATTTGGGGGCAAAATTGCAGAAATTTCACTTATTTCAGGGCATATTTCAAAAATTCATTTTATTTTGGGGCAAAAAGACAGAAATTCCGTTTATTTTTTGGTAAAAAGGCAGAAATTTCACTTATTTTGAGGTAAAAAGGCAGAAATTCCTCTTATTTTGGGGCAAAAATAAAGAAATTTCTATTTTTTTGTGGCAAAAGGTATACATTCCCCTTATTTTTGGGGAAAAAAGCAGAAATACCCCATATTTTGGAGCAAAATTGCAGAAATTCCCCTAGTTGTGGGGCAAAAAGGGAGAAATTCACTATTTGTTGGGGCAAAAAGACAGAAATTCTCCTTATATTGGGGCAAAACTCAGAAATTCCACTTATTTTGGGACAAAATTGCAGAAATTTCACTTATTTTGGGGCAAAATTGCAAAAATTTCAATAATTTCAGGGAAAAAAGGCAGAAATTTTCCTTATTTTGGGGCAAAAAGGCAGAAATTCCTAATACTTTGTGGAAAAAATGCAGAAATTCCCCTTATTTTGTTTCAAAAATGGAGAAATTCCTCTTATTTTGAGGTAAAAAGGCTGAAATTCGCCTTATTTGGGGGAGAAAGGCAGAAATTTCACATATTTTGGGGCAAAAAACCAGAAATTCCTCTTATTTTGTGGCAAAAAGGCAGAAATTTCTTTTATTTTGGGGCAAAATTGCAGAAATTTAACTTATTTTGGGGCAAAATTGTAGAAACTTCATTTATTTCAGGGAAAAAAGCAGAAATTTTTTATTTTGCGGCAAAAAGGCAAAAATTTCTTTTATTTTGGTACAAAATTGCAAAAATTTTTATTATTTTGGGGCAAAAATGCAGAAATCTTCCTTATTTTGGGGAAAAATTACAGAAATTTCACTTATTTCAGGGAAAAAACGCAAAAATTTCTCTTATTTTGGGGCAAAAAGGCAGAAATTACTTTTAATTTGCTACAAAATTGCAGAAATTTTCTCTATTTTGGGGCAAAAATACAGAATTTCCCCATATTTTAGGGCAAAAAGGCAGAGATTCCCCTTATTATGAGGTAAAAAGGCGGAAATTCCCCTTATTTTGGAGCAAAAAGACAGAAATTCCCCTTATTTTGTGTCAAAAAGGCAGAAATTTCCCTTATTTTGGGGCAAAATTGCAGAAATTTCACTTATTTCAGGGAAAAAAGGCAGAAATTTCCCTTATTTTGGGGCAAAAGTCAGAAATTCCTAATATTTTGTGGCAAAAATGCAGAAATGCCCCTTATTTTGTGTCAAAAAGGCAGAAATTTCCCTTATCTGGGGGCAAAATTGCAGAAATTTCACTTATTTAAGGGCATAATTCAAAAATTGCTTTTATTTTGGGGCAAAAAGACAGAAATTCCGTTTAATTTTGGGTAATAAGGCAGAAATTTCACTTATTTTGAGGTAAAAAGGCAGAAATTCTTCTTATTTTGGGGCAAAAATGAAAAAATTTCCCTTTTTTGTGGGAAAAGGTATACATTTCCTTTATTTTTGTGAAAAAAAGCAGAAATTCCCCGTATTTTGGAGCAAAATTGCAGAAATTTCCCTAGTTGTGGGGCAAAAAGGGAGAAATTTCCTATTTTTTGGTGCAAAAAGACAGAAATTCTCCTTATTTTGGGGCAAAACTCAGAAATTCCACTTATTTTGGGGCAAAATTGCAGAAATTTCACTTATTTTGGGGCAAAATTGCAGAAATTTCACTTATGTCAGAGAAAAAAGGCAGAAATTTTCTTTATTTTGGGGCAAAAAGGCAGAAATTCCTAATATTTTGAGGTAAAAAGGCTGAAATTCGCCTTATTTGGGGGCAAAAAGGCAGAAATTTCCCTTATTTTAGGGCAAAAAGACAGAAATTTCCCTTATTTTGTGGCAAAAAAACAGTAATTTCTTTTATTTTGGAGCAAAATTGCAGAAATATCACTTATTTTGGGGCAAAATTGCAGAAATTTCACTTATTTCAGGGAAAAAAGCAGAAATTTTTCTTAATTTGGGGCAAAAAGGCAGAAATTCCTAATATTTTGTGGCAAAAATGCAGAAATTCCCCTTATTTTGTGTCAAAAAGGCAGAAATTTCCCTTATCTGGGGGCACAATTGCAGAAATTTCAATTATTTCAGAGCATAATTCAAAAATTGCTTTTATTTTGGGGCAAAAAGACAGAACTTCCATTTCTTTTTGGGTAAAAAGGCAGAAATTTCACATATTTTGAGGTAAAAAGGCAGAAATTCTTCTTATTTTGGGGCAAAAATGAAGAAATTTCCCTTTTTGTGGCAAAAGGTATACATTCCCCTTATTTTTGGGAAAAAAGCAGAAATTCCCCGTATTTTGGAGCAAAATTGCAGAAATTCCCCTAGTTGTGGGGCAAAAAGGGAGAAATTCCCTATTTGTTGGGGCAAAAAGACAGAAATTCTCCTTATTTTGGGGCAAAACTCAGAAATTCCACTTATTTTGGGGCAAAATTGCAGAAATTTCACTTATTTTGGGGCAAAATTGCAGAAATTTCACTTATTTCAGAGAAAAAAGGCAGAAATTTTCTTTATTTTGGGGAAAAAGGGCAGAAATTCCTAATATTTTGAGGTAAAAAGGCTGAAATTCGCCTTATTTGGTGGCAAAAAGGCAGAAATTTCCCTTATTTTAGGGCAAAAAGACAGAAATTCCCCTTATTTTGTGGCAAAAAGGCAGAAATTTCTTTCATTTTGGAGCAAAATTGCAGAAATTTCACTTATTTTGGGGCAAAATTGCAGAAATTTCACTTATTTCAGGGAAAAAAAAGCAGAAATTTTCTTATTTTGGGGCAAAAAGCAGAAATTTCTTTCATTTTGGTACAAAATTGCAAAAATTTTTCTTATTTTGGGGCAAAAAGGCAGAAATTTTTCTTATTTTGAGGTAAAAAGGCTGAAATTTCTCTTATTTTGGGGCAAAAAGTCAGAAATTCCGCTTATTTTGGGGCAAAAACAGACATTTCCCTTATTTTGGGGAAAAATTTTAGAAATTTAATTTATTTCAGGGCAAAAAGTCAGAAATTCCCCTTATGTTGGGGCAAAACTCAGAAATTCCACTTATTTTGGGGCTAAATTCCAGAAATTTCCCTTATTTTGGGGCAAAATTACAGAAATTTCACTTATTTGGGGCAAAATTGCAGAAATTTCACTTAATTCAGGAAAAAAGGCAGAAATTTTCATTATTTTGGGGCAAAAAGGCAGAAATTCCTAATATTTTGTGGCATAAATGCAGAAATTCCCCTTATTTTGTGTCAAAAAGGCAGAAATTTCACTTATTTCAGGGCATAATTCAAAAATTTCTTTTATTTTGGGGCAAAAGGACAGAAATTCCGTTTATTTTGGGGTAAAAAGGCAGAAATTTCACTTATTTTGAGGTAAAAAGGCAGAAATTCCTCTTATTTTGTGGAAAAAATGAAGAAATTTCCCTTCTTTGTGGCAAAAAGTATCCATTTCATTTATTTATGGCAAAATTGCAGAAATTCCCCATATTTTGGAGCAAAATTTCAGAAAATCCCCTAATTGTGGGGCAAAAAGTCAGAAATTCCTTATATGTTGGGGCAAAAACACGGAAAATCTCCTTATTTTGGGGCAAAACTCAGAATTCCACATATTTTGGGGCAAAATTCCAGAAATTTCCTTTATTTTGGGGCAAAATTGTAGAAATTTCACTTATTTTGAGGCAAAATTGCAGAAATTTCACTTATTTCAGGGAAAAAAGACAGAAATTTTCCTTATTTTGGGGCAAAAAGGCAGAAATTCCTAATATTTTGTGGCAAAAATGCAGAAATTTTCCTTATTTTGTGTCGAAAAAGCAGAAATTTCCCTTATTTGGGGGCAAAATTGCAGAAATTTCACTTATTTCAGGGCATATTTCAAAAATTCATTTTATTTTGGGGCAAAAAGACAGAAATTCCGTTTATTTTTTTGTAAAAAGGCAGAAATTTCACTTATTTTGAGGTAAAAAGGCAGAAATTCCTCTTACTTTGGGGCAAAAATAAAGAAATTTCTATTTTTTTGTGGCAAAAGGTATACATTCCCCTTATTTTTGGGAAAAAAAGCAGAAATACCCCATATTTTGGAGCAAAATTGCAGAAATTCCCCTAGTTGTGGGGCAAAAAGGGAGAAATTCACTATTTGTTGGGGCAAAAAGACAAAAATTCTCCTTATATTGGGGCAAAACTCAGAAATTCCACTTATTTTGGGACAAAATTGCAGAAATTTCACTTATTTTGGGGCAAAATTGCAAAAATTTCAATAATTTCAGGGAAAAAGCAGAAATTTTCCTTATTTCGGGGCAAAAAGGCAGAAATTCCTAATACTTTGTGGAAAAAATGCAGAAATTCCCCTTATTTTGTTTCAAAAATGGAAAAATTCCTTTTATTTTGAAGTAAAAAGGCTGAAATTCGCCTTATTTGGGGGCAGAAAGGCAGAAATTTCACTTATTTTGGGGCAAAAAAACAGAAATTCCTCTTATTTTGTGGCAAAAAGGCAGAAATTCCTTTTATTTTGGGGCAAAATTGCAGAAATTTAACTTATTTTGGGGCAAAATTGCAGAAATTTCATTTATTTCAGGAAAAAAAGCAGAAATTTTCTTATTTTGGGGCAAAAAGGCAAAAATTTCTTTTATTTTGGTACAAAATTGCAAAATTTTTATTATTTTGGGGCAAAAATGCAGAAATCTTCCTTATTTTGGGGAAAAATTACAGAAATTTCACTTATTTCAGGGAAAAAACGCAAAAATTTCTCTTATTTTGGGGCAAAAAGGCAGAAATTACTTTTAATTTGCTACAAAATTGCAGAAATTTTCTCTATTTTGGGGCAAAAATACATTATTTCCCCATATTTTAGGGCAAAAAGGCAGAGATTCCCCTTATTATGAGGTAAAAAGGCGGAAATTCCCCTTATTTTGGAGCAAAAAGACAGAAATTCCCCTTATTTTGTGTCAAAAAGGCAGAAATTTCCCTTATTTTGGGGCAAAATTGCAGAAATTTCACTTATTTCAGGGAAAAAAGGCAGAAATTTTCTTTATTTTGGGGCAAAAGTCAGAAATTCCTAATATTTTGTGGCAAAAATGCAGAAATGCTCCTTATTTTGTGTCAAAAAGGCAGAAATTTCCCTTATCTGGGGGCAAAATTGCAGAAATTTCACTTATTTCAGGGCATAATTCAAAAATTGCTTTTATTTTGGGGCAAAAAGACAGAAATTCCGTTTATTTTTGGGTAAAAAGGCAGAAATTTCACTTATTTTGAGGTAAAAAGGCAGAAATTCTTCTTATTTTGGGGCAAAAATGAAAAAAATTTCCCTTTTTTGTGGGAAAAGGTATACATTCCCTTTATTTTTGTGAAAAAAAGCAGAAATTCCCCGTATTTTGGAGCAAAATTGCAGAAATTTCCCTAGTTGTGGGGCAAAAAGGGAGAAATTTCCTATTTTTTGGGGCAAAAAGACAGAAATTCTCCTTATTTTGGGGCAAAACTCAGAAATTCCACTTATTTTGGGGCAAAATTGCAGAAATTTCACTTATTTTGGGGCAAAATTGCAGAAATTTCACTTATGTCAGAGAAAAAAGGCAGAAATTTTCTTTATTTTGGGGCAAAAAGGCAGAAATTCCTAATATTTTGAGGTAAAAAGGCTGAAATTCGCCTTATTTGGGGGCAAAAAGGCAGAAATTTCCCTTATTTTAGGGCAAAAAGACAGAAATTTCCCTTATTTTGTGGCAAAAAAACAGTAATTTCTTTTATTTTGGAGCAAAATTGCAGAAATATCACTTATTTTGGGGCAAAATTGCAGAAATTTCACTTATTTCAGGGAAAAAAACAGAAATTTTTCTTAATTTGGGGCAAAAAGGCAGAAATTCCTAATATTTTGTGGCAAAAATGCAGAAATTCCCCTTATTTTGTGTCAAAAAGGCAGAAATTTCCCTTATCTGGGGGCACAATTGCAGAAATTTCAATTATTTCAGAGCATAATTCAAAAATTGCTTTTATTTTGGGGCAAAAAGACAGAACTTCCATTTCTTTTTGGGTAAAAAGGCAGAAATTTCACATATTTTGAGGTAAAAAGGCAGAAATTCTTCTTATTTTGGGGCAAAAATGAAGAAATTTCCCTTTTTGTGGCAAAAGGTATACATTCCCCTTATTTTTGGGAAAAAAAGCAGAAATTCCCCGTATTTTGGAGCAAAATTGCAGAAATTCCCCTAGTTGTGGGGCAAAAAGGGAGAAATTCCCTATTTGTTGGGGCAAAAAGACAGAAATTCTCCTTATTTTGGGGCAAAACTCAGAAATTCCACTTATTTTGGGGCAAAATTGCAGAAATTTCACTTATTTTGGGGCAAAATTGCAGAAATTTCACTTATTTCAGAGAAAAAAGGCAGAAATTTTCTTTATTTTGGGGAAAAAGGGCAGAAATTCCTAATATTTTGAGGTAAAAAGGCTGAAATTCGCCTTATTTGGTGGCAAAAAGGCAGAAATTTCCCTTATTTTAGGGCAAAAAGACAGAAATTCCCCTTATTTTGTGGCAAAAAGGCAGAAATTTCTTTCATTTTGGAGCAAAATTGCAGAAATTTCACTTATTTTGGGGCAAAATTGCAGAAATTTCACTTATTTCAGGGAAAAAAAGCAGAAATTTTCTTATTTTGGGGCAAAAAGCAGAAATTTCTTTCATTTTGGTACAAAATTGCAAAAATTTTTCTTATTTTGGGGCAAAAAGGCAGAAATTTTTCTTATTTTGAGGTAAAAAGGCTGAAATTTCTCTTATTTTGGGGCAAAAAGTCAGAAATTCCGCTTATTTTGGGGCAAAAACAGACATTTCCCTTATTTTGGGGAAAAATTTTAGAAATTTAATTTATTTCAGGGCAAAAAGTCAGAAATTCCCCTTATGTTGGGGCAAAACTCAGAAATTCCACTTATTTTGGGGCTAAATTCCAGAAATTTCCCTTATTTTGGTGCAAAATTGCAGAAATTTCACTTATTTGGGGCAAAATTGCAGAAATTTCACTTAATTCAGGAAAAAAGGCAGAAATTTTCATTATTTTGGGGCAAAAAGGCAGAAATTCCTAATATTTTGTGGCATAAATGCAGAAATTCCCCTTATTTTGTGTCAAAAAGGCAGAAATTTCACTTATTTCAGGGCATAATTCAAAAATTTCTTTTATTTTGGGGCAAAAAGACAGAAATTCCGTTTATTTTGGGGTAAAAAGGCAGAAATTTCACTTATTTTGAGGTAAAAAGGCAGAAATTCCTCTTATTTTGTGGCAAAAATGAAGAAATTTCCCTTCTTTGTGGCAAAAAGTATCCATTTCATTTATTTATGGCAAAATTGCAGAAAATCCCCATATTTTGGAGCAAAATTGCAGAAAATCCCCTAATTGTGGGGCAAAAAGTCAGAAATTCCTTATATGTTGGGGCAAAAACACGGAAATTCTCCTTATTTTGGGGCAAAACTCAGAATTCCACATATTTTGGGGCAAAATTCCAGAAATTTCCTTTATTTTGGGGCAAAATTGTAGAAATTTCACTTATTTTGAGGCAAAATTGCAGAAATTTCACTTATTTCAGGGAAAAAAGACAGAAATTTTCCTTATTTTGGGGCAAAAAGGCAGAAATTCCTAATATTTTGTGGCAAAAATGCAGAAATTTTCCTTATTTTGTGTCGAAAAAGCAGAAATTTCCCTTATTTGGGGGCAAAATTGCAGAAATTTCACTTATTTCAGGGCATATTTCAAAAATTCATTTTATTTTGGGGCAAAAAGACAGAAATTCCGTTTATTTTTTGGTAAAAAGGCAGAAATTTCACTTATTTTGAGGTAAAAAGGCAGAAATTCCTCTTATTTTGGGGCAAAAATAAAGAAATTTCTATTTTTTTGTGGCAAAAGGTATACATTCCCCTTATTTTTGGGGAAAAAAGCAGAAATACCCCATATTTTGGAGCAAAATTGCAGAAATTCCCCTAGTTGTGGGGCAAAAAGGGAGAAATTCACTATTTGTTGGGGCAAAAAGACAGAAATTCTCCATATATTGGGGCAAAACTCAGAAATTCCACTTATTTTGGGACAAAATTGCAGAAATTTCACTTATTTTGGGGCAAAATTGCAAAAATTTCAATAATTTCAGGGAAAAAAGGCAGAAATTTTTTTTATTTTGGGGCAAAAGGCAGAAATTCCTAATACTTTGTGGAAAAAATGCAGAAATTCCCCTTATTTTGTTTCAAAATGGAGAAATTCCTCTTATTTTGAAGTAAAAAGGCTGAAATTCGCCTTATTTGGGGGCAGAAAGGCAGAAATTTCACTTATTTTGGGGCAAAAAACCAGAAATTCCTCTTATTTTGTGGCAAAAAGGCAGAAATTTCCCTTATTTTGGGGCAAAATTGCAGAAATTTCACTTATTTCAGGGAAAAAAGGCAGAAATTTCCCTTATTTTGGGGCAAAAGTCAGAAATTCCTAATATTTTGTGGCAAAAATGCAGAAATGCCCCTTATTTTGTGTCAAAAAGGCAGAAATTTCCCTTATCTGGGGGCAAAATTGCAGAAATTTCACTTATTTCAGGGCATAATTAAAAAATTGCTTTTATTTTGGGGCAAAAAGACAGAAATTCCGTTTATTTTTGGGTAAAAAGGCAGAAATTTCACTTATTTTGAGGTAAAAAGGCAGAAATTCTTCTTATTTTGGGGCAAAAATGAAAAAATTTCCCTTTTTTGTGGGAAAAGGTATACATTCCCTTTATTTTTGTGAAAAAAAGCAGAAATTCCCCGTATTTTGGAGCAAAATTGCAGAAATTTCCCTAGTTGTGGGGCAAAAAGGGAGAAATTTCCTATTTTTTGGGGCAAAAAGACAGAAATTCTCCTTATTTTGGGGCAAAACTCAGAAATTCCACTTATTTTGGGGCAAAATTGCAGAAATTTCACTTATTTTGGGGCAAAATTGCAGAAATTTCACTTATGTCAGAGAAAAAAGGCAGAAATTTTCTTTATTTTGGGGCAAAAAGGCAGAAATTCCTAATATTTTGAGGTAAAAAGGCTGAAATTCGCCTTATTTGGGGGCAAAAAGGCAGAAATTTCCCTTATTTTAGGGCAAAAAGACAGAAATTTCCCTTATTTTGTGGCAAAAAAACAGTAATTTCTTTTATTTTGGAGCAAAATTGCAGAAATATCACTTATTTTGGGGCAAAATTGCAGAAATTTCACTTATTTCAGGGAAAAAAGCAGAAATTTTTCTTAATTTGGGGCAAAAAGGCAGAAATTCCTAATATTTTGTGGCAAAAATGCAGAAATTCCCCTTATTTTGTGTCAAAAAGGCAGAAATTTCCCTTATCTGGGGGCACAATTGCAGAAATTTCAATTATTTCAGAGCATAATTCAAAAATTGCTTTTATTTTGGGGCAAAAAGACAGAACTTCCATTTCTTTTTGGGTAAAAAGGCAGAAATTTCACATATTTTGAGGTAAAAAGGCAGAAATTCTTCTTATTTTGGGGCAAAAATGAAGAAATTTCCCTTTTTGTGGCAAAAGGTATACATTCCCCTTATTTTTGGGAAAAAAAGCAGAAATTCCCCGTATTTTGGAGCAAAATTGCAGAAATTCCCCTAGTTGTGGGGCAAAAAGGGAGAAATTCCCTATTTGTTGGGGCAAAAAGACAGAAATTCTCCTTATTTTGGGGCAAAACTCAGAAATTCCACTTATTTTGGGGCAAAATTGCAGAAATTTCACTTATTTTGGGGCAAAATTGCAGAAATTTCACTTATTTCAGAGAAAAAAGGCAGAAATTTTCTTTATTTTGGGGAAAAAGGGCAGAAATTCCTAATATTTTGAGGTAAAAAGGCTGAAATTCGCCTTATTTGGTGGCAAAAAGGCAGAAATTTCCCTTATTTTAGGGCAAAAAGACAGAAATTCCCCTTATTTTGTGGCAAAAAGGCAGAAATTTCTTTCATTTTGGAGCAAAATTGCAGAAATTTCACTTATTTTGGGGCAAAATTGCAGAAATTTCACTTATTTCAGGGAAAAAAAGCAGAAATTTTCTTATTTTGGGGCAAAAAGCAGAAATTTCTTTCATTTTGGTACAAAATTGCAAAAATTTTTCTTATTTTGGGGCAAAAAGGCAGAAATTTTTCTTATTTTGAGGTAAAAAGGCTGAAATTTCTCTTATTTTGGGGCAAAAAGTCAGAAATTCCGCTTATTTTGGGGCAAAAACAGACATTTCCCTTATTTTGGGGAAAAATTTTAGAAATTTAATTTATTTCAGGGCAAAAAGTCAGAAATTCCCCTTATGTTGGGGCAAAACTCAGAAATTCCACTTATTTTGGGGCTAAATTCCAGAAATTTCCCTTATTTTGGGGCAAAATTGCAGAAATTTCACTTATTTGGGGCAAAATTGCAGAAATTTCACTTAATTCAGGAAAAAAGGCAGAAATTTTCATTATTTTGGGGCAAAAAGGCAGAAATTCCTAATATTTTGTGGCATAAATGCAGAAATTCCCCTTATTTTGTGTCAAAAAGGCAGAAATTTCACTTATTTCAGGGCATAATTCAAAAATTTCTTTTATTTTGGGGCAAAAAGACAGAAATTCCGTTTATTTTGGGGTAAAAAGGCAGAAATTTCACTTATTTTGAGGTAAAAAGGCAGAAATTCCTCTTATTTTGTGGCAAAAATGAAGAAATTTCCCTTCTTTGTGGCAAAAAGTATCCATTTCATTTATTTATGGCAAAATTGCAGAAATTCCCCATATTTTGGAGCAAAATTGCAGAAAATCCCCTAATTGTGGGGCAAAAAGTCAGAAATTCCTTATATGTTGGGGCAAAAACACGGAAATTCTCCTTATTTTGGGGCAAAACTCAGAATTCCACATATTTTGGGGCAAAATTCCAGAAATTTCCTTTATTTTGGGGCAAAATTGTAGAAATTTCACTTATTTTGAGGCAAAATTGCAGAAATTTCACTTATTTCAGGGAAAAAAGACAGAAATTTTCCTTATTTTGGGGCAAAAAGGCAGAAATTCCTAATATTTTGTGGCAAAAATGCAGAAATTTTCCTTATTTTGTGTCGAAAAAGCAGAAATTTCCCTTATTTGGGGGCAAAATTGCAGAAATTTCACTTATTTCAGGGCATATTTCAAAAATTCATTTTATTTTGGGGCAAAAAGACAGAAATTCCGTTTATTTTTTGGTAAAAAGGCAGAAATTTCACTTATTTTGAGGTAAAAAGGCAGAAATTCCTCTTATTTTGGGGCAAAAATAAAGAAATTTCTATTTTTTTGTGGCAAAAGGTATACATTCCCCTTATTTTTGGGGAAAAAAGCAGAAATACCCCATATTTTGGAGCAAAATTGCAGAAATTCCCCTAGTTGTGGGGCAAAAAGGGAGAAATTCACTATTTGTTGGGGCAAAAAGACAGAAATTCTCCATATATTGGGGCAAAACTCAGAAATTCCACTTATTTTGGGACAAAATTGCAGAAATTTCACTTATTTTGGGGCAAAATTGCAAAAATTTCAATAATTTCAGGGAAAAAAGGCAGAAATTTTTTTTATTTTGGGGCAAAAGGCAGAAATTCCTAATACTTTGTGGAAAAAATGCAGAAATTCCCCTTATTTTGTTTCAAAATGGAGAAATTCCTCTTATTTTGAAGTAAAAAGGCTGAAATTCGCCTTATTTGGGGGCAGAAAGGCAGAAATTTCACTTATTTTGGGGCAAAAAACCAGAAATTCCTCTTATTTTGTGGCAAAAAGGCAGAAATTTCCCTTATTTTGGGGCAAAATTGCAGAAATTTCACTTATTTCAGGGAAAAAAGGCAGAAATTTCCCTTATTTTGGGGCAAAAGTCAGAAATTCCTAATATTTTGTGGCAAAAATGCAGAAATGCCCCTTATTTTGTGTCAAAAAGGCAGAAATTTCCCTTATCTGGGGGCAAAATTGCAGAAATTTCACTTATTTCAGGGCATAATTAAAAAATTGCTTTTATTTTGGGGCAAAAAGACAGAAATTCCGTTTATTTTTGGGTAAAAAGGCAGAAATTTCACTTATTTTGAGGTAAAAAGGCAGAAATTCTTCTTATTTTGGGGCAAAAATGAAAAAATTTCCCTTTTTTGTGGGAAAAGGTATACATTCCCTTTATTTTTGTGAAAAAAAGCAGAAATTCCCCGTATTTTGGAGCAAAATTGCAGAAATTTCCCTAGTTGTGGGGCAAAAAGGGAGAAATTTCCTATTTTTTGGGGCAAAAAGACAGAAATTCTCCTTATTTTGGGGCAAAACTCAGAAATTCCACTTATTTTGGGGCAAAATTGCAGAAATTTCACTTATTTTGGGGCAAAATTGCAGAAATTTCACTTATGTCAGAGAAAAAAGGCAGAAATTTTCTTTATTTTGGGGCAAAAAGGCAGAAATTCCTAATATTTTGAGGTAAAAAGGCTGAAATTCGCCTTATTTGGGGGCAAAAAGGCAGAAATTTCCCTTATTTTAGGGCAAAAAGACAGAAATTTCCCTTATTTTGTGGCAAAAAAACAGTAATTTCTTTTATTTTGGAGCAAAATTGCAGAAATATCACTTATTTTGGGGCAAAATTGCAGAAATTTCACTTATTTCAGGGAAAAAAGCAGAAATTTTTCTTAATTTGGGGCAAAAAGGCAGAAATTCCTAATATTTTGTGGCAAAAATGCAGAAATTCCCCTTATTTTGTGTCAAAAAGGCAGAAATTTCCCTTATCTGGGGGCACAATTGCAGAAATTTCAATTATTTCAGAGCATAATTCAAAAATTGCTTTTATTTTGGGGCAAAAAGACAGAACTTCCATTTCTTTTTGGGTAAAAAGGCAGAAATTTCACATATTTTGAGGTAAAAAGGCAGAAATTCTTCTTATTTTGGGGCAAAAATGAAGAAATTTCCCTTTTTGTGGCAAAAGGTATACATTCCCCTTATTTTTGGGAAAAAAAGCAGAAATTCCCCGTATTTTGGAGCAAAATTGCAGAAATTCCCCTAGTTGTGGGGCAAAAAGGGAGAAATTCCCTATTTGTTGGGGCAAAAAGACAGAAATTCTCCTTATTTTGGGGCAAAACTCAGAAATTCCACTTATTTTGGGGCAAAATTGCAGAAATTTCACTTATTTTGGGGCAAAATTGCAGAAATTTCACTTATTTCAGAGAAAAAAGGCAGAAATTTTCTTTATTTTGGGGAAAAAGGGCAGAAATTCCTAATATTTTGAGGTAAAAAGGCTGAAATTCGCCTTATTTGGTGGCAAAAAGGCAGAAATTTCCCTTATTTTAGGGCAAAAAGACAGAAATTCCCCTTATTTTGTGGCAAAAAGGCAGAAATTTCTTTCATTTTGGAGCAAAATTGCAGAAATTTCACTTATTTTGGGGCAAAATTGCAGAAATTTCACTTATTTCAGGGGAAAAAAAGCAGAAATTTTCTTATTTTGGGGCAAAAAGCAGAAATTTCTTTCATTTTGGTACAAAATTGCAAAAATTTTTCTTATTTTGGGGCAAAAAGGCAGAAATTTTTCTTATTTTGAGGTAAAAAGGCTGAAATTTCTCTTATTTTGGGGCAAAAAGTCAGAAATTCCGCTTATTTTGGGGCAAAAACAGACATTTCCCTTATTTTGAGGAAAAATTTTAGAAATTTAATTTATTTCAGGGCAAAAAGTCAGAAATTCCCCTTATGTTGGGGCAAAACTCAGAAATTCCACTTATTTTGGGGCTAAATTCCAGAAATTTCCCTTATTTTGGGGCAAAATTGCAGAAATTTCACTTATTTGGGGCAAAATTGCAGAAATTTCACTTAATTCAGGAAAAAAGGCAGAAATTTACATTATTTTGGGGCAAAAAGGCAGAAATTCCTAATATTTTGTGGCATAAATGCAGAAATTCCCCTTATTTTGTGTCAAAAAGGCAGAAATTTCACTTATTTCAGGGCATAATTCAAAAATTTCTTTTATTTTGGGGCAAAAAGACAGAAATTCCGTTTATTTTGGGGTAAAAAGGCAGAAATTTCACTTATTTTGAGGTAAAAAGGCAGAAATTCCTCTTATTTTGTGGCAAAAATGAAGAAATTTCCCTTCTTTGTGGCAAAAAGTATCCATTTCATTTATTTATGGCAAAATTGCAGAAATTCCCCATATTTTGGAGCAAAATTGCAGAAAATCCCCTAATTGTGGGGCAAAAAGTCAGAAATTCCTTATATGTTGGGGCAAAAACACGGAAATTCTCCTTATTTTGGGGCAAAACTCAGAATTCCACATATTTTGGGGCAAAATTCCAGAAATTTCCTTTATTTTGGGGCAAAATTGTAGAAATTTCACTTATTTTGAGGCAAAATTGCAGAAATTTCACTTATTTCAGGGAAAAAAGACAGAAATTTTCCTTATTTTGGGGCAAAAAGGCAGAAATTCCTAATATTTTGTGGCAAAAATGCAGAAATTTTCCTTATTTTGTGTCGAAAAAGCAGAAATTTCCCTTATTTGGGGGCAAAATTGCAGAAATTTCACTTATTTCAGGGCATATTTCAAAAATTCATTTTATTTTGGGGCAAAAAGACAGAAATTCCGTTTATTTTTTGGTAAAAAGGCAGAAATTTCACTTATTTTGAGGTAAAAAGGCAGAAATTCCTCTTATTTTGGGGCAAAAATAAAGAAATTTCTATTTTTTTGTGGCAAAAGGTATACATTCCCCTTATTTTTGGGGAAAAAAGCAGAAATACCCCATATTTTGGAGCAAAATTGCAGAAATTCCCCTAGTTGTGGGGCAAAAAGGGAGAAATTCACTATTTGTTGGGGCAAAAAGACAGAAATTCTCCTTATATTGGGGCAAAACTCAGAAATTCCACTTATTTTGGGACAAAATTGCAGAAATTTCACTTATTTTGGGGCAAAATTGCAAAAATTTCAATAATTTCAGGGAAAAAAGGCAGAAATTTTCCTTATTTTGGGGCAAAAAGGCAGAAATTCCTAATACTTTGTGGAAAAAATGCAGAAATTCCCCTTATTTTGTTTCAAAAATGGAGAAATTCCTCTTATTTTGAGGTAAAAAGGCTGAAATTCGCCTTATTTGGGGGAGAAAGGCAGAAATTTCACATATTTTGGGGCAAAAAACCAGAAATTCCTCTTATTTTGTGGCAAAAAGGCAGAAATTTCTTTTATTTTGGGGCAAAATTGCAGAAATTTAACTTATTTTGGGGCAAAATTGCAGAAACTTCATTTATTTCAGGGAAAAAAGCAGAAATTTTTTATTTTGCGGCAAAAAGGCAAAAATTTCTTTTATTTTGGTACAAAATTGCAAAAATTTTTATTATTTTGGGGCAAAAATGCAGAAATCTTCCTTATTTTGGGGAAAAATTACAGAAATTTCACTTATTTCAGGGAAAAAACGCAAAAATTTCTCTTATTTTGGGGCAAAAAGGCAGAAATTACTTTTAATTTGCTACAAAATTGCAGAAATTTTCTCTATTTTGGGGCAAAAATACAGAATTTCCCCATATTTTAGGGCAAAAAGGCAGAGATTCCCCTTATTATGAGGTAAAAAGGCGGAAATTCCCCTTATTTTGGAGCAAAAAGACAGAAATTCCCCTTATTTTGTGTCAAAAAGGCAGAAATTTCCCTTATTTTGGGGCAAAATTGCAGAAATTTCACTTATTTCAGGGAAAAAAGGCAGAAATTTCCCTTATTTTGGGGCAAAAGTCAGAAATTCCTAATATTTTGTGGCAAAAATGCAGAAATGCCCCTTATTTTGTGTCAAAAAGGCAGAAATTTCCCTTATCTGGGGGCAAAATTGCAGAAATTTCACTTATTTCAGGGCATAATTCAAAAATTGCTTTTATTTTGGGGCAAAAAGACAGAAATTCCGTTTAATTTTGGGTAATAAGGCAGAAATTTCACTTATTTTGAGGTAAAAAGGCAGAAATTCTTCTTATTTTGGGGCAAAAATGAAAAAATTTCCCTTTTTTGTGGGAAAAGGTATACATTTCCTTTATTTTTGTGAAAAAAAGCAGAAATTCCCCGTATTTTGGAGCAAAATTGCAGAAATTTCCCTAGTTGTGGGGCAAAAAGGGAGAAATTTCCTATTTTTTGGTGCAAAAAGACAGAAATTCTCCTTATTTTGGGGCAAAACTCAGAAATTCCACTTATTTTGGGGCAAAATTGCAGAAATTTCACTTATTTTGGGGCAAAATTGCAGAAATTTCACTTATGTCAGAGAAAAAAGGCAGAAATTTTCTTTATTTTGGGGCAAAAAGGCAGAAATTCCTAATATTTTGAGGTAAAAAGGCTGAAATTCGCCTTATTTGGGGGCAAAAAGGCAGAAATTTCCCTTATTTTAGGGCAAAAAGACAGAAATTTCCCTTATTTTGTGGCAAAAAAACAGTAATTTCTTTTATTTTGGAGCAAAATTGCAGAAATATCACTTATTTTGGGGCAAAATTGCAGAAATTTCACTTATTTCAGGGAAAAAAGCAGAAATTTTTCTTAATTTGGGGCAAAAAGGCAGAAATTCCTAATATTTTGTGGCAAAAATGCAGAAATTCCCCTTATTTTGTGTCAAAAAGGCAGAAATTTCCCTTATCTGGGGGCACAATTGCAGAAATTTCAATTATTTCAGAGCATAATTCAAAAATTGCTTTTATTTTGGGGCAAAAAGACAGAACTTCCATTTCTTTTTGGGTAAAAAGGCAGAAATTTCACATATTTTGAGGTAAAAAGGCAGAAATTCTTCTTATTTTGGGGCAAAAATGAAGAAATTTCCCTTTTTGTGGCAAAAGGTATACATTCCCCTTATTTTTGGGAAAAAAAGCAGAAATTTCCCGTATTTTGTAGCAAAATTGCAGAAATTCCCCTAGTTGTGGGGCAAAAAGGGAGAAATTCCCTATTTGTTGGGGCAAAAAGACAGAAATTCTCCTTATTTTGGGGCAAAACTCAGAAATTCCACTTATTTTGGGGCAAAATTGCAGAAATTTCACTTATTTTGGGGCAAAATTGCAGAAATTTCACTTATTTCAGAGAAAAAAGGCAGAAATTTTCTTTATTTTGGGGAAAAAGGGCAGAAATTCCTAATATTTTGAGGTAAAAAGGCTAAAATTCGCTTTATTTGGTGGCAAAAAGGCAGAAATTTCCCTTACTTTAGGGCAAAAAGACAGAAATTCCCCTTATTTTGTGGCAAAAAGGCAGAAATTTCTTTCATTTTGGAGCAAAATTGCAGAAATTTCACTTATTTTGGGGCAAAATTGCAGAAATTTCACTTATTTCAGGGAAAAAAAGCAGAAATTTTCTTATTTTGGGGCAAAAAGCAGAAATTTCTTTCATTTTGGTACAAAATTGCAAAAATTTTTCTTATTTTGGGGTAAAAAGGCAGAAATTTTTCTTATTTTGAGGTAAAAAGGCTGAAATTTCTCTTATTTTGGGGCAAAAAGTCAGAAATTCCGCTTATTTTGGGGCAAAAACAGACATTTCCCTTATTTTGGGGAAAAATTTTAGAAATTTAATTTATTTCAGGGCAAAAAGTCAGAAATTCCCCTTATGTTGGGGCAAAACTCAGAAATTCCACTTATTTTGGGGCTAAATTCCAGAAATTTCCCTTATTTTGGTGCAAAATTGCAGAAATTTCACTTATTTGGGGCAAAATTGCAGAAATTTCACTTAATTCAGGAAAAAAGGCAGAAATTTTCATTATTTTGGGGCAAAAAGGCAGAAATTCCTAATATTTTGTGGCATAAATGCAGAAATTCCCCTTATTTTGTGTCAAAAAGGCAGAAATTTCACTTATTTCAGGGCATAATTCAAAAATTTCTTTTATTTTGGGGCAAAAAGACAGAAATTCCGTTTATTTTGGGGTAAAAAGGCAGAAATTTCACTTATTTTGAGGTAAAAAGGCAGAAATTCCTCTTATTTTGTGGCAAAAATGAAGAAATTTCCCTTCTTTGTGGCAAAAAGTATCCATTTCATTTATTTATGGCAAAATTGCAGAAATTCCCCATATTTTGGAGCAAAATTGCAGAAAATCCCCTAATTGTGGGGCAAAAAGTCAGAAATTCCTTATATGTTGGGGCAAAAACACGGAAATTCTCCTTATTTTGGGGCAAAACTCAGAATTCCACATATTTTGGGGCAAAATTCCAGAAATTTCCTTTATTTTGGGGCAAAATTGTAGAAATTTCACTTATTTTGAGGCAAAATTGCAGAAATTTCACTTATTTCAGGGAAAAAAGACAGAAATTTTCCTTATTTTGGGGCAAAAAGGCAGAAATTCCTAATATTTTGTGGCAAAAATGCAGAAATTTTCCTTATTTTGTGTCAAAAAAGCAGAAATTTCCCTTATTTGGGGGCAAAATTGCAGAAATTTCACTTATTTCAGGGCATATTTCAAAAATTCATTTTATTTTGGGGCAAAAAGACAGAAATTCCGTTTATTTTTTGGTAAAAAGGCAGAAATTTCACTTATTTTGAGGTAAAAAGGCAGAAATTCCTCTTATTTTGGGGCAAAAATAAAGAAATTTCTATTTTTTTGTGGCAAAAGGTATACATTCCCCTTATTTTTGGGGAAAAAAGCAGAAATACCCCATATTTTGGAGCAAAATTGCAGAAATTCCCCTAGTTGTGGGGCAAAAAGGGAGAAATTCACTATTTGTTGGGGCAAAAAGACAGAAATTCTCCTTATATTGGGGCAAAACTCAGAAATTCCACTTATTTTGGGGCAAAATTGCAGAAATTTCACTTATTTTGGGGCAAAATTGCAAAAATTTCAATAATTTCAGGGAAAAAATGCAGAAATTTTCCTTATTTTGGGGCAAAAAGGCAGAAATTCCTAATACTTTGTGGAAAAAATGCAGAAATTCCCCTTATTTTGTTTCAAAAATGGAGAAATTCCTCTTATTTTGAGGTAAAAAGGCTGAAATTCGCCTTATTTGGGGACAGAAAGGCAGAAATTTCACTTATTTTGGGGCAAAAAAAACAGAAATTCCTCTTATTTTGTGGCAAAAAGGCAGAAATTTCTGTTATTTTGTGGCAAAATTGCAGAAATTTAACTTATTTTGGGGCAAAATTGCAGAAATTTCATTTATTTTAGGGAAAAAAGCAGAAATTTTCTTATTTTGGGGCAAAAAGGCAAAAATTTCTTTTATTTTGGTACAAAATTGCAAAAATTTTTATTATTTTGGGGCAAAAATGCAGAAATTTCCCATATTTTGGGGCAAAAATGAAGAAATTCCCCTTATTTTGAGGTGAAAAGGCTGAAATTCCTCTTATTTTTGGACAAAAAGTCAGAAATTCCCCTTATTTTGGGGCAAAAAGCAGAGATTACCCTTATTTTGGGGAAAAATTTTAGAAATTTAACTTATTTCAGGGCAAAAATTCAGAAATTCCCCTTATTTTGGGGCAAAAAGGCAGAAATTCCGTTTATTTTTGAGGAAAAGTCAGAAATCGCACTTCTTTTGAGCCAAAAAGCGAAAAATCCCCTTATTTTGGGGTAAAAATGAAGAAATTTCCCTTTTTTATGGCAAAAAGGTATACCTTCCCTTTATTTTCGGGTAAAAAGGCAGAAATTCCCCGTATTTTGAAGCAAAATTGCAGAAATTCCCCTAATTTTGGGGCAAAATCGCAGAACTTCCCCTTATTTTGGGGTAAAACTGCAGAAATTTCACTTATTTGGTGGCAAAATGGCAGAAATTCCCTTTATTTTCGGTGAAAAAGGCAGAAAATCCCCGTATTTTGGAGCAAAATTGCAGAAATTCACCTAATTTTGGGGTAAAACATCCAGTAATTTTCTTTATTTTGGGGTAAAAAGGCAGAAATTCCTTTTATTTGGGGCAAAAGTCAGAAATTCCCCTTAATTTATGGTAAATTGCAGAAATTTCCCTTATTTGGGGACAAAAAACAGAAATTCCTTTTATTTTGGGGCAAAATTGCAGAAAATTCCTTTATTATGGGGAAAAATTGCAGAAATTTCTTTTATTTTAAGGCAAAATTGCAGAAATTTCACTTATTTCAGAGAAAAAAACTAAAATTTTTCTTATTTTAGGGCAAAATGCAGAAATTCCCATTATTTTGGGGCAAAACGGCAGAAATTCACCTTATTTTGGTGTAAAATTGCAGACATTTCACATATTTCATGGCAAAAAGGCAGAAATTCCCCTTATTTGGGGGCAAAAAGGCGGAAATTCCCCTTATTTTGGGATAAAATTGCAGAAATTTCCCTTGTTTGGGGGCAAAAAGGCAGAAAATCCCCTTAATTTCAGGCAAAAAGGCAGAAATCCCCCGTATTTTGGAGCAAAATTGCAGAAATTCCCCTAATATTGGGGCAAAAATGCAGAAATTCCCTTTATTTGGGGCAAATCGGCAGAAGATCCCCTTATTTTCAGGAAAAGAGGCAGAAATTCCCTGCATTTTGAAGCAAAATTGCAGAAACTCCCCTAATTTGAGGCAAAAAGGCAGAAATTCCCTTTATTTTGGGGCAAAAAAACAGAAATTCTCCTTATTTCGGGGCAAAAATCAGAAATTTCCCTTATTTTGGGGCAAAATTTTAGAAATTTCTTTTATTTTGGTACAGAATTGCAGAAATTTTTCTTATTTTGTGGCAAAAAGGCAGAAATTTTCCATACTTTGGTGCAAAAGGCTGAAATTCTTCTTTTTTGAGGTAAAATGCTGAAATTCCCCATATTTTGGGGCAAAAAGGCACAAATTTTCCTTATTTTCGGGCCAAATTGCAGAAATTTCATTTATTTCAGGGCAAAAAGTCAGGAATTACTTTTATTTTGGGGTAAAAATCAGAAATTTCTTTTATTTTGGTACAAAATTGAAGAAATTTTTCTTATTTTGGAACAAAAAGTCAGAAATTCCCCATATTTTGGGCAAAAGGCAGAAATTCCCCTTATTTTGAGGTAAAAAGGCTGAAATTCCCGTTATTTTGGTTCAAAAAGACAGAAATTCCCTTTACTTTGTGGCAAAAAGGCAGAAATTCTCGTTAATTGGGGCAGAAAAGCAAAAATTTTCCTTATTTGGGGGCAATAAGGCAGAAATTTCCCATATTTTGTGGCAAAAAGGCAGAAACTGCTTTTATTTAAAGGTAAAATGCTGAAATTCCCCTTATTTTGGCAAAAAGGCAGAAATTCCCCTTATTTTGGGGCAAAATTGCAGAAATTTCAATTATTTCAAGGCAAAAAGTCAGAAAATTGCCTTATTTTGGGGCAAAAAGTAGAAATTCTCCTAATTTTGGGGTCAAAAACAGAAATTCCCCTCATTTTGGGGTAAAATTGTGGAAATTTCAAATATTTCAGGGCAAAAAGGGAGAAGTTCCACTTTATTTCAGGCAATAAGGGAGAAATTCCCCGTATTTTGGAGCAAAATTTCAGAAATTCCCCTTATATTGGAGCAAAAATGCAGAAATTCCCATTATTTTGATGCAATAAGGCAGAAATTCCCCGTGTTTTGAAGCAAAATTGCACATATTCCCTTAATTTTGAGGGAAAATGCAGAAATTCACATTATTTTGGGGCAAAAAGAAAGAAATTCTTCTTATTTCAGGGCAAAAAGTCAGAAATTCCCATTATTTTGGGGCAAAATTCCAGAAATTTCCTTTATTTTGGGGCAAAATTGCAGAAATCTCCCTTATTTTGGGGAAAAATTACAGAAATTTCACTTATTTCAGGGAAAAAACTCAGAAATTTCTCTTATTTTAGGGCAAAAACGCAGAAATTACTTTTAATTTGGTACAAAATTGCAGAAATTTTCTTTATTTTGGGGCAAAAATATAGAATTTCCCCATATTTTAGGGCAAAAAGGCAGAGATTCCTGTTATTATGAGGCAAAAAGGCGGAAATTCCCCTTATTTTGGAGCAAAAAGACAGAAATTCCCCTTATGTTGTGTCAAAAAGGCAGAAATTTCCCTTATTTTGGGGCAAAATTGCAGAAATTTCACTTATTTCAGGGAAAAAAGGCAGAAATTTTCCTTCTTTTGGGGCAAAAAGGCAGAAATTCCTAATATTTTGTGGCAAAAATGCAGAAATTCCCCTTATTGTGTGGAAAAAAGGCAGAAATTTTTCTTATTTTGGAGCAAAATTGCAGAAATTTCATTTATTTCAGGGCATAATTCAAAAATTGCTTTTATTTTGGGGCAAAAAGACAGAAATTCCGTTTATTTTTGCGTAAAAAGTCAGAAATTGCACTTATTTTGAGCCAAAAGGCGAAAAATCCCCTTATTTTGGGGTAAAAAAGAAGAAATTTTTCTTTTTTATGGCAAAACGTATACATTCCCTTTATTTTCAGGCAAAAAGGCAGAAATTTCCCGTATTTTGGAGCAAAATTGCAGAAATTCCCTTAATTTTGGGGCAAAACGCAGAACTTCCCCTTATTTTGGGGTAAAACTGCAGAAATTTCACTTATTTCGCGGCAAAATGGCAGAAATTCCCTTTATTTTCGGCGAAAAAGGCAGAAAATCCCCGTATTTTGGAGCAAAATTGCAGAAATTCACCTAATTTTGGGGTAAAACATGCAGTAATTTTCTTTATTTTGGGGCAAAAATACAGAAATTCTTCATATTTTAGGGCAAAAAGGCAGAGATTCCCCTTATTATGAGGTAAAAAGGCTGAAATTCCCCTTATTTTGGGGCAAAAAGTCAGAAATTCCCCTTATTTTGGGGCAAAAAGGCAGAAATTCCGTTTATTTTTGGGGAAAAGTCAGAAATTGCACTTATTTTGAGCCAAAAGGTGAAAAATCCCCTTATTTTGGGGTAAAAATGAAGAAATTTCCCTTTTTTATGGCAAAAAGGTATACATTCCCTTTATTTTCGGGCAAAAAGGCAGAAATTCCCCGTATTTTGGAGCAAAATTGCAGAAATTCCCTTAATTTTGGGGCAAAATGCAGAACTTCCCCTTATTTTGGGGTAAAACTGCAGAAATTTCACTTATTTCGCGGTAAAATGGCAGAAATTCCCTTTATTTTTGGCGAAAAAGGCAGAAAATCCCCGTATTTTGGAGCAAAATTGCAGAAATTCACCTAATTTTGGGATAAAACATGCAGTAATTTTCTTTATTTTGGGGTAAAAAGGCAGAAATTTAACTTATTTTGAGGTAAAAGGGCAGAAATTCTTCTTATTTTGGGGCAAAGATGAAGAAATTTCCCTTTTTTGTGGCAAAAGGTATACATTCTCCTCATTTTTGGGAAAAAAAAGCAGAAATTCCCCATATTTTGGAGCAAAATTGCAGAAATTTCCCTACTTGTGGGGCAAAAAGGGAGAAATTCCCTATTTGTTGGGGCAAAAAGACAAAAACTCTCCTTATTTTGGGGCAAAACTCAGAAATTCCACTTATTTTGGGGCAAAATTGCAGAAATTTCACTTATTTTGGGGTAAAATTGCAGAAATTTCACTTATTTCAGAGAAAAAAGGAAGAAATTTTCTTTATTTTGGGAAAAAGGCAGAAATTCCTAATATTTTGAGGTAAAAAGGCTGAAATTTGCCTTATTTGGGGGCAAAAAGGCAGAAATTTCCCTTATTTTAGGGCAAAAAAACAGAAATTCCCCTTATTTTGTGGCAAAAAGGCAGAAATTTCTTTTATTTTGGAGCAAAATTGCAGAAATTTCACTTATTTTGGGGCAAAATTGCAGAAATTACTTATTTCAGGGAAAAAAAGCAGAAATTTTCTTATTTTGGGGCAAAAAGTAGAAATTTCTTTCATTTTGGTACAAAATTGCAAAAATTTTTCTTATTTTGGGGCAAAAAGGCAGAAATTTCTCATATTTTGGGGCAAAAATGAAGAAATTTCCATTATTTTGAGGTAAAAAGGCTGAAATTCCTCCTATTTTGGGGCAAAAAGTCAGAAATTCCACTTATTTTGGGGCAAAAACAGACATTTCCCTTATTTTGGGGAAAAATTTTAGAAATTTAATTTATTTCAGGGCAAAAAGTCAGAAATTCCCCTTATTTTGGGGCAAAACTCAGAAATTCCACTTATTTTGGGGCAAAATTCCAGAAATTTCCCTTATTTTGGGGCAAAATTGCAGAAATTTCACTTATTTGGGGCAAAATTGCAGAAATTTCACTTAATTCAGGAAAAAAGGCAGAAATTTTCATTATTTTGGGGCAAAAAGGCAGAAATTCCTAATATTTTGTGGCAAAATTGCAGAAATTCCCCTTATTTTGAGGTAAAAAGGCTGAAATTCCTCCTCTTTTGGGGCAAAAAGTCAGAAATTCCACTTATTTTGGGGCAAAAACTGACATTTCCTTTATTTTGGGGAAAAATTTTAGAAATTTAATTTATTTCAGGGCAAAAAGTCAGAAATTCCCTTTATTTTGGGGCAAAACTCAGAAATTCCACTTATTTTGGGGCAAAATTCCAGAAATTTTCCTTATTTTGGGGCAAAATTGCAGAAATTTCACTTATTTGGGGCAAAATTGCAGAAATTTAACTTAATTCAGGAAAAAAGGCAGAAATTTTCATTATTTTGGGGCAAAAAGGCAGAAATTCCTAATATTTTGTGGCAAAATTGCAGAAATTCCCCTTATTTTGAGGTAAAAAGGTTGAAATTCCCATTATTTTGGGGCAAAAAGGCAGAAATTCTCTTTACTTTGTGGCAAAAAGGCAGAAATTCCTGTTAATTGGGGCAGAAAAGCAAAAATTTTCCTTATTTGGGGGCAATAAGGCAGAAATTCCCCATATTTTGTGGCAAAATGTTAGAAATTCCCCTTATTTTGCGGCGAAATTTCAAAAATTTCCTTTATTTGGGGGCAAAATTGCAAAAATCTCCCTTATTTTGGGGCAAAATTGCAGAAATTTCACTTATTTCAAAGAAAAAACGCAGAAATTTCTCTTTTTTTGGGACAAAAATGCAGAAAATACTTTTATTTTGGTACAAAATTGCAGAAATTTTCTTGATTTTGGGGCAAAAATACAGAAATTCCCCATATTTTAGGGCAAAAAGGAAGAGATTCCCATTATTATGAGGTTAAAATGCTGAAATTTCCTTTTTTTGAAGGCAAAAAGACAGAAATTGCCCCTATTTTGTGGCAAAAAGGCAGAAATTTTCCTTATTTTGGGGCCAAATTGCAGAAATTTCACTTATTTCAGGGTAATAAATCAGAAATTTCTTTTATTTTGGAGCAAAAATGATTAAATTTCCCTTTTTTATGGCAAAAAGCTATACATTCCCTTTATTTTCGGGCAAAAAGGAAGAAATTCACCGTATTTTGGAGCAAAATTGCAGAAATTCCCTTATTTTGGGGCAAAACGCAGAACTTCCCCTCATTTTGGGGTAAAACTGCAGAAATTTCACTTATTTCGCGGCAAAATTGCAGAAATTCCCTTTATTTTCGGCGAAAAAGGCAGAAAATCCCTGTATTTTAGAGCAAAATTGTAGAAATTCACCTAATTTTGGGGTAAAACATGCAGTAATTTTCTTTATTTTGGGGCAAAAAGGCAGAAATTCCCCTTATTTTGGGGCAAAAGGCAGAAATTCTCATTATTTTAGGGCAAAATTGCAGAAATTTCCCTTATTTGGGGACAAAAACAGAAATTCCCTTTATTTTGGGGCAAAATTGCAGAAAATTCCTTTATTATGGGGAAAAATTGCAGAAATTTCTTTTATTTTAAGGCAAAAGTGCAGAAATTTCACTTATTTCAGAGAAAAAAAGCAAAAATTTTTCTGATTTTTGAGCAAAAAGGCAGAAATTCTCATTATTTTGGGGCAAAAAGGCAGAAATTCACCTTATTTTGGGATAAAATTGCAGACATTTCACACATTTCAGGGCAAAAAGGCAGATATTACCCTTATTTGTGGGCAAAAAGGCATAAATTCCCCTTATTTTGGGATAAAATTGCAGAAATTTCCCTTGTTTGGGGGCAAAAACACAGAAAATCCCCTTAATTTCGGGCAAAAAGGCAGAAATTCCCCGTATTTTGGAGCAAAATTGCAGAAATTCCCCTAATATTAGGGCAAAAATGCAGAAATTCCCTTTATTTGGGGCAAATCGGTAGAAGTTCCCCTTATTTTCTGAAAAGAGGCAGAAATTCCCTGTATTTTGAAGCAAAATTGCAGAAACTCCTCTAATTTTGAGGCAAAAAGGCAGAAATTCCCTTTATTTTGGGGCAAAAATACAGAATTTCTCTTTATTTCGGTTCAAAAATCAGAAATTTCCCTTATTTTGGGACAAAATTTTAGAAATTTCTTTTATTTTAGTACAGAATTGCAGAAATTTTTCTTATTTTGTGGCAAAAAGGCAGAAATTTTCCATATTTTGGTGCAAAAAGGCTAAAATTCCTCTTATTTTGAGGTAAAATGCTGAAATTCCCCATATTTTGGGGCAAAAAGGCAGAAATTCCCCTCATTTTGGGGCAAAAAGGAACAAATTTTTCTTATTTTCGGGCCAAATTGCAGAAATTTCATTTATTTCAGGGCAAAAAGTCAGAAATTACTTTTATTTTGGGGCAAAAAGCAGAAATTTTATTTATATTGGTAAAAAATTGAAGAAATTTTTCTTATTTTGGAACAAAAAGTCAGAAATTCCCCATATTTTGGGCAAAAGGCAGAAATTCCCCTTATTTTGAGGTGAAATGGCTGAAATTCCCGTTATTTTGGGGCAAAAAGGCAGAAATTCCTTTTTCTTTGTGGTAAAAAAGCAGAAATTCCCGTTAATTGGGGCAGAAGGGCAAAAATTTTCCTTATTTGGGGGCAATAAGGCAGAAATTTCCCATATTTTGTGGAAAAAAGGCAGAAACTGCTTTTATTTGGAGGTAAAATGCTGAAATTCCCCTTATTTTGGCAAAAAGGCATAAATTCCCCTTATTTTGAAGCAAAATTGCAGAAATTTCACATATTTCAGAGCAAAAAGTCAGAAAATTGCCTTATTTTGGGGCAAAAACAGAAATTCTTCTAATTTTGGGGTCAAAAACAGAAATTCCCCTTATTTTGGGGTAAAATTGTGGAAATTTCAAATATTTCAGGGCAAAAAGGCAGAAATTCCACTTTATTTCGGGCAGTAAGGCAGAAATTCCCCGTATTTTGGTGCAAAATTTCAGAAATTCTCCTTATATTGGTGCAAAAATGAAGAAATTCCCATTATTTTGGTGCAATAAGGCAGAAGATCCCTGTATTTTGAAGCAAAATTGCACATATACCCCTAATTTTGAGGGAAAATGCAGAAATTCACATTATTCTGGGGAAAAAAGACAGAAATTCTCCTTATTTCAGGGCAAAAAGTCAGAAATTCCTCTTATTTTTGGGCAAAATTCCACAAATTTCCATTATTTTGGGGCAAAATTGTAGAAATCTCCCTTATTTTGGAAAAAATTACAGAAATTTCACTTATTTTAGGGAAAAAAGGAAGAAATTTCTCTTATTTTGGGGCAAAAAGGCAGAAATTACTTTTAATTTGGTACAAAATTGCAGAAATTTTCTTTATTTTGGGGCAAAAATACAGAAATTCCCCATATTTTAGGGCAAAAAGGCAGAGATTCCCCTTATTATGAGGTAAAAATGCTGAAATTCCCCTTATTTTGGGGCAAAAAGACAGAAATTCCCCTTATTTTGTGGCAAAAAGGCAGAAATTTTCATTATTTTGGGGCAAAATTGTAAAAATTTCACTTATTTCAGGGCAAAATTCAAAAATTCCTTTTATTTTGGGGCAAAAAGACAGAAATTCCGTTTATTTTTGGGTAAAAAGGCAGAAATTTCACTTATTTTGAGGTAAAAAGGCAGAAATTCCTTTTATTTTGAGGCAAAAATGAAGAAATTTCCCTTTTTTTGGCAAAAGGTATACATTCCCTTTATTTTCGGGAAAAAAAGCAGAAATTCCTTGTATTTTGGGCAAAATTGCAGAAAATCCCCAAATTGTGGGGCAAAAAGGCAAAAATTCCCTATATGTTGGGGCAAAAAGACAGAAATTCTTCTTATTTTGGGGCAAAACTCAGAAATTCCACTTATTTTGGGGCAAAAATGCAGAAATTTCCTTTATTTTTCGGCAAAATTGCAGAAATTTCACTTATTTTGGGGCAAAATTGCAGAAATTTCACTTATTTCAGGGAAAAAAGGCAGAAATTTTCTGATTTTGGGGCAAAAAGGCAGAAAGTCCTAATATTTTGTGGCAAAAATGCAAAAATTCCCCTTATTTTGTGTCAAAAAGCAGAAATTTCCCTTATTTGGGGGCAAAATTGCAGAAATTTCACTTATTTCAGGGCATATTTCAAAAATTTCTTTTATTTTGTGGCAAAAAGACAGAAATTTTGTTTATTTTTGGGTAAAAAGGCATAAATTTCACTTATTTTGAGGTAAAAAGGCAGAAATTCTTCTTATTTTGGGGTAAAAATGAAGAAATTTCTCTTTTTTGTGGCAAAAGGTATACATTCCACTTATTTTTGAAAAAAAAAGCAGAAATTCCTTGTATTTTGGAGCAAAATTGCAGAAATTCCCCTAGTTGTGGGGCAAAAAGGGAGAAATTCCCTATTTGTTGGGGCAAAAAGACAGAAATTCTCTTTATTTTGGGGCAAAACTCATAAATTCCACTTATTTTGTGGCAAAATTGCAGAAATTTCACTTATTTTGGGGCAAAATTTCAGAAATTTCACTTATTTCAGAGAATAAAGGCAGAAATTTTCCTTATTTTGGGCCAAAAGGCCGAAATTCCTAATATTTTGTGGCAAAAATTCAGGAATTCCCCTTATTTTGTGTCAAAAATGCAGAAATTCTCCTTATTTTGAGGCAAAAATGCTGAAATTTCCCTTATTTGGAGGCAAAAAGGCAGAAATTTCCCTTATTTTAGGGCGAAAAGACAGAAATTCCCCTTATTTTGTGGCAAAAACGCAGAAATTTCTTTTATTTTGGAGCAAAATTGCAGAAATTTCACTTATTTTGGGGCAAAATTGCAGAAATTTCACTTATTACAATGAAAAAAAGCATAAATATTTTTATTTTGGGGCAAAATGGCAGAACTTTCTTTTATTTTGGTACAAAATAGCAAAATTTTTTTTTTATTTTGGGGCAAAAAGGCAGAAATTTCCCATATTTTGGGGCAAAAATGAAGAAATTCCTCTTATTTTGAGGTAAAAAGGCTGAAATTCTTCTTATTTTGGGGCAAAAATCAGAAATTCCTCTTATTATCGGGCAAAAAGCAGACATTTCCCTTATTTTGGGAAAAAATTTTAGAAATTTAACTTATTTCAGGGCAAAAAGTCAGAAATTCCCCTTATTTTCTGGCAAAAATCAGGAATTCCACTTATTTAGGTGTAAAATTCGAGAAATTTCACTTATTTTGGGGCAAAATTACAGAAATTTCACTAATTTTGGGGCAAAATTGCAGATTTATAACTAAATTAAGGAAAAAAGGCAAAAATTTTCCTTATTTTGGGGCAAAAAGGCAGAAATTCCTAATATTTCGTGGCAAAAATGCAGAAATTTTCCTTATTTTGTGTCAAAAATGCAGAAATTCCTTTTATTTTGAGGTAAAAAGGCTGAAATTCACCTTATTTGGAGGCAAAAAGGCAGAAATTTCCCTTATTTTGGGGCAAAAAGTCAGAAATTCCCCTAATTGTGGGGCAAAAATGCAGAAATTCCCTAAATGTTGGGGCAAAAAGACATTAATTCTTTTTATTTTGGGTCAAAATTCAGAAATTCCAATTATTTTGAGGTAAAAAGGCTGAAATTAACCTTATTTAGAGTCAAAAAATAGAAATTTTCCTTATTTTGGAGCAAAAAGATAGAAATTCCCCTTATTTTGAGGCAAAAGCAGAAATTTCTTTTATTTTGGGGCAAAATAGCAGAAATTTCACTTATTTTGGTGCAAAACTGCAGAAATTTCACTTATTTCAGGGAAAAAAAGCAGAAATTTTTTATTTTGGGGGAAAATGGCAGAAATTTTCCATATTTTGGGGCAAAAATGCAGAAATTCCCCTTATTTTGACGTAAAAAGGCTGAAATTCCCCTTATTTTGGGGCAAAAAGTCAGAAATTCCCCTTATTTTGGGGCAAAAAGCAGACATTTCCCTTATTTTGGGAAAAAATTTTAGAAATTTAACTTATTTCAGTGCAAAAAGTCAGAAATTCCCATTATTTTGGGGCAAAACTCAGAAATTCCACTTATTTAGGGGCAAAATTCCAGTAATTTCCCTTATTTTGGGGCAAAATTGCAGAAATTTCACTTATTTTGGGGCAAAATTGCAGAAATTTCACTTAATTCAAGAAAAAAAGGCAGAAATTTTCCTTATTTTGGGGTAAAAAGGCAGAAATTCCACTTATTTTGGGGCAAAAATGCAGAAATTCCCCTTATTTTGTGTCAAAAAGGCAGAAATTTCACTTATTTCAGGGCATAATTCAAAAATTCCTTTTTTTGGGATAAAAAGACAGAAATTCCGTTTATTTTGGGGTAAAAAGGCAGAAATTTCACTTATTTTGAGGTAAAAAGGCAGAAATTCCTCTTATTTTGTGGCAAACATGAAGAAATTTCCCTTTTTTGTGGCAAAAGGTATACATTCCCCTTATTTTCGGCAAAAAAGCAGAAATTCCCCATATTTTGGAGCAAAATTGCAGAAAATCTTCTAATTGTGGGGCAAAAAGGCAGAAATTCCCTATATGTTGGGGCAAAAAGACAGGAATTCTTCTTATTTTGGGGCAAAACTCAGAAATTCCACTTATTTTGGGGCAAAATTCCAGAAATTTCCCTTATTTTGGGGCAAAATTGCAGAATTTCACTTATTTTGGGGCAAAATTCCAGAAATTTCACTTATTTCAGGGAAAAAGGGCAGAAATTTTCCTTATTTTAGGGCAAAAAGGCAGAAATTCCTAATATTTTGTGGCAAAAAAGCAGAAATTCCCCTTATTTTGTGTCAAAAAGGCAGAAATTTCCATTATTTTGGGGCAAAATTGCAGAAATTTCCCTTATTTTGGAACAAAACTCAGAAATTCCACTTATTTTGGGGCAAAATTGCAGAAATTTTACTTATTTTGGGGCAGAATTGCAGAAATTACACTTATTTCAGGGAAAAAGGAAGAAATTTTCCTTATTTTGGGGCAAAAAAGCAGAAATTCTTATTATTTTGTGGCATAAATGCAGAAATTCCTTTTATTTTTGTGTCAAAAAGGCAGAAATTTCCCTTATTTGGGGGCAAAATTGCAGAAATTTCACTTATTTCAGGGCATAATTCAAAAATTCCTTTTATTTTGCGGCAAAAAGACAGAAATTCCATTTATTTTTGAGTAAAAAGGCAGAAATTTCACTTATTTTGAGGTAAAAAGGCAGAAATTCCTCTTATTTTGGGGCAAAAATGAAGATATTTCCCTCTTTTGGGCAAAAGGTATACATTCCCCTTATTTTTGGGAAAAAAAGCAGAAATTCCCCGTATTTTGGAGCAAAATTGCAGAAATTTCACTTATTTTGGGGCAAAATTGCAGAAATTTCACTTATTTCAGAGAAAAAAGTCAGAAATTTTCCTTATTTTGTGGCAAAAAAGAAGAAATTCCTAATATTTTGTGGTAAAAATGCAGAAATTCCCCTTATTTTGTATCAAAAATGGAGAAATTCCTCTTATTTTGAGGTAAAAAGGCTTAAATTCGCCTTATTTTGGAGCAAAAAGGCAGACATTTCCCTTATTTATGGCAAAAAGACAGAAACTCCCCTCATTTTGTGGCAAAAAGGCAGAAATTTCTTTTATTTTGGGGCAAAATTGCAGAAATTTCACTTATTTTGGGGCAAAATTGCAGAAATTTCACTTATTTCAGGGAAAAAAGCAGAAATTTTCTTATTCTGTGGCAAAAAGGAAGAAATTTCTTTTATTTTGGTACAAAATTGCAAAAATTTTTCTTATTTTGGGGCAAAAGAGCAAAAATTTCCCATGTTTGGGGCAAAAATGAAGAAATTCCCCTTATTTTGAGGTAAAAAGGCTGAAATTCCCCTTATTTGGGGGCAAAAAGTCAGAAATTCCCCTAATTGTTTGGCAAAAATGCAAAAATTCCCTAAATGTTGGGGCGAAAAAACAGAAATTCTTTTTATTTTCGGGCAAAACTCAGAAATTCCACTTATTTTGATGTAAAAAGGCTGAAATTCCCCTTATTTTTGGTCAAATAGGCAGAAATTTCCCTTATTTTGGGGCAAAAAGACAGCAATACCTCTTATTTTGTGGCAAAAAGGCAGAAATTTCTTTTATTTTGGGGCAAAATTGCAGAAATTTCACTTATTTTGGGGCAAAATTCAAGAAATTTCACTTATTTCAGGGAAAAAAGGAGAAATTTTCTTATTTTGGGGAAAAAAGCAGAAATTTCTTCTATTTTGGTACAAAATTGCAGAAATTTCACTTATTTTGGGGCAAAAAGCAGAAATTTCTTTTATTTTGGTACAAAATTGCAAAAATTTTTCTTATTTTGGGGCAAAAAGTCAGAAATTTCTCATATTTTGGGGCAAAAATGAAGAAATTCCTCTTATTTTGAGGTAAAAAGGCTGAAATTCCCCTTATTTTGGGGCAAAAAGTCAGAAATTCTTCTAATTGTGGGGCAAAAATGCAGAAATTCCCTAAATGTTGGGGTAAAAAGACAGAAATTCTTTTTATTTTGGGGCAAAACTCAGAAATTCCACTTATTTTGAGGTAAAAAGGCTGAAATTCCCCTTATTTTTGGTCAAATAGGCAGAAATTTCCCTTATTTTGGGGCAAAAAGACAGCAATACCTCTTATTTTGTGGCAAAAAGGCAGAAATTTCTTTTATTTTGGGGCAAAATTGCAGAAATTTCACTTATTTTGGGGCAAAATTCAAGAAATTTCACTTATTTCAAGGAAAAAAAGGAGAAATTTTCTTATTTTGGGGAAAAAAGCAGAAATTTCTTCTATTTTGGTACAAAATTGCAGAAATTTCACTTATTTTGGGGCAAAAAGCAGAAATTTCTTTTATTTTGGTACAAAATTGCAAAAATTTTTCTTATTTTGGGGCAAAAAGTCAGAAATTTCTCATATTTTGGGGCAAAAATGAAGAAATTCCTCTTATTTTGAGGTAAAAAGGCTGAAATTCCCCTTATTTTGGGGCAAAAAGTCAGAAATTCTTCTAATTGTGGGGCAAAAATGCAGAAATTCCCTAAATGTTGGGGTAAAAAGACAGAAATTCTTTTTATTTTGGGGCAAAACTCAGAAATTCCACTTATTTTGAGGTAAAAAGGCTGAAATTCCCCTTATTTGAGGTCAAAAGGGCAGAAATTTCCCTTATTTTGGGGCAAAATGACAGAAATTCCCCTTATTTTGTAGCAAAAAGGCAGAAATTTCTTTTATTTTGGGGCAAAATAGCAGAAATTTCACTTATTTTGGTGCAAAATTGCAGAAATTTCACTTATTTCAGGGAAAAAATGCAGAAATTTTTTTTATTTTGGGGCAAAAAGGCAGAAATTTCTTTTATTTTGGTAAAAAATTGCAAAACTTTTTTCTTATTTTGGGGCAAAAAGGCAGAAATTTTCCATATTTTGGGGCAAAAATGCAGAAATTCCCCCTTATTTTGAGGTAAAAAGGCTAAAATTCCCCTTATTTGGGGCAAAAAGTCAGAAATTCCCCTTATTTTGGGGCAAAAGCAGACATTTCCCTTATTTTGGGGAAAAATTTTAGAAATTTAACTTATTTTAGGGCAAAAATCAGAAATTCCCCTTATGTTGGGGAAAAACTCAGAAATTCCACTTATTTTTGGCAAAATTCCAGAAATTTCCCTTATTTTGGGACAAAATTGCAGAAATTTCACTTATTTGGGGCAAAATTGCAGAAATTTCACTTTATTCAGGAAAAAAAGGCAGAAATTTTCCTTATTTTGGAGCAAAAAGGCAGAAATTCCACTTCTTTTGGGGCAAAAATGCAGAAATTCCCCTTATTTTGTGTCAAAAAGGCAGAAATTTGACTTATTTCAGGGCATAATTCAAAAATTCATTTTATTTTGGGGCCAAAAGATAGAAATTTCGTTTATTTTGGTGTAAAAATGTAGAAATTTCACTTATTTTGAGGTAAAAGGACAGAAATTCCTCTTATTTTGTGTCAAAAATGAAGAAATTTCCTTTTTTGTGGCAAAAGGTATACATTCCCCTTATTTTCGGGCAAAAAGGCAGAAATACCTCATATTTTGGAGCAAAATTGCAGAAATTCCCCTAATTGTGGGGCAAAAAGGCAGAAATTCCCTATATGTTGGGGCAAAAGACAGGAATTCTTCCTATTTTGGGGTAAAACTCAGAAATTCCACTTATTTTGGGGCAAAATTCCAGAAATTTCTCTTATTTTGGGGCAAAATTGGAGAAATTTCCCTTATTTTGGGGCAAAATTGCAGAAATTTTACTTATTTCAGGGAAAAAAGAAGAAATTTTCTTATTTTGGGGCAAAAAGGCAGAAATTTCTTTTATTTTGGTACAAAATTGCAGAAATTTTTTTTATTTTTGGGCAAAAAGGCAGAAATTTCCCATATTTTGGGGCAAAAATGCTGAATTTCCCTTATTTTGAGGTAAAAAGGCTGAAATTCCCCTTATTTTGGGGAAAAAGTCAGAAATTCCCCTTATTTTCAGGCAAAAAGCAGACATTTTCCTTATTTTGGGAAAAAATTTTAGAAATTTAACTTATTTCAGCGCAAAAAGTCAGAAATTCCTCTTATTTTGGGGCAAAAAGACAGAAATTCCGTTTATTTTTGGGAAAAAGTCAGAAATCGCACTTATTTTGAGTCAAAAAGACGAAAAATCCCCTTATTTTAGAGTAAAAATGAAGAAATTTCCCTCTTTTATGGCAAAAAGTTATACATTCCCTTTATTTTCGGGCAAAAAGGCAGAAATTCCCCGTATTTTGAAGCAAAATTGCAGAAATTCCCCTAATTTTGGGGCAAAAACGCAGAACTTCCCCTTATTTTGGGGTAAAACTGCAGAAATTTCACTTATTTCGCGGCAAAAAGGCAGAAATTGCCTTTATTTTCAGTAAAAAAGGCAAAAAATCCCGGTATTTTGGAGCAAAATTGCAGAAATTCACCTAATTTTGGGGTAAAACATGCAGTAATTTTTTTTATTTGGGGCAAAAAGGAAGAAATTCCCCTTATTTTGGGGCAAAAGGCAGAAATTCCCCTTATTTTAGGGCAAAATTGCAGAAATTTCCCTTATTTGGGGACAAAAAACAGAAATTCCCTTCTTTTAGGGCAAAATTGCAGAAAATTCCTTTATTATTGGGAAAAATTGAAGAAATTTCTTTATTTTAAGGCAAAATTTTAGAAATTTCACTTATTTCAGAGAAAAAAAATAAAATTTTTTTTATTATATGGCAAAAAGGCAGAAATTTCCCTTATTTGGGGGCAAAAAGGCATAAATTCCCATAATTTTTGGATAAAATTGCAGAAATTTCCCTTGTTTGGGGGCAAAAAGGCAGAAAATCCCCTTAATTTCGGGCAAAAAGGCAGAAATTAACCGTATTTTGGAGCAAAATTGCAGAAATTCCCCTAATATTGGGCCAAAAATGCAGAAATTCCCTTTATTTGGGGCAAATCGGCAGAAGTTCCCCTTATTATCGGATAAAGAGGCAGAAATTCCCTGTATTTTGAAGCAAAATTGCAGAAACTCCCCTAATTTTGGGGCAAAAAGGCAGAAATTCCCTTTATTTTGGGGCAAAAATACAGAAATTCTCCTTATTTTGGGGCAAAAATCAGAAATTTCCCTTATTTTGGGGCAAAATTTTAGAAATTTCTTTTATTTTGGTACAGAATTGCAGAAATTTTTTTTATTTTGTGGCAAAAAGGCAGAAATTTTCCATATTTTGGTGCAAAAAAGCTGAAATTCCCCTTATTTGGAGGTAAAATGCTGAAATTCCCCATATTTTGGGCAAAAGGCAAAAATTCCCCTTATTTTGAGGTAAAAACGCTGAAATTCCCGTTATTTTGAGGCAAAAAGGCAGAAATTCCTTTTACTTAGTGGCAAAAAGGCAGAAATTCCCCTTATTTTGGGGCAAAATTGTAGAAATTTCACTTATTTCAGGGCAAAAAGTCAGAAATTTGCCTTATTTTGGGGCAAAAAGCAGAAATTCTCCTAATTTGGAGGCCAAAACCAGAAATACCCCTTATTTTGGGGTAAAATTGTGGAAATTTCAAATATTTCAGGGCAAAAAGGCAGAAATTCCCTTTATTTTGGTGCAATAATGCAGAAATTCCCCGTATTTTGAAGCAAAATTGCACATACTCCCCTAATTTTGAGGGAAAGTGCAGAAATTCACATTATTTTGGGGCAAAAAGACAGAAATTCTCCTTATTTCAGGGCAAAAATTCAGAAATTCCCCATATTTTGTGGCAAAATTCCAGAAATTTTTTTTTATTTTGGGGCAAAATTGCAGAAATCTCCCTTATTTTGGGGGAAAATTACAGAAATTTCACTTATTTCAGGGAAAAAACACAGAAATTTCTCTTATTTTGGGGCAAAAAGGAAGAAATTACTTTTCTTTTGGTACAAAATTGCAGAAATTTTCTTTATTTTGGGGCAAAAATACAGAAATTCCCCATATTTTAGGGCAAAAAGGAAGAGATTCCCCTTATTATGATGTAAAAAGGCTGAAATTCCCCTTATTTTGGGGCAAAAAGAAAGAAATTCCCCTTATTTTGTGGCAAAAAGGCAGAAATTTCTCTTATTTTGGGGCAAAATTGCAGAAATTTCACTTATTTCAGGGCAAAATTCAAAAATTCCTTTTATTTCGGGGCAAAAAGACAGAAATTCCATTTATTTTTGGGTAAAAAGGCAGAAATTTCACTTATTTTGTGGTATAAAGGCAGAAATTCTTTTTATTTTGGGGCAAAAATCAAGAAATTTCCCTTTTTTGTGGCAAAAGGTATACATTCCCCTTATTTTCGGGCTAAAAAGCAGAAATTCCCCGTACTTTGGAGCAAAACTGCAGAAATTCCCCTATTTGTGGGGCAAAAAGGCAGAAATTCCCTATATGTTGGGGCAAAAAGACAGAAATTCTTTTTATTTTGGGGCAAAACTCAGAAATTCCAATTATTTTGGGGCAAAATTCAGGAAATTTCCCATATTTTGGGGCATAATTGCAGAAATTTCACTTATTTCAGAGCATAATTCAAAAATTCCTTTTATTTTGGGGTAAAAAGACAGAAATACCATTTATTTTTGGGTAACAAAGCAGAAATTTCACTTATTTTGAGGTAAAAAGGCAGAAATTCCTCTTATTTTCGGGCAAAAATGAAGAAATTTCCCTTTTTTGTTGCAAAAAGTATACATTCCCCTTATTTTTGGGAAAAAAAAGCAGAAATTCCATATATTTTGGAGCAAAATTGCAGAAATTCCCCTGGTTGTGGGGCAAAAAGGAAGAAATTCCCTATTTCTTGGGGCAAAAAGACAGAAATTCTTCTTATTTTGGGGCAATACTCAGAAATTCCACTTGTTTTGGGTCAAAATTCCAGAAATTTCCCTTATTTTGGGGCAAAATTGCAGAAATTTCACTTATTTTGGGGCAAAATTGCAGAAATTTCACTTATTTCAGGGAAAAAATGCAGAAATTTTCCGTATTTTGGAGCAAAAAAGCAGAAATTCCTAATATTTTGTGGCAAAAATGAAGAAATTCCCCTAATTGTGGAGCAAAAAGGCAGAAAATCCCTATATGTTGGGGCAAAAAGACAGAAATTCTCCTTATTTTGGGGCAAAACTCAGAAATTCCACTTATTTTGGGACAAAATTCCAGAAATTTCTCTTATTTTGGGGTAAAATTGTAGAAATTTCACTTATTTTGGGGCAAAATTACAGAAATTTCACTTATTTCAGGGAAAAAAGCAGAAATTTTCTTATTTTGAGGCAAAAAGGCAGAAATTTCTTTTATTTTGGTACAAAATTGTGAAATTTTTCTTATTTTGTGGCAAAAAGGCAGAAATTTCCCATATTTTGGGGCAAAAATGCAGATATTCCCCTTATTTTGAGGTAAAAAGGCTGAAATTCCCCTTATTTTGGGGCAAAAAGTCAGAAATTCCTCTTATTTTCGGGCAAAAAGCAGACATTTCCCTTATTTTGGGGAAAAATTTTAGAAATTTAAATTATTTCAGGGTAAAAAGTCAGAAATTCCCCTTATTTTGGGGCAAAAAGACAGAAATTCCGTTTATTTTTGGGAAAAAGTCAGAAATCGCACTTATTTTGAGTCAAAAAGGCGGAAAATCCCCTTATTTTGGGGTAAAAATAAAGTAATTTTTTTTATGGCAAAAAGTTATACATTCCCTCTATTTTCGGGCAAAAAGGCAGAAATTCCCCGTATTTTGGAGCAAAATTGCAGAAATTCCCCTAATATGGGGGAAAAAACGCAGAACTTCCTCTTATTTTGGGGTAAAACTGCAGAAATTTCACTTATTTCGCGGCAAAATGACAGAAACTCCCTTTATTTTCGGCCAAAAAGGCAGAAAATCCCTGTATTTTGGAGCAAAATTGCAGAAATTCACCTAATTTTGTGGTAAAACATGCAGTAATTTTCTTTATTTTGGGGCAAAAAAGCAGAAATTCCCCTTATTTGGGGGCAAAAAGCAGACATTTCCCTTATTTTGGGGAAAAATTTTAGAAATTTAACTTATTTCAGGGCAAAAAGTCAGAAATAACCCTTATTTTGGGGCAAAAAGACAGAAATTCCGTTTATTTTTGGGGAAAAGTCAGATATCGCACTTATTTTGAGTCAAAAAGGCAGAAAATCCCCTTATTTTGGGGTAAAAATGAAGAAATTTCCCTTTTTTATGGCAAAAAGGCATACATTCCCTTTATTTTCGGGCAAAAAGGCAGAAATTCCCCGTATTTTGGAGCAAAATTACAGAAATTCCTCTAAATTTGGGGCAAAAACACAGAACTTCCTTTTATTTTGGGGTAAAACTGAAGAAATTTCACTTATTTCGCGGCGAAATCGCAGAAATTCCCTTTATTTTCAGCGAAAAAGGCAAAAAATCCCCGTATTTTGGAGCAAAATTGCAAAAATTCACCTAATTTTGGGGTAAAACATGCAGTAATTTTCTTTATTTTGGGGCAAAAAGGCAGAAATTCCCCTTATTTTGGGGCAAAAGGCAGAAATTCCCCTTATTTTAGGGCAAAATTGCACAAATTTCCCTTATTTGGGGACAAAAAACAGAAATTCCCTTTATTTTGGGGCAAAATTGCAGAAAATTCCTTTATTATTGGGAAAAATTGAAGAAATTTCTTTATTTTAAGGCAAAATTTTAGAAATTTCACTTATTTCAGAGAAAAAAAATAAATTTTTTTTTATTATATGGCAAAAAGGCAGAAATTTCCCTTATTTGGGGGCAAAAAGGCATAAATTCCCATAATTTTTGGATAAAATTGCAGAAATTTCCCTTGTTTGGGGGCAAAAAGGCAGAAAATCCCCTTAATTTCGGGCAAAAAGGCAGAAATTCCCCTTATTGTGGGATAAAATTGCAGAAATTTCCCTTGTTTGGGGGCAAAAAGGCAGAAAATCCCCTTAATTTCGGGCAAAAAGGCAGAAATTCCCCGTATTTTGGAGCAAAATTGCAGAAATTCCCCTAATATTGGGGCAAAAATGCAGAAATTCCCTTTATTTGGGGCAAATTGGCAGAAGTTCCCCTTATTTTCGGGAAAAGAGGCAGAAATTCCCTGTATTTTGAAGCAAACTTGCAGAAACTCCCCTAATTTTGGGGCAAAATTACAGAAATTCTTCTTATTTCGGGGCAAAAATCAGAAATTTCCCTTATTTAGGGGTAAAATTTAGAAATTTCTTTTATTTTGGTACAGAATTGCAGAAATTTTTCTTATTTTGGTGCAACAATTTGAAATTCCCCTTATTTTGAGGTAAAATGCTGAAATTCCCCATATTTTGGGGCAAAAAGGCAGAAATTCCCCTTATTGTGGGATAAAATTACAGAAATTAGACTTATTTCAAAGAAAAAATGCAGAAATTTCTCTTATTTTGGGGCAAAAATGCAGAAATTTTCCATATTTTGGTGCAAAAAGGCTGAAATTCCCCTTATTTTGAGGTAAAATGCAGAAATTCCCCATATTTTGAGGCAAAAAGGCACAAATTTCCCTTATTTTTGGGCAAAATTGCAGAAATTACATTTATTTCAGGGCAAAAAGTCAGAAATTACTTTTATTTTTGGGGTAAAAAGGAGAAATTTCTTTTATTTTGGTACAAAATTGAAGAAATTTTCCTTATTTTGGAACAAAAAGTCAGAAATTCTCCATATTTTGGGCAAAAGGAATAAATTCCCCTTATTTTGAGATGAAAAGGCTGAAATTCCCGTTATATTGGAGCAAAAAGGCAGAAATTCCCTTTACTTTGTGGCAAAAAGGCAGAAATTCCCCTTATTTGGAGGTAAAATGCTGAAATTCCCCTTATTTTGGCAAAAAGGCAGAAATTCCCCTTATTTTGGGGCAAAATTGCAGAAATTTCATTTATTTCAGGGCAAAAAGTCAGAAATTTGCCTCATTTTGGGGCAAAAAGCAGAAATTCTCCTAATTTTGGGGCCAAAAACAGAAATTCCCCTTATTTTGGGGTAAAATTGTGGAAATTTCAAATATTTATGGGCAAAAAGGCAGAAATTCCACTTTATTTCGGGCAATAAGGCAGAAATTCCCCGTATTTTGGAGCAAAATTTCAGAAATTCCCCTTATGTTGGTGCAAAAATGCAGAAATTCTTTTTATTTTGGTGCAATAAGGCAGAAATTCTTCGTATTTTGAAGCAAAATTGCACATATTCCCCTAATTTTGAGGGAAAATGCAGAAATTCACATTATTTTGGGGCAAAAAGACAGACATTCTCTTTATTTCAGGGCAAAAAGTCAGAAATTCCCCTTATTTTGGGGCAAAATTCCAGAAATTTCCTTTATTTTGGGGCAAAATTGGAGAAATCTCCCTTATTTTGTGATAAAATTACAGAAATTAGACTTATTTCAAAGAAAAAATGCAGAAATTACTCTTATTTTGGGGCAAAAATGCAGAAATTCCCCATATTTGGGGGCAAAAAGCAGAGATTCCCCTTATTATGAGGTAAAATGCTAAAATTCCCCTTATTTTGGGGCAAAAAGACAGAAATTCCCCTTATTTTGTAGCAAAAAGGCAGAAATTTCTCTTATTTTTGGGCAAAATTGCAGAAATTTCACTTATTTCAGGGCAAAATTCAAAAATTCCACTTATTTTGGGGCAAAAAACCAAAATTCCGTTTATTTTTAGGGTAAAAAGGCAGAAATTTCACTTATTTTGAGGTAAAAAGGAAGAAATTCCTCTTATTTGGGGGCAAAAATGAAGAAATTTTACTTTTTTGTGGCAAAAGGTATGCATTCCCCTTATTTTCTGGCAGAAATTCCCCGTATTTTGGAGCAAAATTGCAGAAAATCCCCTAATTGTGGGGCAAAAAGGCAGAAATTCCCTATTTGTTGGGGCAAAAAAACAGGAATTCTCTTTATTTTGGGGAAAAACTCAGAAATTCCACTTATTTTGGGGCAAATTTCTAGAAATTTCCCTTATTTTAGGGCAAAATTGCAGAAATTTCACTGATTTCAGGGCAAAATTCAAAAATTCCTTTTATTTTGGGGCAAAAAGACAGAAATTCCATTTATTTTTGGGTAAAAAAGCAGAAATTTCACTTATTTTGAGGTAAAAAGGCAGAAATTCCTCTTATTTTGGGGCAAAAATGAAGAAATTTCCCTTTTTGTGGCAAAAGGTATACATTCTTCTTATTTTTGGGAAAAAAAGCAGAAATTCCCCGTATTTTGGAGCAAAATTGCAGAAATTCCCCTAGTTGTGGGGCAAAAACGCAGAACTTACCCTTATTTTGAGGTAAAACTGCAAAAATTTCACTTATTTCGCGGCAAAATGGCAGAAATTCCCTTTATTTTCGGCGAAAAAGGCAGAAAATCCCCGTATTTTGGAGCAAAATTGCAGAAATTCACCTAATTTTGGGGTAAAACATGCAGTAGTTTTCTTTATTTTGGGGCAAAAAGGCAGAAATTTCTTTTATTTTGGGGCAAAAAGGAGACATTTCCCTTATTTAGGGGAAAAATTTTAGAAATTTAACTTATTTCAGTGCAAAAGTCAGAAATTCCCCTTATTTTGGGGCAAAAAGACAGAAATTCAGTTTATTTTTCGGGAAAAGTCAGAAATCGCACTAATTTTGAGTCAAAAAGGCGGAAAATCCTCTTATTTTGGGTAAAAATGAAGAAATTTCCCTTTTTTATGGCAAAAAGTCATACATTCCCTTTATTTTCGGGCAAAAAGGCAGAAATTCCCCGTATTTTGGAGCAAAATTGCAGAAATTTCCCTAATTTTGGGGCAAAAACGCAGAACTTCCCCTTATTTTTGGGTAAAACTGCAGACATTTCACTTATTTCGTGGCAAAATGGCAGAAATTCCCTTTATTTTCGGCGAAAAAGGCAGAAAATCCCCGTATTTTGGAGCAAAATTGCAGAAATTCACTTAATTTTGGGGTAAAACATGCAGTAATTTTCTTTATTTTGGGGCAAAAAGGCAGAAATTCCCCTTATTTTGGGGCAAAAAGCAGACATTTCCCTTATTTTGGGGAAAAATTTTAGAAATTTATCTTATTTCAGGGCAAAAAGTCAGAAATAACCCTTATTTTGGAGCAAAAAGACAGAAATTCCATTTATTTTTAGGGAAAAGTCAGAAATCGCACATATTTTGAGTCAAAAAGGCGGAAAATCCCCTTATTTTGGGGTAAAAATGAAGAAATTTCCCTTTTTTTATGGCAAAAAGTCATACATTCCCTTTATTTTCGGGCAAAAAGGCAGAAATTCTCAGTATTTTGGAGCAAAATTTCAGAAATTTCCCTAATTTTGTGGCAAAAATGCTAAACTTCCCCTTATTTTGGGGTAAAACTGCAGAAATTTCATTTATTTCGCGGCAAAATGGCAGAAATTCCCTTTATTTTCGGCGAAAAAGGCAGAAAATCCCCATATTTTGGAGCAAAATTGCAGAAATTCACCTAATTTTGGGGTAAAATATGCAGTAATTTTCTTTATTTTGGGGCAAAATGCAGAAATTCCCCTTATTTTTGGGCAAAAGGCAGAAATTCCCTTTATTTTAGGGCAAAATTGCAGAAATTTCCCTTACTTAGGGACAAAAAACAGAAATTCCCTTTATTTTGGGGCAAAATTGCAGAAAATTCCTTTATTATGGGGAAAAATTGCAGAAATTTTTTTTATTTTAAGGCAAAATTGCAGAAATTTCACTTATTTCAGAGAAAAAAAGCAAAAATTTTTCTTATTTCAGGGCAAAAAGGCAGAAATTCCCATTATTTTGGGGCAAAAAGGCAGAAATTCACCTTAATTTGGGGTAAAATTGCAGACATTTTACATTTTTCAGGGCAAAAAGCCAGAAATTCTTCTTATTTGGGGACAAAAAGGCAGAAATTCCCCTTATTGAGGGATAAAATTGCAGAAATTTCCCTTGTTTGGGGGCAAAAAGGAAGAAAATATCCTTAATTTCGGGCAAAAAGGCAGAAATTCCCCGTATTTTGGAGCAAAATTGCAGAAATTCCCCTAATATTGGGGCAAAAATTCAGAAATTCCCTTTATTTGGGGCAAATCGGCAGAAGTTCCCCTTATTTTCGGGAAAAGAGGCAGAAATTCCCTGTATTTTGAAGCAAACTTGCAGAAACTCCCCTAATTTTGGGGGAAAAAGCAGAAATTCCCTTTATTTTGGGGCAAAAACACATTAATTCTCTTTATTTCTGGGCAAAAATCAGAAATTTCCCTTATTTTGGGACAAAATTTTAGAAATTTCTTTTATTTTGGTACAGAATTGCAGAAATTTTTCTTATTTTGTGGCAAAAAGGCAGAAATTTTCCATATTTTGGTGCAAAAAGGCTGCAATTCCCCTTATTTTGAGGTAAAATGCTGAAATTCCCCATATTTTAGGGCAAAAAGGCAGAAATTCCCCACGTTTTGGAGCAAAAAGGCACAAATTTCCCTTATTTTCGGGCAAAATTGCAGAAATTCCATTTATTTCAGGGCAAAAAGTCAGAAATCACTTTTATTTTGGGGTATAAAGCAGAAATTTCTTTTATTTTGGTACAAAATTGAAGAAATTTTCCTTATTTTGGAAAAAAAGTCAGAAATTCTCCATATTTTGGGCAAAAGGAATAAATTCCCCTTATTTTGAGATAAAAAGGCTGAAATTCCCGTTATTTTGGGGCAATAAGGAAAAAATTCCCCTTATTTGGAGGTAAAATGCTGAAATTCTCCTTATTTTGGCAAAAAGGAAGAAATTCCCCTTATTTTGGGGCAAAATTGCAGAAATTTCACTTATTTCAGGGCAAAAAGTCAGAAATTTGCCTCATTTTGGGGCAAAAAGCAGAAATTCTTCTAATTTTGGGGCCAAAAACAGAAATTCCCCTTATTTTGTGGTAAAATTGTGGAAATTTCAAATATTTCAGGGCAAAAAGGTAGAAATTCCACTTTATTTCGGGCAATAAAGCAGAAATTCGCTGTGTTTTGGAGCAAAATTTCAGAAATTCCCCTTATGTTGGTGCAACAATGCAGAAATTCTTTTTATTTTGGTGCAATAAGGCAGAAATTCTCCATATTTTGAAGCAAAATTGCACATATTCCCCTAATTTTGAGGGAAAATGCAGAAATTCACATTATTTTGGGGCAAAAAGACAGACATTCTCCTTATTTCAGGGCAAAAAGTCAGAAATTCCCCTTATTTTGGGGCAAAATTCCAGAAATTTCCTTTATTTGGGGGCAAAATTGCAGAAATCTCCGTTATTTTGTGATAAAATTACAGAAATTTCACTTATTTCAAAGAAAAAATGCAGAAATTTCTCTTATTTTGGGGCAAAAATGCAGAAATTCCCCATATTTGGGGGGAAAAAAGCAGAGATTCCCCTTATTATGAGGTAAAATGCTAAAATTCCCCTTATTTAAGGGCAAAAAGACAGAAATTCCCCTTATTTTGTGACAAAAAGGCAGAAATTTCTCTTATTTTTGGGCAAAATTGCAGAAATTTCACTTATTTCAGGGCAAAATTAAAAAATTCCCCTTATTTTGGAGCAAAAATACAGAAATTCCGTTTATTTTTGGGTAAAAAGGCAGAAATTTCACTTATTTTGAGGTAAAAAGAAAGAAATTCCTCTTATTTTGGAACAAAAATGAAGAAATTTTACTTTTTTGTGGCAAAAGGTATACATTTCCCTTATTTTCTGGCAAAAAAGCAGAAATTCCCAATATTTTGGAGCAAAATTGCAGAAAATCCCCTAATTGTGGGGCAAAAAGGCAGAAATTCCCTATATGTTGGGGCAAAAAGACAGAAATTCTCCTTATTTTGGGGAAACACTCAGAAATTCCACTTGTTTTGGGGCAAAATTCCAGAAATTTCCCTTATTTTAGGGCAAAATTGCAGAAATTTCACTTATTTCAGGGCAAAATTCAAAAATTCCTTTTATTTTGGGGCAAAAAAAAAGAAATTCCGTTTATTTTTGGGTAAAAAGACAGAAATTTCACTTATTTTGAAATAAAAAGGAAGAAATTCCTCTTATTTTGGGGCAAAAATGAAAAAATTTCACTTTTTTGTGGCAAAAGGTATACATCCCCCTTATTTTCAGGCAAAAAAGCAGAAATTCCCATATTTTGGAGCAAAATTGCAGAAAATCCCCTAATTGTGGGGCAAAAAGGCAGAAATTCCCTATATGTTGGGGCAAAAAGACAGAAATTCTCCTTATTTTGGAGAAAAACTCAAAAATTCCAATTATTTTGGGGCAAAATTCCAGAAATTTCCCTTATTTGGGAACAAAATTGCAGAAATTTCACTTATTTCAGGGAAAAAAGGCAGAAATTTTCTTATTTTGGGGCAAAAATTCAGAAATTCCCCTTATTTTGTGTCAAAAAAGCAGAAATTTCCTTTATTTTGGGGCAAAATAACAGAAATTTCACTTATTTCAGGGCAAAATTCAAAAATTCCTTTTATTTTGGTGCAAAAAGACAGAAATTCCGTTTATTTTTGGGTAAAAAGGCAGAAATTTCACTTATTTTGAGGTAAAAAGGCTGAAATTCCTCTTATTTTGGGGCAAAAATGAAGAAATTTCCTTTTTTGTGGCCAAAGTTATACATTCCCCTTATTTTTGGGAAAAAAAGCAGAAATTCTCCGTATTTTGGAGCAAAATTGCAGAAATTCCCCTAGTTGTGGGGCAAAAACGCAGAACTTACCCTTATTTTGTGGTAAAACTGCAGAAATTTCACTTATTTCGCGGCAAAATGGCAGAAATTCCCTTTATTTTCGGCGAAAAAGGCAGAAAATCCCCGTATTTTGGAGCAAAATTGCAGAAATTCACCTAATTTTGGGGTAAAACATGCAGTAATTTTCTTTATTTTGGGGCAAAAAGGCAGAAATTCCCCTTATTTTGGGGCAAAAAACAGACATTTCCCTTATTTAGGGAAAAAATTTTAGAAATTTAACTTATTTCAGAGCAAAAAGTCAGAAATTCCCCTTATTTTGGGGCAAAAAGACAGTAATTCCGTTTATTTTTCGGGAAAAGTCAGAAATCGCATTTATTTTGAGTCAAAAAGGCGGAAAATAGCCTTATTTTGGGGTAAAAATTAAGAAATTTACATTTTTTATGGCAAAAAGTCATACATTCCCTTTATTTTCGGGCAAAAAGGCAGAAATTCCCCATATTTTGGAGCAAAATTGCAGAAATTTCCCTAATTTTGGGGCAAAAATGCAGAACTTCCTCTTATTTGGGGGTAAAACTGCAGACATTTCACTTATTTCGCGGCAAAATGGCAGAAATTCCCTTTATTTTCGGTGAAAAAGGCAGAAAATCCCCGTATTTTGAAGCAAAATTGCAGAAATTCACCTAATTTTGGGGTAAAATATGCAGTAATTTTCTTTATTTTGGGGCAAAAAAGCAAAAATTCCCCTTATTTTGGGGCAAAAGGCAGAAATTCTTTTTATTTTAGGGAAAAATTGCAGAAATTTCCCTTATTTGGGGACAAAAAACAGAAATTCCCTTTATTTTGGGGCAAAATTGAAGAAAATTCCTTTATTATGGGGAAAATTGCAGAAATTTCTTTTATTTTAAGGCAAATTTGCAGAAATTTCACTTATGTCAGAGAAAAAAAGCAAAAATTTTTCTTATTTCAAGGCAAAAAAACAGAAATTCCCATGATTTTGGGGCAAAAAGGCAGAAATTCACCTTATTTTGGGGTAAAATTGCAGACATTTTACATATTTCAAGGCAAAAAGCCAGAAATTCTTCTTATTTGGGGGCAAAAAGGCAGAAATTCCCCTTATTGTGGAATAAAATTGCAGAAATTTCCCTTGTTTGAGGGCAAAAAGGCAGAAATTCCCCGTATTTTGGAGCAAAATTTCAGAAATTCCCCTAATATTGGGCCAAAAATGCAGAAATTCTCTTTATTTGGGGCAAATCGGCAGAAGTTCCCCTTATTTTCGGGAAAAGAGGCAGAAATTCCCTGTATTTTGAAGCAAACTTGGAGAAACTCCCCTAATTTTGGGGGAAAAAGCAGAAATTCCCTTTATTTTGGGGCAAAAATACAGAAATTCTCTTTATTTCGGGGCAAACATCAGAAATTTCCTTTATTTTGGGGCAAAATTTTAGAAATCTATTTTATTTTGGTACAGAATTGCAGAAATTTTTCTTATTTTGTGGCAAAAAGGCAGAAATTTTCCATATTTTGGTGCAAAAAGGCTGCAATTCCCCTTATTTTGAGGTAAAATGCTGAAATTCCCCATATTTTGGGGCAAAAGGGCAGAAATTCCCCACATTTTGGGGCAAAAAGGCACAAATTTCCCTTATTTTCGGGCAAAATTGCAGAAATTACATTTATTTAAGGGCAAAAAGTTAGAAATTACTTTTATTTTGGGGTAAAAAGCAGAAATTTCTTTTATTTTGGTACAAAATTGAAGAAATTTTCCTTATTTTGGAACAAAAAGTCAGAAATTCTCCATATTTTGGGCAAAAGGAATAAATTTTCATTATTTTGAGATAAAAAGGCTGAAATTCCCATTATTTTGAGGCAATAAGGCAGAAATTCCCCTTATTTGGAGGTAAAATGCTGAAATTCCCCTTATTTTGGCAAAAAGGCAGAAATTCCCCTTATTTTGGGGCAAAATTGCAGAAATTTCACTTATTTCAGGGCAAAAAGTCAGAAATTTGCCTCATTTTGGGGCAAAAAGCAGAAATTCTCCTAATTTTGGGGCCAAAAACAGAAATTCCCCTTATTTTGGGGTAAAATTGTGGAAATTTCAAATATTTCAGGGCAAAAAGGCAGAAATTCCACTTTATTTCGGGCAATAAGGCAGAAATTCCCCGTATTTTGGAGCAAAATTTCAGAAATTCCCCTTATGTTGGTGCAAAAATGCAGAAATTCTTTTTATTTTGGTGCAATAAGGCAGAAATTCTCCGTATTTTGAAGCAAAATTGCACATATTCCCCTAATTTTGAGGGAAAATGCAGAAATTCACATTATTTTGGGGAAAAAAGACAGACATTCTCTTTATTTCAGGGCAAAAAGTCAGAAATTCCCTTTATTTTGGGGCAAAATTCCAGAAATTTCCTTTATTTGGGGGCAAAATTGTAGAAATCTCCCTTATTTTGTGGTAAAATTACAGAAATTTCACTTATTTCAAAGAAAAAATGCAGAAATTTCTCTTATTTTGGGGCAAAAATGCAGAAATTCTCTATACTTGGGGGCGAAAAAGGAGAGATTCCCCTTATTATGAGGTAAAATGCTAAAATTCCCCTTATTTTGGGGCAAGAAGACAGAAATTCCCCTTATTTTGTGGCAAAAAGGCATAAATTTCTCTTCTTTTTGGGCAAAATTGCAGAAATTTCACTTATTTCAGGGCAAAATTCAAAAATTCCCCTTATTTTGGGGCAAAAATACAGAAATTCCGTTTATTTTGGGGTAAAAAGGCAGAAATTTCACTTATTTTGAGGTAAAAAGGAAGAAATTCCTCTTATTTTGGGGCAAAAATGAAGAAATTTTACTTTTTTGTGGCAAAAGGTATACATTCCACTTATGTTCGGGCAAAAAGCAGAAATTTCCCGTATTTTGGAGCAGAATTGCAGACAATCCCCTAATTGTGGGGCAAAAAGGCAGAAATTCCCTATATGTTGGGTCAAAAAGACAGATTCTCCTTATTTTGAGGAAAAACTCAGAAATTCCACTTTTTTGGGGCAAAATTCCAGAAATTTCACTTATTTCAGGGAAAAAAGGCAGAAATTTTCTTATTTTGGGGCAAAAAGTCAGAAATTCCTAATATTTTGTGGCAAAAATTCAGAAATTCCACTTATTTTGTGTCAAAAGGCAGAATTTCACTTATTTTGGGGCAAAATTACAGAAATTTCACTTATTTCAGGGCAAAATTCAAAAATTCCATTTATTTTGGGGCAAAAAGACAGAAATTCCTTTTATATTTGGGTAAAAAGGCAGAAATTTCACTTATTTTGAAGTAAAAAGGAAGAAATTCCTATTATTTTGGGACAAAAATGAAGAAATTTCCCTTTTTTGTGGCAAAAGGTATACATTCCCTTTATTTTTGGGAAAAAAAGCAGAAATTACCTGTATTTTGGAGCAAAATTGAAGAAATTTTCCTAGTTGTGGGGCAAAAAGGGAGAAATTCCCTATTTGTTGGGGCAAAAAGACAGAAAATCTCCTTATTTTCTGGCAAGATTCAGAAATTCCACGTATTTTGGGGCAAAATTGCAGAAATTTCACTTATTTTGGGGCAAAATTGCAGAAAATTCCCTTATTTCAGGAAAGAAAGACAGAAATTTTCCTTATTTTGGGGCAAAAAGGCAGAAATTCCTAATATTTTGTGCCAAAAATACAGAAATTCCCTTTATTTTGTGTCAAAAAGTCAGAAATTTTCCTTATTTTGGGGGAAAACTGAAGAAATTTCACTTATTTCAGTGCAAAATTCAAAAATTCCCCTTATTTTGGTCCAAAAATACAGAAATTCCGTTTATTTTTGGGTAAAAAGGCAGAAATTTCACTTAATTTGAGGTAAAAAGGCAGAAATTCCTCTTATTTTGGGGCAAAAATGAAGAAATTTCCCTTTTTGTGGAAAAAGGTATTCATACCCCTTATTTTCGGGCAAAAAAGCAGAAATTGCCCGCATTTTGGAGCAAAATTGCAGAAAATCCCCTAATTGTGGGGCAAAAAGGCAGAAATTTCCTATATGTTGGGGCAAAAAGACAGAAATTCTCCTTATTTGGGGGAAAAACTCAGAAATTCCACTTATTTTGGGGCAAAATTCCAGAAATTTCCCTTATTTTGGGGCAAAATTGCAGAAATTTCACTTATTTCAGGGCAAAATTCAAAAATTCCTTTTATTTTGGGGCAAAAAGACAGAAATTCCGTGTATTTTTGGGTAAAAAGTCAGAAATTTCACTTATTTTGAGGTAAAAAGGAAGAAATTCCTCTTATTTTGGGGCAAAAATGAAGAAATTTTTCTTTTTTGTGGCAAAAGGTATACATTCCCCTTATTTTCCGGCAAAAAAGCAGAAATTCCTCGTATTTTGGAACAAAATTGCAGAAAATCCCCTAATTGTGGGGCAAAGAGGCAGAAATTTTCTATATGTTGGGACAAAAAGGCAGAAATTCTCCTTATTTTGGAAAAAAACTAAGAAATTCCACTTATTTTGGGGCAAAATTCCTAAAATTTCCCCTATTTTCTGTCAAAATTGCAGAAATTTCACTTATTTCAAAGAAATAAAGCAGAAATTTTCGTATTTTGGGGCAAAAAGTCAGAAATTCCTAATATTTTGTGGCAAAAATGCAGAAATTCCCCTTATTTTGAGGTAAAAGGCTGAAATTCCACTTATTTGGGGGCAAAAAGGCAGAAATTTCCCTTATTTTGGGGCAAAATTGCAGAAAATCCCCTAATTGTGGGGCAAAAAGGCAGAAATTCCCTATATGTTGGGGCAAAAAGACAGAAATTCTCCTTATTTTGAAAAAAAACTCAGAAATCCCACTTATTTTGGGGCAAAATTCCAGAAATTTCCCTTATTTTGGGGCAAAATTGCAGAAATTTAACATATTTCAGGGCAAAATTCAAAAATTTCTTTTATTTTGGGGCAAAAAGACAGAAATTCCATATATTTTTGGGTAAAAAGGCAGAAATTTCACTTATTTTGATGTAAAAAGGAAGAAATTCTTTTTATTTTGGGGCAAAAATGAAGAAATTTCCCTTTTTTGTGGCAAAAGGTATACATTAACCTTATTTTCAGGCAAAAAAGCAGAAATTCCTAGTATTTTGCAGCAAAATTGCAGAAAATCCCCTAATTGTGGGGCAAAAAGTGAGAAATTCACTATATGTTGGGGCAAAAAGACAGAAATTCTCCTTATTTTGGGGAAAAACTCAGAAATTCAACTTATTTTGGGTCAAAATTCCAAAAATTTCCCTTATTTTCTGTCAAAATTGCAGAAATTTCACTTATTTCAAGGAAAAAAAGCAGAAATTTTCTTATTTTGGGGTAAAAAGTCAGAAATTCCTAATATTTTGTGGCAAAAATGCAGAAATTCCCCTTATTTTGTGTCAAAAAGGGAGAAATTTCCCTTATTTTGGGGCAAAATTGCAGATATTTCACTTATTTCAGAGAAAAAAGGCAGAAATTTTCTTATTTTGGGGCAAAAAGTCAGAAATTCCTAATATTTTGTGGCAAAAATGCAGAAATTCCTTATATTTTGTGTCAAAAAGGCAGAAATTTCTTTTATGTTGGGGCAAAATTGCAGAAATTTCCCTTATTTCAGGGAAAAATTCAAAAATTCCTTTTATTTTGAGGCAAAAAGACAGAAATTCCATTTATTTTTGGGTAAAAAGGCAGAAATTTCACTTATTTTGATGTAAAAAGGCAAAAATTCCTCTTATTTTGGAGCAAAAATGAAGAAATTTCCCCTTTTTGTGGCAAAAATTATACATTCCCCTTATTTTTGGTAAAAAGCAGAAATTCCCTGTATTTTGGAGCAAAATTGCAGAAATTCCCCTAGTTGTGGGGCAAAAAGGGAGAAATTCCCTATTTGTTGGGGCAAAAAGACAGAAATTCTCCTTATTTTGGGGCAAAACTCTGAAATTCCACTTATTTTGGGGCAAAATTGCAGAAATTTCACTTATTTTGGGGCAAAATTGCAGAAATTTCCTTTATTTCAGGGAAGAAAGACAGAAATTTTCCTTATTTTGGGGCAAAAAGGCAGAAATTTCTAATATTTTGTGGCAAAAATGCAGAAATTCCCCTTATTTTGTGTCAAAAAGTCAGAAATTTTCCTTATTTTGGGGCAAAATAACAGAAATTTCACTTATTTCAGGAAATAATTCAAAAATTCCTTTTATTTTGGGGCAAAAAGACCGAAATTCCGTTTATTTTTGGGTAAAAAAGGCAGAAATTTCACTTATTTTGAGGTAAAAAGGCAGAAATTCCTCTTATTTTGGGGCAAAAATGAAGAAATTTTCCTTTTTTGTGGCATAAGGTATACATTCCCCTTATTTTCGGGCTAAAAACAGAAATTCCCCGTATTTTGGAGCAAAATTGCAGAAATTCTCCTAATTGTAGGGCAAAAATGCAGAAATTCCCTATATGTGGGGGTAAAAAGACAGAAATTCTATTTATTTTGGGTCAAAACTCAGAAATTCCACTTATTTGGGCAAAATTCCAGAAATTTCCCTTATTTTTGGGCAAAATTGCAGAAATTTTACTTATTTTGGGGCAAAATTGCAGAAATTTCACTTATTTTGGGGCAAAATTGCAGAAATTTCACTTATTTCAGGGAAAAATGCAGAAATTTTCCTTATTTTGGGGGAAAAAGGCAGAAATTCTTAATATTTTTTGGTAAAAATGCAGAAATTTCCCTTATTTTGTGTCAAAAAGGCAGAAATTTCCCTTATTTTGGGGCAAAATTGCAGAAATTTCACTTATTTCAGGGAATAATTCAAAAAATCCTTTTATTTTGGGGCAAAAAGACAGAAATTCCGTTTATTTTGGGTAAAAAGGCAGAAATTTCACATATTTTGAGGTAAAAATGCAGAAATTCCTCTTATTTTGTGGCAAAAATGAAGAAATTTCCATTTTTTGTGGCAAAATGTATACATTCCCTTTATTTTCGGGCAAAAAAGCAGAAATTCCCGTATTTTGGTGCAAAATTGCAGAAATTCCCCTAGTTGTGGGGCAACAAGGCAGAAATTCCCCATATGTTGAGGCAAAAAGACAAAAATTCTCCACATTTTTGGGCAAAACTCAGAAATTCCACTTATTCTGGGGCAAAATTCCAGAAATTTCCCTTATTTTGGGGCAAAATTGCAGAAATTTCCCTTATTTTTGGCAAAATTGCAGAAATTTCACTTATTTCATGGAAAAAAGGCAGAAATTTTCTTTATTTTGGAGCAAAAAGGCAGAAATTCCAAATATTTTGTGGCAAAAATGCAGAAATTACCATTATTTTGAGGTAAAAATGCATAAATTACCCTTATTTGGGGGCAAAAAAACATAAATTTCCCTTATTTTGCTTCAAAAAGACAGAAATTCTTGTTATTTTGTGGCAAAAAGGCAGAAATTTCTTTTATTTTGGAGAAAAATTGCAGAAATATCACTTATTTCAGGGCATAATTCAAAAATTCCTTTTATTTTGGGGCAAAAAGACAAAAATTCCGTTTATTTTTGGGTAAAAAGGCAGAAATTTCACTTATTTTGAGGTAAAAATGCAGAAATTCCTCTTATTTTGGGGCAAAAATGAAGAAATTTCTTTTTTTTGTGGCAAAAGGTATACATTATTTTTATTTTCGGGCTAAAAGCAGAAATTCCCCGTATTTTGGAGCAAAATTGCAGAAATTCCCCTAGTTGTGGGACAAAAAGGAGAAATTCCCTATTTGTTGGGGCAAAAAGACAGAAATTCTCCTTATTTTGGGACAAAACTCAGAAATTCCACTTATTTTGGGGCAAAATTGCAGAAATTTCACTTATTTTGGGGCAAAATTGCAGAAATTTCCTTTATTTCAGGGAAGAAAGACAGAAATTTTCCTTATTTTGGGGCAAAAAGGCAGAAATTCCTAATATTTTGTGGCAAAAATGCAGAAATTCCCCTTATTTTGTATCAAAAAGTCAGATATTTTCTTTATTTTGGGGCAAAATTGAAGAAATTTCACTTATTTCAAAGCAAATTCAAAAATTCCTTTTATTTTGGGGCAAAAAGACAGAAATTCCGTTTATTTTTGGGTTAAAAAGGCAGAAATTTCACTTATTTTGAGGTAAATAGGCAGAAATTCCTCTTATTTTGGAGCAAAAATGAAGAAATTTCCTTTTTTGTGGCAAAAGGTATACATTCCCCTTGTTTTCGGGCTAAAAAGCAGAAATTCCCCGTATTTTGGAGCAAAATTGCAGAAATTCTCCTAATTGTGGGGCAAAAATGGAGAAATTCCATATATGTGGGGGTAAAAAGAAAGAAATTCTTTTTATTTTGGGTCAAAACTCAGAAATTCCACTTATTATGGGGCAAATTCCAGAAATTTCCCTTATTTTTGGGGAAAATTGCAGAAATTTTACTTATTTTGGGGCAAAATTGCAGAAATTTCACTTATTTTGGGGCAAAATTGCAGAAATTTCACTTATTTCAGGGAAAAAATGCAGAAATTTTCCTTATTTTGGGGCAAAAAGGCAGAAATTCTTAATATTTTTTGGTAAAAATGCAGAAATTTTTTTATTGTGTTTCAAAAAGGCAGAAATTTCCCTTATTTTGAGGCAAAATTGCAGAAATTTCACATGTTTCAGAGCATAATTAAAAAATTCCTTTTATTTTGGGGCAAAAAGACAGAAATTCCCTTTATTTTGGGTAAAAAGCTAGAAATTTCACTTATTTTGAGGTAAAAATGCAGAAATTCCTCTTATTTTGGGGCAAAAATGAAGAAATTTCCATTTTTTTTGTGGCAAAAGGTATACATTCCCCTCATTTTCGGGCAAAAAAGCAGAAATTCCCATATTTTGGAGCAAAATTGCAGAAATTTCCCTAATTGTGGGAAAAAAAGGCAGAAATTCCCTATATGTTGAGGCAAAAAGACAAAAATTCTTCACATTATTGGGCAAACTCAGAAATTCCACTTATTCTGGGGCAAAATTTCAGAAATTTCCCTTATTTTGGGGCAAAATTGCAGAAATTTCCCTTATTTTAGGGCAAAATTGCAGAAATTTCACTTATTTCACGGATAAAAGGCAGAAATTTTCCTTATTTTGGAGCAAAAAGGCAGAAATTCCTAATATTTTGTGGCAAAAATGCAGAAATTCCTCTTATTTTGAGGGAAAAAGTTTGAAATTCCCCTTATTTGGGGGCAAAAAGGCATAAATTTCCCTTATTTTGGGGCAAAAAGACAGAAATTGCCCTTATTTTGTGGCAAAAAGGCAGAAATTTCTTTTATTTTGGAGAAAAATTGCAAAAATATCACTTATTTCAGGGCATAATTCAGAAATTCCTTTTATTTTGGGACAAAAAGACAGAAATTCTGTTTATTTTTGGGTAAATGGCAGAAATTTCACTTATTTTGAGGTAAAAATGCAGAAATTCCTCTTATTTTGGGGCAAAAATGAAGAAATTTCTTTTTTTGTGGCAAAAGGTATACATTATTTTTATTTTCGGGCTAAAAAGAAGAAATTCCCTGTATTTTGGAGCAAAATTGCAGAAATTCCTCTAATTGTGGGGCAAAAATGCAGAAATTCCCTATATGTTTGGGCAAAAAGACAGAAATTCTTTTTATTTCGGGGCAAAACTCAGAAATTCCATTTATTTTGGGGAAAATTCCAGAAATTTCTATTATTTTGGGGCAAAATTGCAGAAATTTCACTTATTTTGGGGCAACATTGCAGAAATTTCACTTATTTCAGGGAAAAAAGGCAGAAATTTTTGATATTTTGGAGCAAAATGGCAGAAATTCTGAATATTTTTTGGCAAAAATGCAGAAATCCCCTATTTTGAGGTAAAAAGGCTGAAATTCCCCTTATTTCGGAACAAAAAGGCAGAAATTTCCCTTATTTTGGGGCAAAATTGCAGAAATTTCACTTATTTCAGGGAAAAAGGCAGGAATTTTCTTATTTTGGGGCAAAAAGTCAGAAATTCCTAATATTTTGTGGCAAAAATGCAGAAATTCCCTTTATTTTGTGTCAAAAAGGCAGAAATTTCTTTTATGTTGGGGCAAAATTGCAGAAATTTCCCTTATTTCAGGGCAAAATTCAAAAATTACTTTTATTTTGGGGCAAAAAGACAGAAATTCCGTTTATTTTTGGGTTTAAAGTCAGAAATTTCACTTATTTTGAGGTAAAAAGGCAGAAATTCCCATTATTTTGGGGCAAAAATGAAGAAATTTCCCTTTTTTGTGGCAAAAGGTATACATTCCCCTTATTTTTGGGAAAAAAAGCAGAAATTCCCTGTATTTTGGAGCAAAATTGCAGAAATTCCCCTAGTTGTGGGGCAAAAAGTGAGAAATTCCCTATTTGTTGGGGCAAAAAGACAGAAATTCTTCTAATTTTGGAGAAAAACTCAGAAATTCCACTTATTTTGGGGCAAAATTGCAGAAATTTCACTTATTTTGGGGCAAAATTGCAGAAATTTCCTTTATTTCAGGGAAGAAACACAGAAATTTTTCTTATTTTGGAGCAAAAAGGCAGAAATTCCAAATATTTTGTGGCAAAAATGCAGAAATTCCCCTTATTTTGAGGTAAAAAGGCTGAAATTCCCCCTAATTTGGGGGAAAAAGGCAGAAATTTCCCTTATTTTGGGGAAAAATTGCAGAAATTTCACTTACTTCAGGGTAACAAGTCAGAAATTTTCCTTATTTTGGGGCAAAAAATACAGAAATTCCCTTTGTATTGGGGGAAAAAGACAGAAATTCCACTTATTAAGAGTCAAAAAAGCAGAAATTCCCCTTATTTTGGAGCAAAAATGAAAAAATTTCCCTTTTTTATGGCAAAAAGGTATGCATTCTTCTTATTTTCGGGCAAAAGGACAGAAATTCCCCGTTTTTTGGAGCAAAATTGCAGAAATCCCCCTAATTGTGGGCCAAAAAGGCAGAAATTCCCTATATGTTGGGGCAAAAAAACAGAAATTCTCCTTATTTTGGGGCAAAACTCAGAAATTTCACTTATTTTAGGGCAAAATTGCAGAAATTTCACTTATTTCAGAAAAAAGCAGAAATTTTCTTATTTTGGGGCAAAAAGGCAGAAATTTCTTTTATTTTGAACAAAATTGCAGAAATTGTTCTTATTTTGGGGCAAAAAGGCAGAAATTTCCTATATTTGGGGCAAAAATGCAGAAATTCCTATTATTTTGAGATAAAAAGGCTGAAATTCCCCTTATTTGGGGGCAAAAAGGCAGAAATTTTCCTCATTTTGGGGCAAAATTGCAGAAATTTCACTTATTTCAGGGTAATAAGTCATAAATTTTCTTTATTTTGGGGCAAAAAAGACAGAAATTCCCTTTGTTTTGGGGGAAAAAAACAAATTCTACATATTTAGAGCCAAAAAAGCAGAAATTCCCCTTATTTTGGAGCAAAAATGAAGAAATTTCCCTTTTTTATGACAAAAAGATATGCATGCTTCTTATTTTCGGTCAAAAAGGCAGAAAATCCCCGTATTTTGGAGCAAAATTGCAGAAATTTCCCTAATTGTGGGGCAAAAAGACAGAAATTCCCCGTTTTTTGGAGCAAAATTGCAGAAATCCCCCTAATTGTGGGCCAAAAAGGCAGAAATTCCCTATATGTTGGGGCAAAAAAACAGAAATTCTCCTTATTTTGGGGCAAAACTCAGAAATTTCACTTATTTTAGGGCAAAATTGCAGAAATTTCACTTATTTCAGAAAAAAAGCAGAAATTTTCTTATTTTGGGGCAAAAAGGCCGAAATTTCTTTTATTTTGGTACAAAATTGCAGAAATTGTTCTTATTTTGGGGCAAAAAGGCAGAAATTTCCCATATTTTGGGGCAAAAATGCAGAAATTCCTATTATTTTGATATAAAAAGGCTGAAATTCTTCTTATTTGGGGGCAAAAAGGCAGAAATTTTCCTCATTTTGGGGCAAAATTGCAGAAATTTCACATACTTCAGGGTAATAAGTCATAAATTTTCATTATTTTGGGGCAAAAAAGACAGAAATTCCCTTTGTTTTGGGGAAAAAAAACAAATTCTACATATTTAGAGCCAAAAAAGCAGAAATTCCCCTTATTTTGGAGCAAAAATGAAGAAATTTCCCTTTTTTATGACAAAAAGATATGCATTTTTCTTATTTTCGGGCAAAAAGGCAGAAAATCCACGTATTTTGGAGCAAAATTGCAGAAATTTCCCTATGTGGGGCAAAAAGGCAGAAATTCCCTATATGTTGGGGCAAAAACAGAAATTCCTCTTATTTTGGGGCAAAACTCAGAAATTTCACTTATTTTGTGGCAAAATTGCAGAAATTTCCCTTATTTAAGGGCAAAATTGCAGAAATTTCCCATATTTTGGGGCAAAAATGCAGAAATATTCTTTATTTTGAGGTAAAAAGGCTGATATTTTCCTTATTTGGGGGCAAAAATCAGAAATTTCCCTCATTTTGGGCAAAATTGCAGAAATTTCACTAACTTCAGGGTAATAAGTCAGAAATTTTCCGTATTTTGGGGCAAAAAAGACAGAAATTCCCTTTGTTTTGGGGGAAAAACACAGAAATTCCACTTATTAAGAGGCAAAAAAGCAGAAATTCCCCTTATTTTGGAGCAAAAATGAAGAAATTTCCCTTTTTTATGGCAAAAAGGTATGCATTCTTCTTATTTTCGGGCAAAAAGGCAGAAATTCCCCGTATTTTGGAGCAAAATTGCAGAAATTCCCCTAATTGTGGGGCAAAAAGGCAGAAATTCCCTATATGTTGGGGCAAAAACAGAAATTCTCCTTATTTAGGGGCAAAACTCAGAAATTTCATTTATTTTGGGGCAAAATTGCAGAAATTTTTCTTATTTTGGGGCAAAATTGCAGAAATTTCACATATTTTGGGGCAAAATTGCAGAAATTTCACTTATTTTAAGGCAAAATTGCAGAAATTTTACTTATTTCAGGAAAAAAGGCAGAAGTTTTCCTTATTTTGGGGCAAAAAGGCAGAAATTCCAAATATTTTGTGGCAAAAATGCAGAAATTCCCCTTATTTTGAGGTAAAAAGGCTGAAATTCCCCTTATTTGGGGGCAAAAAGTCAGAAATTTCTTTTATTTTGGTACAAAATTGCAGAATTTGTTCTTATTTTGGGGCAAAAAGGAAGAAATTTCCCATATTTTGGGGCAAAAATGCAGAAATTTCCCTTATTTTGAGATAAAAAGGCTGATATTTTTTTTATTTGGGGGCAAAAAGGCAGAAATTTCCCTCATTTTGGGGCAAAATTGCAGAAATTTCACTTATTTCAGGGTAATAAGTCAGAAATTTTCCTTATTTTGGAGCAAAAAAGACAGAAATTCCCTTTGTTTTGGGGGAAAAAGACAGAAATTCCACTTATTTAGAGGCAAAAAAGCAGAAATTCCCCTTATTTTGGAGCAAAAATGAAGAAATTTCTATTTTTATGGCAAAAAGGTATGCATTCTTCTTGTTTTCGGGCAAAAAGGCAGAAATTCCTTCTGTTTTGGAGCAAAATTGCAGAAATCTCCTAATTGTGGGGCAAAAAGGCAGAAATTCCCTATATGTTGGGGCAAATGGACAGAAATTCTCCTTATTTTGGGGCAAAACTCAGAAATTTCACTTATTTTGGGGCAAAATTGCAGAAATTTCACTGATATCAGAAAAAAAAGCAGACATTTTCTTATTTTGGGGCAAAAAGGCAGAAATTTCTTTTATTTTGGTACAAAATTGCAGAAATTTTTCTTATTTTGGGAAAAAGGCAGAAATTTCTCATATTTTGGGGCAAAAATGCAGAAATTCCCCTTATTTTAAGGTAAAAATGCTGAACTTCTTATTTGGGGGCAAAAAAGCAGAAATTTCCCTTATTTTGGGGCAAAACTTAGAAATTTCAATTATTTTGGGGCAAAATTGCAGAAATTTCACTTATTTCCAAAAAAAAACAGAAATTTTCTAATTTTGGGGCAAAAAGGCAGATATTTCTTTTATTTTGGTACAAAATTGCAGAAATTTTCCTTATTTTGGGTCAAAAAGGCAGACATTTCCCATATTTTGGGGCAAAAATGCAGAAATTCCCCTTATTTTGAGGTAAAAAGGCTGAAATTCCCCTTATTTGGGGGCAAAGAATGCAGAAATTTCCCTTATTTTGGGGCAAAATTGAAGAAATTTCACTTATTTCAGGGTAATAAGCCAGAAATTATCTTTATTTTGGTGCAAAAAGACCGAAATTCCCTTTGTTTTGGGAAAAAAAGACAGAAATTCCACTTATTTAGAGGCAAAAAGCAGAAATTCCCCTTATTTTGGAGCAAAAATGAAGAAATTTCCCTTTTCTATGGCAAAAAGGTTTGCATTCTTCTTATTTTCGGGCAAAAAGACAGAAATTCACCGTTTTTTGGAGCAAAATTGCAGAAATCCCCCTAATTGTGGGCCAAAAAGGCAGAAATTCCCTATATGTTGGGGCAAAAAGACAGAAATTCTCCTTATTTTGGGGCAAAACTCAGAAATTTCACTTATTTTAGGGCAAAATTGCAGAAATTTCACTTATTTCTGAAAAAAGCAGAAATTTTCTTATTTTGGGGCAAAAAGGCAGAAATTTCTTTTATTTTGGTACAAAATTGCAGAAATTGTTCTTATTTTGGGGCAAAAAGGCAGAAATTTCCCATATTTTGGGGCAAAAATGCGGAAATTCCTATTATTTTGAGATAAAACAGGCTGAAATTCCCCTTATTTGGGGGCAAAAAGGTAGAAATTTTCCTCATTTTGGGGCAAAATTGCAGAAATATCATTTATTTCAGGGTAATAAGTCAGAAATTTTCCTTATTTTGGGGCAAAAAAGACAGAAATTCCTTTTGTTTTGGGGGAAAAAAACAGAAATTTCACATATTTAGAGCCAAAAAAGCAGAAATTCCCCTTATTTTGGAGCAAAAATGAAGAAATTTCCCTTTTTTATGGCAAAAAGATATGCATTCTTCTTATTTTCGGGCAATAAGGCAGAAAATCCCCGTATTTTGGAGCAAAATTGCAGATATTTCCCTAATTGTGGGGCAAAAAGGCAGAAATTCCCTATATGTTGGGGCAAAAACAGAAATTCCTCTTATTTTGGGGCAAAACTCAGACATTTCACTTATTTTGTGGCAAAATTGCAAAAATTTCCATTATTTTGGGGCAAAATTGCAGAAATTTCACATATTTTGGGGCAAAATTGCAGAAATTTCACTTATTTCAGGAAAAAAAAGCAGAAATTTGCTTTTGGGGGCAAAAAGTCAGAAATTTCTTTTATTTTTGTACAAAATTGCAGAATTTGTTCTTATTTTGGGGCAAAAATGCAGAAATTTCCCTTATTTTGAGGTAAAAAGGCTGATATTTTCCATATTTGGGGGCAAAAAGGCAGAAATTACCCTCATTTTGTGGCAAAATTGAAGAAATTTCACTTACTTCAGGGTAATAAGTCAGAAATTTTCCGTATTTTGGGGCAAAAAAGACAGAAATTCCCTTTGTTTTGGGGGAAAAAGACAGAAATTCCACTTATTAAGAGGCAAAAAAAGCAGTAATTCCCCTTATTTTGGAGCAAAAATTAAGAAATTTCCCCTTTTTATGGCAAAAAGGTATGCATTCTTCCTGTTATCGTTGAAAAAGGCAGAAATTCCCCCTGTTTTGGAGCAAAATTGCAGAAATTCCCCTAATTGTGGGGCAAAAAGACAGAAATTCCCTATATGTTGGGGCAAAAAGACAGAAATTCTCTTTATTTTGGGGCAAAACTCAGAAATTTCACTTATTTTGGGGCAAAATTGCAGAAATTTCCCTTATTTCAGAAAAAAAAGCAGAAATTTTCTTTTTGGGGCAAAAAGTCAGAAATTTCTTTTATTTTTGTACAAAATTGCAGACTTTGTTCTTATTTTGGGGCAAAAAGGCAGAAATTTCCCATATTTTGGGGCAAAATTGCAGAAATTCCCCTTATTTTGAGGTAAAAATGCTGAAATTCCCCTTATTTGGGGACAAAAATCCAGAAATTCCTCTTATTTTGGGGCAAAACTCAGAAATTTCAATTATTTTGGAGCAAAATTGCAGAAATTTCACTTATTTCATTGTAATAAGTCTGAAATTTTCCTTATTTTGGGGCAAAAAAGACAGAAATTCCCTTTGTTTTGGGGGAAAAAGACAAAAATTCCACTTATTTAGAGGCAAAAAATCAGAAATTCCACTTATTTTGGAGAAAAATGAAGAAATTTCCCTTTTTAATGGCAAAAAGGTATTCATCTTCTTATTTTTGGTCAAAAAGGCAGAAATTCCCTGTATGTTAGGGCAAAAAGACAGAAATTCTTCTTATTTTGGGGCAAAACTCAGAAATTCCACTTGTTTTAAGGCAAAATTCCAGAAATTTCCCTTATTTTGGGGCAAAATTGCAGAAATTTCACTTATTTTGGGGCAAAATTGCAGAAATTTCACTTATGTCAGTAAAAAAAGCAGAACTTTTCTTTTTTGGGGCAAAAAGTCAGAAATTTCTTTTATTTTGGTACAAAATTGCAGAAATTGTTCTTATTTTGGGGCAAAAACGCCGAAATTTCCCATATTTTGGGGCAAAAATGCAGAAATTCCTCTTATTTTGTGGTATAAAAGCTGAAATTCCTTTTATTTGGGGGCAAAAAGGCAGAAATTTTCCTCATTTTGGGGCAAAATTGCAGAAATTTCACTTATTTCAGGGTAATAAGCCAGAAATTTTTCTTATTTTGGGGCAAAAAAGACAGTAATTCCCTTGTTTTGGGGGAAAAAGAGAGATATTCCACTTATTTAGAGGCCAAAAAGCAGAAATTCCCCTTATTTTGGAGCAAAAATGAAGAAATTTCCCTTTTTTATGGCAAAAAGGTATGCATTTTTCTTTTTTTCGGGCAAAAAGGCAGAAATTCCCCGTATTTTGGATCAAAATTGCAGAAATTCCTTTAATTGTAGCACAAAAAGGCAGAAATTCCCTATATATTGTGGCAAAAATACAGAAATTCTCCTTATTTTGGGGCAAAACTCAGAAATTTCACTTATTTTGGGGTAAAATTGCAGAAATTTCACTTATTTCAGAAAAAAAGCAGAAATTTTCTTATTTTGGGGCAAAAAGGCAGAAATTTCTTTTATTTTGGTACAAAATTGCAAAAATTTTTCTTATTTTGGGCAAATAGGCAGAAATTTCCAATATTTTGGGGCAAAATGCAGAAATTCCCCTTATTTTGAGGTAAAAATGCTGAAATTCCCCTTATTTGGGGGCAAAAAGGCAGAAATTCCCCTTATTTTGGGGCAAAACTCAGAAATTTCAATTATTTTGGGGCAAAATTCCAGAAATTTCCCTTATTTTGGGCCAAATTTCAGAAATTTCACTTATTTTGGGACAAAATTGCAGAAATTTCACTTATTTTGGGGCAAAATTGCAGAAATTTCACTTATTTCAGGAAAAAAGGCAGAAGTTTTTCTTATTTTGGAGCAAAAAGGCAGAAATTCCAAATATTTTGTGGCAAAAATGCAGAAATTCCCCTTATTTTGAGGTAAAAATGCTGAAATTCCCCTTATTTGGGGGTAAAAAGGCATAAATTTTCCTTATTTTGGGGCAAAATTGCAGAAATTTCACTTACATCAGGGTAATAAGTCAGAAATTTTCCTTATTTTGAGGCAAAAAAGATGTAAATTCCCTTTGTTTTGGGGGAAAAAGACAGAAATTCCACTTATTAAGAGGCAAAAGAGCAGAAAGTCCCCTTATTTTGGAGGAAAAATGAAGAAATTTTCCTTTTTTATGGCAAAAAGGTATGCATTCTTCTTGTTTTCGGGCAAAAAGGCAGAAATTCCTCGTATTTTGGAGCACAATTGCAGAAATTCCCCTAATTGTGGGGCAAAAAGACAGAAATTCCCTATATGTTGGGGCGAAAAGACAGAAATTCTCCTTATTTTGGGGCAAAACTCAGAATTTTCACTTATTTTGGGGCAAAATTGCAGAAATTTCACTTATTTCAGAAAAAAAAGCAGAAATTTCACTTATTTTGGGGCAAAAAGTCAGAAATTTCCCTTATTTTGGTGCAAAATTGCAGAAATTTTTCTTATTTTGGGAAAAAGGCAGAAATTTCTCATATTTTGGGGCAAAAATGCAGAAATTCCCTTTCTTTTAAGGTAAAAAGGCTGAACTTCCCCTTTTATGGGGGCAAAAAAGCAGAAATTTCCCTTATTTTGGGGCAAAACTTAGAAATTTCAATTATTTTGGGGCAAAATTGCAGAAATTTCACTTATTTCCAAAAAAAAAACAGAAATTTTCTAATTTGGGGGCAAAAAGTCAGATATTTCTTTTATTTTGGTACAAAATTGCAGAAATTTTCCTTATTTTGGGGCAAAAAGGCAGACATTTCCCATATTTTGGGGCAAAAATGCAGAAATTCCCCTTATTTTGAGGTAAAAAGTCTGAAATTCCCCTTACTTGGGGGCAAAAAATGCAGAAATTTCCCTTATCTTGGGGCAAAATTGCAGAAATTTCACTTATTTCAGAATAATAAGTCAGAAATTATCTTTATTTTGGTGCAAAAAGACAGAAATTCCCTTTGTTTTGGGGGAAAAAGACAGAAATTCCACTTATTTAGAGGCAAAAAAGCAGAAATTCCCCTTATTTTGGAGCAAAAATGAAGAAATTTCTCTTTTCTATGGCAAAAAGGTATGCATTCTTCATATTTTCGGGCAAAAAGACAGAAATTCCCCGTTTCTTGGAGCAAAATTGCAGAAATCCCTTTAATTGTGGGCCAAAAACGCAGAAATTCCCTATATGTTGGGGCGAAAAGACAGAAATTCTCCTTATTTTGGGGCAAAACTCAGAAATTTCACTTATTTTACGGCAAAATTGCAGAAATTTCACTTATTTCAGAATAAAAGCAGAAATTTTCTTATTTTGGGGCAAAAAGGTAGAAATTTCTTTTATTTTGGTACAAAATTGCAGAAATTGTTCTTATTTTGGGGCAAAAAGGTAGAAATTTCCCATATTTTGGGACAAAAATGCAGAAATTCCTATTATTTTGAGTTAAAAAGGCTGAAATTCCCCTTATTTGGGGGCAAAAAGGCAGAAAATTTCCTCATTTTGGGGCAAAATTGCAGAAATTTCACTTATTTCAGGGTAATAAGTCAGAAATTTTCCTTCTTCTGGGGCAAAAAAGACAGAAATTCCCTTTGTTTTGAAGGAAAAAAACAGAAATTACACTTATTTAGAGCAAAAAAAGCAGAAATTCCCCTTATTTTGGAGCAAAAATGAAGAAATTTCCCTTTTTTATGGCAAAAAGATATGCATTCTTATTATTTTTGGGCAAAAAGGCAGAAAATCCCCGTATTTTGGAGCAAAATTGCAGAAATTCCTTTAATTGTGGGGCAAAAAGGCAGAAATTCCCTATATATTGGGGCAAAAATACAGAAATTCCTCTTATTTGGGGGCAAAACTCAGAATTTTCACTTATTTTGGGGCAAAATTGCAGAAATTTCACTTATTTCAGAAAAAAAGCAGAAATTTTCTTATTTTGGCGCAAAAAGGCAGAAATTTCCCATATTTTGGGGCAAATATGCAGAAATTCCCCTTATTTTGAGGTAAAAAGGCTGAAATTCCCTTTATTTGGGGGCAAAAAGGCAGAAATTTCCCTTATTTAGGGGCAAAATTGCAGAAATTTTACTTATTCAGGGTAATAAGTCAGAAATTTTCCTTATTTTGGGGCAAAAAGACAGAAATTCCCTTTGTTTGGGGGAAAAAACAGAAATTCCACTTATTTAGAGGCAAAAAAAAAGAAATTCCCCTTATTTTGGAGCAAAAATAAAGAAATTTCCCTCTTTTATGGCAAAAAGGTATGCATTCTTATTGTTTTCGGGCAAAAAGGCAGAAATTCCCCAAATTTTGGAGCAATATTGAAGAAATTCCCTTAATTGTGGGGCAAAAAGGCCGAAATTCCCTATATGTTGGGGCAAAAAGACAGAAATTCTCCTTATTTTGGGGCAAAACTTAGATATTTCCCTTATTTTGGGGCAAAATTGCAGAAAATTCACATATTTTGGGGCAAAATTACAAAAATTTCACTTATTTCAGAAAAAAAGCAGAAATTATCTATTTGGGGCAAAAAGTCAGAAATTTCTTTTATTTAGGTACAAAATTGCAGAATTTGTTCTTATTTTGGGGCAAAAGGGCAGAAATTTCCCATATTTTGGGGCAAAAATGCAGAAATTTCCCTTATTTTGAGGTAAAAATGCTGATATTTTCTTATTTGGGGGCAAAAAGGCAGATATTTTCCTCATTTTGGGGCAAAATTGCAGAAATTGCACTTATTTCAGGGTAATAAGTCAGAAATTTTCCGTATTTTGGGACAAAAAAGACAGAAATTCCATTTGTTTTGGGGGAAAAAAACAGAAATTCCACTTATTTAGAGGCAAAAAAGCAGAAATTCACCTTATTTTGGAGCAAAAATGAAGAAATTCCTCTTTTTTATGGCAAAAAGGTATGCATTCTTCTTGTTTTCGGGCAAAAAGGCAGAAATTCCCCGAATTTTGGAGCAAAATTGAAGAAATTCCCCTACTTGTGGGGCAAAAAGGCAGAAATTTCACTTATTTTGAAATAAAAAGGAAGAAATTCCTCTTATTTTGGGGCAAAAATGAAAAAATTTCACTTTTTTGTGGCAAAAGGTATACATCCCCCTTATTTTCAGGCAAAAAAGCAGAAATTCCCATATTTTGGAGCAAAATTGCAGAAAATCCCCTAATTGTGGGGCAAAAAGGCAGAAATTCCCTATATGTTGGGGCAAAAAGACAGAAATTCTCCTTATTTTGGAGAAAAACTCAAAAATTCCAATTATTTTGGGGCAAAATTCCAGAAATTTCCCTTATTTGGGAGCAAAATTGCAGAAATTTCACTTATTTCAGGGAAAAAAGGCGGAAATTTTCTTATTTTGGGGCAAAAATTCAGAAATTCCCCTTATTTTGTGTCAAAAAAGCAGAAATTTCCTTTATTTTGGGGCAAAATAACAGAAATTTCACTTATTTCAGGGCAAAATTCAAAAATTCCTTTTATTTTGGTGCAAAAAGACAGAAATTCCGTTTATTTTTGGGTAAAAAGGCAGAAATTTCACTTATTTTGAGGTAAAAAGGCTGAAATTCCTCTTATTTTGGGGCAAAAATGAAGAAATTTCCCTTTTTGTGGCCAAAGTTATACATTCCCCTTATTTTTGGGAAAAAAAGCAGAAATTCTCCGTATTTTGGAGCAAAATTGCAGAAATTCCCCTAGTTGTGGGGCAAAAACGCAGAACTTACCCTTATTTTGTGGTAAAACTGCAGAAATTTCACTTATTTCGCGGCAAAATGGCAGAAATTCCCTTTATTTTCGGCGAAAAAGGCAGAAAATCCCCGTATTTTGGAGCAAAATTGCAGAAATTCACCTAATTTTGGGGTAAAACATGCAGTAATTTTCTTTATTTTGGGGCAAAAAGGCAGAAATTCCCCTTATTTTGGGGCAAAAAACAGACATTTCCCTTATTTAGGGAAAAAATTTTAGAAATTTAACTTATTTCAGAGCAAAAAGTCAGAAATTCCCCTTATTTTGGGGCAAAAAGACAGAAATTCCGTTTATTTTTCGGGAAAAGTCAGAAATCGCATTTATTTTGAGTCAAAAAGGCGGAAAATAGCCTTATTTTGGGGTAAAAATTAAGAAATTTACCTTTTTTATGGCAAAAAGTCATACATTCCCTTTATTTTCGGGCAAAAAGGCAGAAATTCCCCGTATTTTGGAGCAAAATTGCAGAAATTTCCCTAATTTTGGGGCAAAAATGCAGAACTTCCTCTTATTTGGGGGTAAAACTGCAGACATTTCACTTATTTCGCAGCAAAATGGCAGAAATTCCCTTTATTTTCGGTGAAAAAGGCAGAAAATCCCCGTATTTTGGAGCAAAATTGCAGAAATTCACCTAATTTTGGGGTAAAATATGCAGTAATTTTCTTTATTTTGGGGCAAAAAAGCAAAAATTTCCCTTATTTTGGGGCAAAAGGCAGAAATTCTTTTTATTTTAGGGAAAAATTGCAGAAATTTCCCTTTTTTGGGGACAAAAAACAGAAATTCCCTTTATTTTGGGGCAAAATTGAAGAAAATTCCTTTATTATGGGGAAAATTGCAGAAATTTCTTTTATTTTAAGGCAAATTTGCAGAAATTTCACTTATGTCAGAGAAAAAAAAGCAAAAATTTTTCTTATTTCAAGGCAAAAAAACAGAAATTCCCATGATTTTGGGGCAAAAAGGCAGAAATTCACCTTATTTTGGGGTAAAATTGCAGACATTTTACATATTTCAAGGCAAAAAGCCAGAAATTCTTCTTATTTGGGGGCAAAAAGGCAGAAATTCCCCTTATTGTGGAATAAAATTGCAGAAATTTCCCTTGTTTGAGGGCAAAAAGGCAGAAATTCCCCGTATTTTGGAGCAAAATTTCAGAAATTCCCCTAATATTGGGCCAAAAATGCAGAAATTCTCTTTATTTGGGGCAAATCGGCAGAAGTTCCCCTTATTTTCGGGAAAAGAGGCAGAAATTCCCTGTATTTTGAAGCAAACTTGGAGAAACTCCCCTAATTTTGGGGGAAAAAGCAGAAATTCCCTTTATTTTGGGGCAAAAATACAGAAATTCTCTTTATTTCGGGGCAAACATCAGAAATTTCCTTTATTTTGGGGCAAAATTTTAGAAATCTATTTTATTTTGGTACAGAATTGCAGAAATTTTTCTTATTTTGTGGCAAAAAGGCAGAAATTTTCCATATTTTGGTGCAAAAAGGCTGCAATTCCCCTTATTTTGAGGTAAAATGCTGAAATTCCCCATATTTTGGGGCAAAAGGGCAGAAATTCCCCACATTTTGGGGCAAAAAGGCACAAATTTCCCTTATTTTCGGGCAAAATTGCGGAAATTACATTTATTTAAGGGCAAAAAGTTAGAAATTACTTTTATTTTGGGGTAAAAAGCAGAAATTTCTTTTATTTTGGTACAAAATTGAAGAAATTTTCCTTATTTTGGAACAAAAAGTCAGAAATTCTCCATATTTTGGGCAAAAGGAAAAAATTTTCATAATTTTGAGATAAAAAGGCTGAAATTCCCATTATTTTGAGGCAATAAGGCAGAAATTCCCCTTATTTGGAGGTAAAATGCTGAAATTCCCCTTATTTTGGCAAAAAGGCAGAAATTCCCCTTATTTTGGGGCAAAATTGCAGAAATTTCACTTATTTCAGGGCAAAAAGTCAGAAATTTGCCTCATTTTGGGGCAAAAAGCAGAAATTCTCCTAATTTTGGGGCCAAAAACAGAAATTCCCCTTATTTTGGGGTAAAATTGTGGAAATTTCAAATATTTCAGGGCAAAAAGGCAGAAATTCCACTTTATTTCGGGCAATAAGGCAGAAATTCCCCGTATTTTGGAGCAAAATTTCAGAAATTCCCCTTATGTTGGTGCAAAAATGCAGAAATTCTTTTTATTTTGGTGCAATAAGGCAGAAATTCTCCGTATTTTGAAGCAAAATTGCACATATTCCCCTAATTTTGAGGGAAAATGCAGAAATTCACATTATTTTGGGGAAAAAAGACAGACATTCTCTTTATTTCAGGGCAAAAAGTCAGAAATTCCCCTTATTTTGGGGCAAAATTCCAGAAATTTCCTTTATTTGGGGGCAAAATTGTAGAAATCTCCCTTATTTTGTGGTAAAATTACAGAAATTTCATTATTTCAAAGAAAAAATGCAGAAATTTCTCTTATTTTGGGGCAAAAATGCAGAAATTCTCTATACTTGGGGGCGAAAAAGGAGAGATTCCCCTTATTATGAGGTAAAATGCTAAAATTCCCCTTATTTTGGGGCAAGAAGACAGAAATTCCCCTTATTTTGTGGCAAAAAGGCATAAATTTCTCTTCTTTTTGGGCAAAATTGCAGAAATTTCACTTATTTCAGGGCAAAATTCAAAAATTCCCCTTATTTTGGGGCAAAAATACAGAAATTCCGTTTATTTTGGGGTAAAAAGGCAGAAATTTCACTTATTTTGAGGTAAAAAGGAAGAAATTCCTCTTATTTTGGGGCATAAATGAAGAAATTTTACTTTTTTGTGGCAAAAGGTATACATTCCACTTATGTTCGGGCAAAAAGCAGAAATTTCCCGTATTTTGGAGCAGAATTGCAGACAATCCCCTAATTGTGGGGCAAAAAGGCAGAAATTCCCTATATGTTGGGTCAAAAAGACAGATTCTCCTTATTTTGAGGAAAAACTCAGAAATTCCACTTTTTTGGGGCAAAATTCCAGAAATTTCACTTATTTCAGGGAAAAAAGGCAGAAATTTTCTTATTTTGGGGCAAAAAGTCAGAAATTCCTAATATTTTGTGGCAAAAATTCAGAAATTCCACTTATTTTGTGTCAAAAGGCAGAATTTCACTTATTTTGGGGCAAAATTACAGAAATTTCACTTATTTCAGGGCAAAATTCAAAAATTCCATTTATTTTGGGGCAAAAAGACAGAAATTCCTTTTATATTTGGGTAAAAAGGCAGAAATTTCACTTATTTTGAAGTAAAAAGGAAGAAATTCCTATTATTTTGGGACAAAAATGAAGAAATTTCCCTTTTTTGTGGCAAAAGGTATACATTCCCTTTATTTTTGGGAAAAAAAGCAGAAATTACCTGTATTTTGGAGCAAAATTGAAGAAATTTTCCTAGTTGTGGGGCAAAAAGGGAGAAATTCCCTATTTGTTGGGGCAAAAAGACAGAAAATCTCCTTATTTTCTGGCAAGATTCAGAAATTCCACGTATTTTGGGGCAAAATTGCAGAAATTTCACTTATTTTGGGGCAAAATTGCAGAAAATTCCCTTATTTCAGGAAAGAAAGACAGAAATTTTCCTTATTTTGGGGCAAAAAGGCAGAAATTCCTAATATTTTGTGCCAAAAATACAGAAATTCCCTTTATTTTGTGTCAAAAAGTCAGAAATTTTCCTTATTTTGGGGGAAAATTGAAGAAATTTCACTTATTTCAGTGCAAAATTCAAAAATTCCCCTTATTTTGGTCCAAAAATACAGAAATTCCGTTTATTTTTGGGTAAAAAGGCAGAAATTTCACTTAATTTGAGGTAAAAAGGCAGAAATTCCTCTTATTTTGGGGCAAAAATGAAGAAATTTCCCTTTTTGTGGAAAAAGGTATTCATACCCCTTATTTTCGGGCAAAAAAGCAGAAATTGCCCGCATTTTGGAGCAAAATTGCAGAAAATCCCCTAATTGTGGGGCAAAAAGGCAGAAATTTCCTATATGTTGGGGCAAAAAGACAGAAATTCTCCTTATTTGGGGGAAAAACTCAGAAATTCCACTTATTTTGGGGCAAAATTCCAGAAATTTCCCTTATTTTGGGGCAAAATTGCAGAAATTTCACTTATTTCAGGGCAAAATTCAAAAATTCCTTTTATTTTGGGGCAAAAAGACAGAAATTCCGTGTATTTTTGGGTAAAAAGTCAGAAATTTCACTTATTTTGAGGTAAAAAGGAAGAAATTCCTCTTATTTTGGGGCAAAAATGAAGAAATTTTTCTTTTTTGTGGCAAAAGGTATACATTCCCCTTATTTTCCAGCAAAAAAGCAGAAATTCCTCGTATTTTGGAACAAAATTGCAGAAAATCCCCTAATTGTGGGGCAAAGAGGCAGAAATTTTCTATATGTTGGGACAAAAAGGCAGAAATTCTCCTTATTTTGGAAAAAAACTAAGAAATTCCACTTATTTTGGGGCAAAATTCCTAAAATTTCCCCTATTTTCTGTCAAAATTGCAGAAATTTCACTTATTTCAAAGAAATAAAGCAGAAATTTTCGTATTTTGGGGCAAAAAGTCAGAAATTCCTAATATTTTGTGGCAAAAATGCAGAAATTCCCCTTATTTTGAGGTAAAAGGCTGAAATTCCACTTATTTGGGGGCAAAAAGGCAGAAATTTCCCTTATTTTGGGGCAAAATTGCAGAAAATCCCCTAATTGTGGGGCAAAAAGGCAGAAATTCCCTATATGTTGGGGCAAAAAGACAGAAATTCTCCTTATTTTGAAAAAAAACTCAGAAATCCCACTTATTTTGGGGCAAAATTCCAGAAATTTCCCTTATTTTGGGGCAAAATTGCAGAAATTTAACATATTTCAGGGCAAAATTCAAAAATTTCTTTTATTTTGGGGCAAAAAGACAGAAATTCCATATATTTTTGGGTAAAAAGGCAGAAATTTCACTTATTTTGATGTAAAAAGGAAGAAATTCTTTTTATTTTGGGGCAAAAATGAAGAAATTTCCCTTTTTTGTGGCAAAAGGTATACATTAACCTTATTTTCAGGCAAAAAAGCAGAAATTCCTAGTATTTTGCAGCAAAATTGCAGAAAATCCCCTAATTGTGGGGCAAAAAGTGAGAAATTCACTATATGTTGGGGCAAAAAGACAGAAATTCTCCTTATTTTGGGGAAAAACTCAGAAATTCAACTTATTTTGGGTCAAAATTCCAAAAATTTCCCTTATTTTCTGTCAAAATTGCAGAAATTTCACTTATTTCAAGGAAAAAAAGCAGAAATTTTCTTATTTTGGGGTAAAAAGTCAGAAATTCCTAATATTTTGTGGCAAAAATGCAGAAATTCCCCTTATTTTGTGTCAAAAAGGGAGAAATTTCCCTTATTTTGGGGCAAAATTGCAGATATTTCACTTATTTCAGAGAAAAAAGGCAGAAATTTTCTTATTTTGGGGCAAAAAGTCAGAAATTCCTAATATTTTGTGGCAAAAATGCAGAAATTCCTTATATTTTGTGTCAAAAAGGCAGAAATTTCTTTTATGTTGGGGCAAAATTGCAGAAATTTCCCTTATTTCAGGGAAAAATTCAAAAATTCCTTTTATTTTGAGGCAAAAAGACAGAAATTCCATTTATTTTTGGGTAAAAAGGCAGAAATTTCACTTATTTTGATGTAAAAAGGCAAAAATTCCTCTTATTTTGGAGCAAAAATGAAGAAATTTCCCCTTTTTGTGGCAAAAATTATACATTCCCCTTATTTTTGGTAAAAAGCAGAAATTCCCTGTATTTTGGAGCAAAATTGCAGAAATTCCCCTAGTTGTGGGGCAAAAAGGGAGAAATTCCCTATTTGTTGGGGCAAAAAGACAGAAATTCTCCTTATTTTGGGGCAAAACTCTGAAATTCCACTTATTCTGGGGCAAAATTGAAGAAATTTCACTTATTTTGGGGCAAAATTGCAGAAATTTCCTTTATTTCAGGGAAGAAAGACAGAAATTTTCCTTATTTTGGGGCAAAAAGGCAGAAATTTCTAATATTTTGTGGCAAAAATGCAGAAATTCCCCTTATTTTGTGTCAAAAAGTCAGAAATTTTCCTTATTTTGGGGCAAAATAACAGAAATTTCACTTATTTCAGGACATAATTCAAAAATTCCTTTTATTTTGGGGCAAAAAGACCGAAATTCCGTTTATTTTTGGGTAAAAAAGGCAGAAATTTCACTTATTTTGAGGTAAAAAGGCAGAAATTCCTCTTATTTTGGGGCAAAAATGAAGAAATTTTCCTTTTTTGTGGCATAAGGTATACATTCCCCTTATTTTCGGGCTAAAAAGCAGAAATTCCCCGTATTTTGGAGCAAAATTGCAGAAATTCTCCTAATTGTAGGGCAAAAATGCAGAAATTCCCTATATGTGGGGGTAAAAAGACAGAAATTTTATTTATTTTGGGGCAAAACTCAGAAATTCCACTTATTTGGGCAAAATTCCAGAAATTTCCCTTATTTTTGGGCAAAATTGCAAAAATTTTACTTATTTTGGGGCAAAATTGCAGAAATTTCACTTATTTTGGGGCAAAATTGCAGAAATTTCACTTATTTCAGGGAAAAAATGCAGAAATTTTCCTTATTTTTGGGGAAAAAGGCAGAAATTCTTAATATTTTTTGGTAAAAATGCAGAAATTTCCCTTATTTTGTGTCAAAAAGGCAGAAATTTCCCTTATTTTGTGGCAAAATTGCAGAAATTTCACCTATTTCAGGGAATAATTCAAAAAATCCTTTTATTTTGGGGCAAAAAGAAAGAAATTCCGTTTATTTTGGGTAAAAAGGCAGAAATTTCACATATTTTGAGGTAAAAATGCAGAAATTCCTCTTATTTTGTGGCAAAAATGAAGAAATTTCCATTTTTTGTGGCAAAATGTATACATTCCCTTTATTTTCGGGCAAAAAAGCAGAAATTCCCGTATTTTGGTGCAAAATTGCAGAAATTCCCCTAGTTGTGGGGCAACAAGGCAGAAATTCCCCATATGTTGAGGCAAAAAGACAAAAATTCTCCACATTTTTGGGCAAAACTCAGAAATTCCACTTATTCTGGGGCAAAATTCCAGAAATTTCCCTTATTTTGGGGCAAAATTGCAGAAATTTCCCTTATTTTATGGCAAAATTGCAGAAATTTCACTTATTTCATGGAAAAAAGGCAGAAATTTTTTTTATTTTGGAGCAAAAAGGCAGAAATTCCAAATATTTTGTGGCAAAAATGCAGAAATTACCATTATTTTGAGGTAAAAATGCTGAAATTACCCTTATTTGTGGGCAAAAAAATATAAATTTCCCTTATTTTGCTTCAAAAAGACAGAAATTCTTGTTATTTTGTGGCAAAAAGGCAGAAATTTCTTTTATTTTGGAGAAAAATTGCAGAAATATCACTTATTTCAGGGCATAATTCAAAAATTCCTTTTATTTTGGGGCAAAAAGACAAAAATTCTGTTTATTTTTGGGTACAAAGGCAGAAATTTCACTTATTTTGAGGTAAAAATGCAGAAATTCCTCTTATTTTGGGGCAAAAATGAAGAAATTTCTTTTTTTGTGGCAAAAGGTATACATTATTTTTATTTTCGGTCTAAAAAGCAGAAATTCCCCGTATTTTGGAGCAAAATTGCAGAAATTCCCCTAGTTGTGGGACAAAAAGGAGATATTCCCTATTTGTTGGGGCAAAAAGACAGAAATTCTCCTTATTTTGGGACAAAACTCAGAAATTCCACTTATTTTGGGGCAAAATTGCAGAAATTTCACTTATTTTGGGGCAAAATTGCAGAAATTTCCTTTATTTCAGGGAAGAAAGACAGAAATTTTCCTTATTTTGGGGCAAAAAGGCAGAAATTCCTAATATTTTATGGCAAAAATGCAGAAATTCCCCTTATTTTGTATCAAAAAGTCAGAAATTTTCTTTATTTTGGGGCAAAATTGAAGAAATTTCACTTATTTCAGGGCAAATTCAAAAATTCCTTTTATTTTGGGGCAAAAAGACAGAAATTCTGTTTATTTTTGGGTAAAAAAAGGCAGAAATTTCACTTATTTTGTGGTAAAAAGGCAGAAATTCCTCTTATTTTGGAGCAAAAATGAAGAAATTTCCCTTTTTGTGGCAAAAGGTATACATTCCCCTTGTTTTCGGGCTAAAAAGCAGAAATTCCCCGTATTTTGGAGCAAAATTGCAGAAATTCTCCTAATTGTGGGGCAAAAATGGAGAAATTCCATATATGTGGGGGTATAAAGAAAGAAATTCTTTTTATTTTGGGTCAAAACTCAGAAATTCCACTTATTATGGGGCAAATTCCAGAAATTTCCCTTATTTTTGGGCAAAATTGCAGAAATTTTACTTATTTTGGGGCAAAATTGCAGAAATTTCACTTATTTTGGGGCAAAATTGCAGAAATTTCACTTATTTCAGGGAAAAAATGCAGAAATTTTCCTTATTTTGGGGCAAAAAGGCAGAAATTCTTAATATTTTTTGGTAAAAATGCAGAAATTTTTTTTATTGTGTGTCAAAAAGGCAGAAATTTCCCTTATTTTGAGGCAAAATTGCAGAAATTTCACATGTTTCAGGGCATAATTTAAAAATTCCTTTTATTTTGGGGCAAAAAGACAGAAATTCCCTTTATTTCTGGTAAAAAGGTAGAAATTTCACTTATTTTGAGGTAAAAATGCAGAAATTCCTCTTATTTTGGGGCAAAAATGAAGAAATTTCCATTTTTTGTGGCAAAAGGTATACATTCCCCTCATTTTCGGGCAAAAAAGCAGAAATTCCCATATTTTGGAGCAAAATTGCAGAAATTTCCCTAATTGTGGGAAAAAAAGGCAGAAATTCCCTATATGTTGAGGCAAAAAGACAAAAATTCTTCACATTATTGGGCAAACTCAGAAATTCCACTTATTCTGGGGCAAAATTTCAGAAATTTCCCTTATTTTGGGGCAAAATTGCAGAAATTTCCCTTATTTTAGGGCAAAATTGCAGAAATTTCACTTATTTCACGGAAAAAAGGCAGAAATTTTCCTTATTTTGGAGCAAAAAGGCAGAAATTCCTAATATTTTGTGGCAAAAATGCAGAAATTCCTCTTATTTTGAGGGAAAAAGTTTGAAATTTCCCTTATTTGGGGGCAAAAAGGCATAAATTTCCCTTATTTTGGGGCAAAAAGACAGAAATTGCCCTTATTTTGTGGCAAAAAGGCAGAAATTTCATTTATTTTGGAGAAAAATTGCAGAAATATCACTTATTTCAGGGCATAATTCAGAAATTCCTTTTATTTTGGGACTAAAAGACAGAAATTCTGTTTATTTTTGGGTAAATGGCAGAAATTTCACTTATTTTGAGGTAAAAAGGCAGAAATTCCTCTTATTTTGGGGCAAAAATGAAGAAATTTCTTTTTTTCTGGCAAAAGGTATACATTATTTTTATTTTCGGGCTAAAAAGACAGAAATTCCCCGTTTTTTGGAGCAAAATTGCAGAAATCCCCCTAATTGTGGGGCAAAAAGGAAGAAATTCCCTATATGTTGGGGCAAAAAGACAGAAATTCTCCTTATTTTGGGGCAAAACTCAGAAATTTCACTTATTTTAGGGCAAAATTGCAGAAATTTCACTTATTTCAGAAAAAAAGCAGAAATTTTCTTATTTTGGGGCAAAAAGGCAGAAATTTCTTTTATTTTGGTACAAAATTGCAGAAATTGTTCTTATTTTGGGGCAAAAAGGCAGAAATTTCCCATATTTTGGGGCAAAAATGCAGCAATTCCTATTATTTTGAGATAAAAAGGCTGAAATTCCCCTTATTTAAGGGCAAAAAGGCAGAAATTTTCCTCATTTTGGGGCAAAATTGCAGAAATTTCACTTATTTCAGGGTAATAAGTAAGAAATTTTCCTTATTTTGGGGCAAAAAAGACAGAAATTCCCTTTGTTTTGGGGGAAAAAAACAAATTCTACATATTTAGAGCCAAAAAAGCAGAAATTCCCCTTATTTTGGAGCAAAAATGAAGAAATTTCCCTTTTTTATGACAAAAAGATATGCATTCTTCTTATTTTCGGGCAAAAAGGCAGAAAATCCCCGTATTTTGGAGCAAAATTGCAGAAATTCCCCTAATTGTGGGGCAAAAAGGCAGAAATTCCCTATATGTTGGGGTAAAAGCAGAAATTCCTCTTATTTTGGGGCGAAACTCAGAAATTTCACTTATTTTGTGGCAAAATTGCAGAAATTTCCCTTATTTTGGGGCAAAATTGCAGAAATTTCTCATATTTTGGGGCAAAAATGCAGAAATATCTCTTATTTTTAGGTAAAAAGGCTGATATTTTCCTTATTTGGGGGCAAAAAGGCAGAAATTTCCCTCATTTTGGGGCAAAATTGCAGAAATTTCACTAACTTCAGGGTAATAAGTCAGAAATTTTCCATATTTTGGGGCAAAAAAGACAGAAATTCCCTTTGTTTGTGGGGAAAAAGACAGAAATTCCACTTATTAAGAGGCAAAAAAGCAGAAATTCCCCTTATTTTGGAGCAAAAATGAAGAAATTTCCCTTTTTTATGGCAAAAAGGTATGCACTCTTCTTATTTTCGGGCAAAAAGGCAGAAATTCCCCGTATTTAGAGCAAAATTGCAGAAATTCCCCTAATTGTGGGGCAAAAAGGCAGAAATTCCCTATATGTTGGGGCACAAACAGAAATTCTTCTTATTTAGGGACAAAACTCAGAAATTTCACTTATTTTGGGGCAAAATTGCAGAAATTTTTCTTATTTTGGGGCAAAATTGCAGAAATTTCACATATTTTGGGGCAAAATTGCAGAAATTTCACTTATTTCAGAAGAAAATAACAGAAATTTTCTTTTTTGGGTCAAAAAGTCAGAAATTTCTTTTATCTAGGTACAAAATTGCAGAATTTGTTTTTATTTTGGGGCAAAAAGGCAGAAATTTCCCATATTTTGGGGCAAAATTGCAAAAATTCCCCTTATTTTGAGGTAAAAATGCTAAAATTTCCCTTATTTGGGGACAAAAATCCAGAAATTCCCCTTATTTTGGGGCAAAACTCAGAAATTTCAATTATTTTGGAGCGAAATTGCAGAAATTTCACTTATTTCAGGGTAATAAGTCTGAAATTTTTTTTATTTTGGGGCAAAAAAGACAGAAATTCACTTTGTTTTGGGGGAAAAAAACAGTAATTCCACTTATTTAGAGGCAAAAAATCAGAAATTTCCCTTATTTTTGAGAAAAATGAAGAAATTTCCCTTTTTTATGGCAAAAAGGTATTCATCTTCTTATTTTCGGGCAAAAAGGTAGAAATTCCCTGAATTTTGAAGCAAAATTGCAGAAATTCCCCTAATTGTGGGGCAAAAAGGCAGAAATTCCCTTTATGTTAGGGTAAAAAGACAGAAATTCTCTTTATTTTGGGGCAAAATTCAGAAATTCCACTTGTTATGGGGCAAAATTCCAGAAATTTCCCTTATTTTGGGGCAAAATTGCAGAAATTTCACTTATTTTGGGGCAAAATTGCAGAAATTTCACTTATTTTAAGGCAAAATTGCAGAAATTTTACTTATTTCAGGAAAAAAGGCAGAAGTTTTCCTTATTTTGGGGCAAAAAGGCAGAAATTCCAAATATTTTGTGGCAAAAATGCAGAAATTCCCCTTATTTTGAGGTAAAAGGTCTGAAATTCCCCTTATTTGGGGGCAAAAAGTCAGAAATTTCTTTTATTTTGGTACAAAATTGCAGAATTTGTTCTTATTTTGGGGCAAAAACGCAGAAATTTCCCATATTTTGGGGCAAAAATGCAGAAATTTCCCTTATTTTGAGATAAAAAGGCTGATATTTTTCTTATTTGGGGGCAAAAAGGCAGAAATTTCCCTCATTTTGGGGCAAAATTGCAGAAATTTCACTTATTTCAGGGTAATAAGTCAGAAATTTTCCTTATTATGTGGCAAAAAAGACAGAAATTCCCTTTTTTTGGGGGGAAAAAGACAGAAATTCCACTTATTTAGAGGCAAAAAAGCAGAAATTCCCCTTATTTTGGAGCAAAAATTAAGAAATTTCTATTTTTTATGGCTAAAAGGTATGCATTCTTCTTGTTTTCGGGCAAAAAGGCAGAAATTCCTTCTGTTTTGGAGCAAAATTGCAGAAATTCCCCTAATTGTGGGGCAAAAAGGCAGAAATTCCCTATATGTTGGGGCAAAAGGACAGAAATTCTTCTTATTTTGGGGCAAAACTCAGAAATTTCACTTATTTTGGGGCAAAAATGAAGAAATTTCTCTTTTCTATGGCAAAAAGGTATGCATTCTTCTTATTTTCGGGCAAAAAGACAGAAATTCCCCGTTTTTTGGAGCAAAATTGCAGAAATCCCCCTAATTGTGGGCCAAAAAGGCAGAAATTCCCTATATGTTGGGGCAAAAAAACAGAAATTCTCCTTATTTTGGGGCAAAACTCAGAAATTTCACTTATTTTAGGGCAAAATTGCAGAAATTTCACTTATTTCAGAAAAAAAGCAGAAATTTTCTTTTTTGGGGCAAAAAGGCAGAAATTTCTTTTATTTTGAACAAAATTGCAGAAATTGTTCTTATTTTGGGGCAAAAAGGCAGAAATTTCCTATATTTTGGGGGCAAAAATGCAGAAATTCCTATTATTTTGAGATAAAAAGGCTGAAATTCCCCTTATTTGGGGGCAAAAAGGCAGAAATTTTCCTCATTTTGGGGCAAAATTGCAGAAATTTCACTTATTTCAGGGTAATAAGTCATAAATTTTCTTTATTTTGGGGCAAAAAAGACAGAAATTCCCTTTGTTTTGGGGGAAAAAAACAAATTCTACATATTTAGAGCCAAAAAAGGAGAAATTCCCCTTATTTTGGAGCAAAAATGAAGAAATTTCCCTTTTTTATGACAAAAAGATATGCATGCTTCTTATTTTCGGTCAAAAAGGCAGAAAATCCCCGTATTTTGGAGCAAAATTGCAGAAATTTCCTTAATTGTGGGGCAAAAAGACAGAAATTCCTTGTTTTTTGGAGCAAAATTGCAGAAATCCCCCTAATTGTGGGCCAAAAAGGCAGAAATTCCCTATATGTTGGGGCAAAAAAACAGAAATTCTCCTTATTTTGGGGCAAAACTCAGAAATTTCACTTATTTTAGGGCAAAATTGCAGAAATTTCACTTATTTCAGAAAAAAAGCAGAAATTTTCTTATTTTGGGGCAAAAAGGCCGAAATTTCTTTTATTTTGGTACAAAATTGCAGAAATTGTTCTTATTTTGGGGCAAAAAGGCAGAAATTTCCCATATTTTGGGGCAAAAATGCAGAAATTCCTATTATTTTGAGATAAAAAGGCTGAAATTCCCCTTATTTGGGGGCAAAAATGCAGAAATTTTCCTCATTTTGGGGCAAAATTGCAGAAATTTCACTTATTTCAGGGTAATAAGTCATAAATTTTCTTTATTTTGGGGCAAAAAAGACAGAAATTCCCTTTGTTTTGGGGGAAAAAAACAAATTCTACATATTTAGAGCCAAAAAAGCAGAAATTCCCCTTATTTTGGAGCAAAAATGAAGAAATTTCCCTTTTTTATGACAAAAAGATATGCATGCTTCTTATTTTCGGTAAAAAAGGCAGAAAATCCCCGTATTTTGGAGCAAAATTGCAGAAATTTCCCTAATTGTGGGGCAAAAAGACAGAAATTCCCCGTTTTTTGGAGCAAAATTGTAGAAATCCCCCTAATTGTGGGCCAAAAAGGCAGAAATTCCCTATATGTTGGGGCAAAAAGACAGAAATTCTCCTTATTTTGGGGCAAAACTCAGAAATTTCACTTATTTTAGGGCAAAATTGCAGAAATTTCACTTATTTCAGAAAAAAAGCAGAAATATTCTTATTTTGGGGCAAAAAGGCAGAAATTCCCCTTATTTTGAGGTAAAAAGGCTGATATTTTCTTCTTTGGGAGCAAGAAGGCAGAAATTTCCCTCATTTTGGGGCAAAATTGCAGAAATTTCACTTATTTCAGGGTAATAAGTCAGAAATTTTTCTTATTTTGGGGCAAAAAGACAGGAATTCCCTTTGTTTTGGGGGAAAAAGACAGAAATTCCACTTATGTAGAGGCAAAAAAGCAGAAATTCCCATAATTTTGAAGCAAAAATGAAGAAATTTCTTTTTTTTATGGCAAAAAGGTATGCATTCTTCTTATTTTCGGGCAAAAAGGCAGAAATTCCCCGTATTTTGGAGCAAAATTGCAGATATTCCCCTAATTGTGGGGCAAAAAGGCAGAAATTCCCTATATATTGGAGCAAAAACAGAAATTCTCCTTATTTAGGGGCAAAACTCAGAAATTTCACTTATTTTGGGGCAAAATTGCAGAAATTTTTCTTATTTTGGGGCAAAATTGCAGAAATTTCACATATTTTGTGGCAAAATTGCAGAAATTTCACATATTTTGGGGCAAAATTGCAGAAATTTCACTTATTTCAGAAGAAAATAGCAGAAATTTTCTTTTTTGGGAAAAAAAGTCAGAAATTTCTTTTATTTAGGTACAAAATTGCAGAATTTGTTCTTATTTTGGGGCAAAAAGGCAGAAATTTCCCATATTTTGGGGCAAAATTGCAGAAATTCCCCTTATTTTGAGGTAAAAATGCTGATATTCCCCTTATTTCGGGACAAAAATCCAAAAATTCCCCTTATTTTGGGGCAAAACTCAGAAATTTCAATTATTTTGGAGCGAAATTGCAGAAATTTCACTTATTTCAGGGTAATAAGTCTGAAATTTTTTTTTTATTTTGGGGCAAAAAAGACAGAAATTCCCTTTGTTTTGGGGGAAAAAGACAGAAATTCCACTTATTTAGAGGCAAAAAATCAGAAATTCCCCTTATTTTGAAGAAAAATGAAGAAATTTCCCTTTTTTATGGCAAAAAGGTATTCATCTTCTTATTTTCGGGCAAAAAGGCAGAAATTCCCTGAATTTTGAAGCAAAATTGCAGAAATTCCCCTAATTGTGGGGCAAAAAGGCAGAAATTCCCTGTATGTTAGGGTAAAAAGACAGAAATTCTCTTTATTTTGGGGCAAAACTCAGAAATTCCACTTGTTATGGGGCAAAATTCCAGAAATTTCCCTTATTTTGGGGCAAAATTGCAAAAATTTCACTTATTTTGGGGCAAAATTGCAGAAATTTCACTTATTTTAAGGCAAAATTGCAGAAATTTTACTTATTTCAGGAAACAAGGCAGAAGTTTTCCTTATTTTGGGGCAAAAAGGCAGAAATTCCAAATATTTTGTGGCAAAAATGCAGAAATTCCCCTTATTTTGAGGTAAAAAGTCTGAAATTCCCCTTATTTGGGGGCAAAAAATGCAAAAATTTCCCTTATTTTGGGGCAAAATTGCAGAAATTTCACTTATTTCAGAATAATAAGTCAGAAATTATCTTTATTTTGGTGCAAAAAGACAGAAATTTCCTTTGTTTTGGGAAAAAAGACAGAAATTCCACTTATTTAGAGGCAAAAAGCAGAAATTTCCATTATTTTAGAGCAAAAATGAAGAAATTTCCCTTTTCTATGGCAAAAAGGTATGCATTCTTCTTATTTTCGGGCAAAAGGACAGAAATTACCCGTTTTTTGGAGCGAAATTGCAGAAATTCCCGTAATTGTGGGCCAAAAAGGCAGAAATTCCCTATATGTTGGGGCAAAAAGACAGAAATTCTCCTTATTTTGGGGCAAAACTCAGAAATTTCACTTATTTTAGGGCAAAATTGCAGAAATTTCACTTATTTCAGAAAAAAAGCAGAAATTTTCTTATTTTGGGGCAAAAAGGCAGAAATTTCTTTTATTTTGGTACAAAATTGCAGAAATTGTTCTTATTTTGGGGCAAAAAAGCAGAAATTTCCCATATTTTGGGGCAAAAATGCAGAAATTTCCCTTATTTTGAGGTTAAAAGGCTGATATTTTCCTTAATTGGGGGCAAAAAGGCAGAAATTTCCCTCATTTTCTGGCAAAATTGCAGAAATTTCACTTATTTCAGGGTAATGAGTCAGAAATTTTCCTTATTTTGGGGCAAAAAAGACAGAAATTCCCTTTGTTTTGGGGGAAAAAAACAGAAATTCCACATATTTAGAGCCAAAAAAGCAGAAATTCCCCTTATTTTGGAGCAAAAATGAAGTAAATTCTCTTTTTTATGGCAAAAAGATATGCATTCTTGTTATTTTCGGGCAAAAAGACAGAAATTCCCCGTTTTTTGGAGCAAAATTGCAAAAATCCCCCTAATTGTGGGCCAAAAAGGCAGAAATTCCCTATATGTTGGGGCAAAAAGACAGAAATTCTCCTTATTTTGGGGCAAAACTCAGAAATTTCACTTATTTTAGGGCAAAATTGCAGAAATTTCACTTATTTCAGAAAAAAAGCAGAAATTTTCTTATTTTGGGGCAAAAAGGCAGAAATTTCTTTTATTTTGGTACAAAATTGCAGAAATTGTTCTTATTTTGGGGCAAAAAGGCAGAAATTTCCCATATTTTGGGGCAAAAATGCAGAAATTCCTATTATTTTGAGATAAAAAGGCTGAAATTCCCCTTATTTGGGGGCAAAAAGGCAGAAATTTTCCTCATTTTGGGGCAAAATTTCAGAAATTTCACTTATTTCAGGGTAATAAGTCAGAAATTTTCCTTATTTTGGGGCAAAAAAGACAGAAATTCCCTTTGTTTTGGGGGAAAAAAACAGAAATTCCACATATTTAGATCCAAAAAAGCAGAAATACCCCTTATTTTGGAGCAAAAATGAAGAAACTTTCCTTTTTTATGGCAAAAAGATATGCATTCTTCTTATTTTCAGGCAAAAAGGCAGAAAATCCCCGTATTTTGGAGCAAAATTGCAGATATTCCCCTAATTGTGGGGCAAAAAGGCAGAAATTCCCTATATGTTGGGGCAAAAACAGAAATTCCTCTTATTTTGGGGCAAAACTCAGACATTTCACTTATTTTGTGGCAAAATTGCAAAAATTTCCATTATTTTGGGGCAAAATAGCAGAAATTTCACATATTTTGGGGCAAAATTGCAGAAATTTCACTTATTTCAGGAAAAAAAAAGCAGAAATTTTCTTTTTGGGGCAAAAAGTCAGAAATTTCTTTTATTTTTGTACAAAATTGCAGAATTTGTTCTTATTTTTGGTAAAAAGGCAGAAATTTCCCATATTTTGGGGCAAAAATGCAGAAATTTCCCTTATTTTGAGGTTAAAAGGCTGATATTTTCCTTATTTGGGGGCAAAAAGGCAGAAATTTCCCTCATTTTCTGGCAAAATTGCAGAAATTTCACTTACTTCAGGGTAATAAGTCAGAAATTTTCCGTATTTTGGGGCAAAAAAAACAGAAATTCCCTTTGTTTTGGGGGAAAAAGACAGAAATTCCACTTATTAAGAGGCAAAAAAGCAGTAATTCCCCTTATTTTGGAGCAAAAATTAAGAAATTTCCCTTTTTTATGGCAAAAAGGTATGCATTCTTCCTGTTTTCGTTCAAAAAGGCAGAAATTCCCCCTGTTTTGGAGCAAAATTGCAGAAATTCCCCTAATTGTGGGGCAAAAAGACAGAAATTCCCTATATGTTGGGGCAAAAAGACAGAAATTCTCTTTATTTTGGGGCAAAACTCAGAAATTTCACTTATTTTGGGGCAAAATTGCAGAAATTTCACTTATTTCAGAAAAAAAAGCAGAA